>NC_081219.1:10859318-11179772 GCF_902713425.1 Acipenser ruthenus
AATAACCCGCCACAGGAAGTGAAATTGAAATAGTTACAGAATCACAATTTACAGCTTAGCCTTCTGCTGGAAGTATTGCTTTTATATGCAGTTATTGCTTTACTAGCATCTACCATGATCACACAATATAGTCCCCAGGTCACTTGTCTGGGTATAAAACAGTATTTGATTTAAGACCCTGTTTGGACTTTCCTTGAGACTGTAACTTTATTGTTTAACAACTGATAAAGAACACGTAAACAAGGATCACAAACTGTTACTCCAGAACCAATAAATAGGGCTAGTGCCATGCAGCTGCAGAACGTTCTGCGGAGCACAGTATGAATCCTGTGCACAATACAGTTTAGAAAAGCAGCTTAGTTGCAGAAGGTTCTAACTTCATGAGCTCGTTGTGAATATATTCGAGTGTAAAATTTGGAGTCAAAATTGCATTTTTTTAATTTTTTTTAATCTGTTCAAGTTCTGAGCTTGACATTCACATTCATAACCACCTACTGCTGCAGTATTAGCATATAGCGACTAGATGGTTTCAGAAGTGAGAAAGCGTATGTTCCTGCTGCTAAAAAAATCCTGACACATATTTTTTTTCCCTCATTCATAGAAAGGTAGTATATGGAAAAAGATACAGTACAATAGCAAATAATCATCATATTTTAGTGTGAAGTTAAAAACAATTGTGGGACAGCAATTTAGGGTTCCTGGTCTGCACAGGGACCAGAGAGTTCATTTCTCATTAGGAGAGAAGTAAAAAGAAATAAATTGAAAATGATAATCTGTCCTGGTAATGAATTCAGTTCCATCAGACAGAAGTTTACGACTGCGATTTCCACTTGTACATTTTCCAAGGCAGCATCCTGACTGGAGAATGGGGAGCCTGAGGGTTATTCCGACTCTGTAGGGAGCCGGCCCAGCATTTCACATCAAACTGTTTGCCTCCTCACTCTGCTCCTGCTCTGGGCGACCTGCGGTAAATGTGCAGCAGCACTGAAGGTGCAATGTGACAGGGGGCGAAAGTGGGGAACTAACAAGAGCTGAGTTGCCCCTAGAGGGTGTTTTCTTTCTTCTTTCTGCTGAAACACAGGACAGGATCAATATAAGAGTCACTTTGAGAGGCAAAGTAAAAAAAAAAAAACATGGTCTACTTTATAGGAGAGCTGCCCCATCTTTAATACCTTGATGTTAGTGTGTGTGTGTTTTTTTAATGTGCTATATTTGTGTAGCAAAATGCCTCTCCAGTCCAATAACCCCCAGTGAAGCCTCATACAGTACCAGTGTACCAGACACTAAACTGCACAACATTTTAGTTCTTCATTAAAATCTGATGCTTTGACTTATTATTTTGTGTCTGCCCTTGATAAGTGTTTGGTTGGCTACATGCCAGCTTCCGTCATGTTTTAAAAGAAAAATCCATGGCTTGATGTCAGATACCTGGAAAATGACTTATGCTGAAGGCATTCTAGGGAGCACTGAATACAGTTTGTTTGTTGCAATCTGCTTTTTGAGTAATTTTCCATTTCTCTGTAAAATATTTGGGTTATCTTCCTCAGAGATGGAGTGGGTAACTTCCCCCCAGTGGTGAGGGAGGAGATCTGAGTTTGATGCACACTACCAGTCTGCTAATTACAGAACAGATTACAAGAGGTCATATCTTCCTAGTTGTATAATTTCATTGTATTCGTATGAAATAATGTGTGCAAGCATGCATTTTTGTGCTGAAAAAACTTTAATTACAAATACTAATAATAATTGTAATCATAACCAGAGATATAACCATAGTCATGACCATACGTGTATTATAATAATATTATTGTTAATAATCCTTACCACCTTCGATATTGGCAGATATATATATATATATATAGATAGATAGATAGATAGATAGATAGATATTATTATTATTATTATTATTATTATTATTATTATTATTATTATTATTATTATTATAATATATATTTTTTTTAAGTACCTTACTGTATTCATGTTCAGACTCATTTTTGAATGAGCATCAGCTCCCCTGTGCAAAGATGTGTAACAGTCTTGGCTTTGTCATAATTAAGAGCCTCCAAACAGGTGCCCCTAGTGGGAGTGGACTGAATAAATACAGACTGTCAGGATTATAGAGTCTCAGTGGGTCTGCTAAATTGCTAGCTGAGCAAAGTGAGCATATTGTCATTCTGGATCTTGGCATGGAAACTCTCATATTCTCCCTCGGATAATGAAATCCAACTGTGAGTTTATGAGAAATCATGTAATAGATTTGTGCATACAGTGTACTAAAAATGACAAGTATAGTAGCCGTAAGCAAAAATAGAAGGAAAATAAACTCTTTGTGCTTTGTCACTGTAGTCTGCCGTGGTTTGTGATCTGTATTGGACAGTAGTTATGTTTCCATTGTTGTATTATGTTCTAAATTCCTTCCATCCATCTTCATTTGTACTGCAGTGAGGACTGTAGGGAGATGAGCACTCTCGCAATGAGAAATAAACTAGCTGGTCCCAGAACGGGACACAACAAACCTTAGAATGTTGTGGCCAGGCAGATTCACTCTACTCAAAATCGTGTGCAAGGATCAGTATACCAATTCCTAATTTCAAGGGATTTGGTTGAACTAAATGGAAAGGCACAGGCTGGATTTGAAACGCAAACCATCCAGTTCAAAAGACAAACGTCTTACTATTCAACTGAAGAGCAAGCTCTGTAGTCGAGAGGCAAGTACGGGTCTTATGCAGATGTCAGTATTATTAACTTGTGAACCGCTCGGAGGAGATTCATTACATTCTCCCACTGCTTAATCAAAGCTTGTTCTCGAGCATAAACACAAGAGGAGTTTCAATGTCAGGCTCCTAACCCCGACCACTCACTGTCAAACAGGATTAGGAGCGACTTTACAGAATCGTGTGTCTCGCAAGCCAGTATACATGCTTTAATAAAGCAAAGAACACGGACATTTGATTACCTGTTTCAACCACAGGGGTGAGGATTCTTCCCATAGGACTCCACTGTAATGAACTGAGGTCTCAGTTCATTGAACTGAATGGAAAGGCAAGGGCTGGATGCAAGCTGCACACTATACCGTTCAAAGACCAACGCCTTACCATTCAACTAAAGAGAAAGCTCTGTTGTAGAGAGTACGTTTCTTATGCTGAAGGCAGTATTATTAATGAGTCAGCTGCTAGGAGGAGAGATCAGTTACATGTTGGTGGAGTTCTGACCCTGAGGGGGTAATGCCCTCTATTGACTCACCACTGCCAACACCTTGAGTGGGGACTACTGTGTGCTTAGCATCTGAGTACTGGTATAGCTATAAGCAATTTGAAAATGAAGGTACTTTAGTGAGTATATGGCTGGATAAATGGTGTGAGGGAGATACAGTACTATGCAATGACAAGCGTTTAATATACTGCTTTATAGGGTACTGTGGGTGGGTAAAACTAGATCAGTGCTGCAAATGAATGTCTGTTCTACTGTAGAGCAGCCCTTCACAAGCTGACTAGTTTCAGGATTTCGTGTTCTTGTTTTTATGTGTAAGTCAGCAAGCGAAACGAGGAGGAAACACTGTTTTGTGTTCACTCTTTAGCGCTCTCTTCTTTTGAAAGCCAAGAAGACTTTGCTTTAAATAGATTATTTTCATAGCTCTTGTACGTAGTCTTTCATTGAATCAAGATATATATATATTTTTTTTGTGGAAAATATTCCAGGCGGTGGAGTCAATGATCAGAATTCATTTATGTTCTCCTTGACAGGTGCCGATACTCTCTTCACCCTAAAACTAAAAAAGATTAGGCTGTAATGGAGCAGTTCCATTCAACAATAATCGATGCAAAAAAGGGTTGACTTCACAAAATGCAACTGAAAACATAGTTATGTATAATAGATACATAATAATATATATGTGGAGAGCATCACAATATGTAAGCTGCAGAAGAAACCACGCTGAATCACTAGGATTAATTATTGATTTTCATGTTTTAAAATAGTCAGTAGATTCATCATATTTGATTTATTTACTACTTAAACGAAAATTATTATCAGTAAAGAAAAAAAAACTTCTTTGGAAACAGATCATTACACGAGAAGGATATTTGATCAGTAGTTTGTTTCATTTTAATACAGCTTTGATAATCTTAAACTAATGAACAGATGGATCTAATTATAACTGAAGTCTTGTCCCTTTAGACTGAAATGATTTACAAGCACAGGGGTTTCAAGGCAATAAGCTTTTGGTGTGTGCTGCCCTCTACTGGAGCCTCGAAATATGTTCTCTTGAATGTAAAACAAGTCTCATCTAATGGGTGGGGGAGAAGCTCTCAGAACATACATGCTGCACATAGCCACGGCTGCACATTGTTATGTCATGACATAGTGGGACAGATTGGCCTGAAACAACTTGGAATGTTGAAGTAAGGACTCCTATTGTAAAGAATTACAGGGACAAGGGCATCAAAATTCTTAGTGTAATATATAGAATATATAGGGTGTTGCTTACTGGCCTTGAGGGGGGTGAAAATCAGCTTATATCTTACACTGCATCATATACTAATTAAACAGTATAGCTTATCTTACTGTCATGTAATTGCCATCTGTTACAAATGGACAGTCGTGTGGTGCACAGGGTGAGTCATACAGCGCAGGTTCGAGTCCTGGCTGTGTGAAGCAGGGCGATCTTCGCTGGGGACTCTGAAGGGAGCGCTGCATTGGCCCAGACGCTCACATGTGTTGGGAGGTAAAATCCGCTCTACAGCGGACCCTGCTGGCCAGGCACCCAGTGTGCTCAGAGCGGACACCTGCAGGGATGATCTTTGTCTCCCAGAGGTCGGTAGCTCGCTGACATCCGCTCTCGAGTTCCTGGGTGTAGAAGAGGAAGCTGGCTTGGTCTCCTGAACCACATGGGGAATTGCTACAGTGAGGAGAAAAACGATTGGGCATTCCAAATTGGGAGAAAATCAGGGGGAAAATTATAATTGGACACACTAAATTAAATAAAAAAAAACAGGGTCTGATATATATTATATACAGATAGTAACTGACGGTCTAACACTAGTTTCTCTAGGTTGGACTAACACAATAAAGATCTGCTCTAGCAGGAGATACAGGCTGCATTTTCAGACTGGAGAGACTTTATATTACTCAACTCAGGCAGCTACAGGGGAGAATTAATCATACCAGAGGCAGTAAGTTCTTACTATGGCTCTAACATGAACAGTTTTTCTGCTTGCTTCTGTGGCCTGTCCCCTTGTGAAACTGTAAATTGTACATTCCCTGTTTCCCTGAACCATAAATCAAGATATGTATGTGTGTGTGTGTGTGTGTGTATCTCTCTGCCTGCTGGATATCCAGGTGATTCTGCAGAGAAGCAAAAGGAGCAGTAGAATAAGGAGATGTCTGAGAAGCCGTTCCAGGGAGGACAGCCATTGTCACATCCAGTTAAAGTGCAGTGGGCCTCTCTCACACTCTGGTCATGTTGTTTTTTTGCTACATCCCCCCTGCAGAAATGGCAAGACTTGTCAAATTAGGGCATAGCTCTCTGTGCGGTTTGTTAAAAGAAAAATCAAAGTTGCCTCTCTCTTTGTTTAAAAGCTTTAAACGTTTTTGGAGGCAGTTAGAAAGGGTAGGCTACTGCAGAGATTGTACACAATGACATTGTTGTCTGCCCGGCGCATCTGATACATTGACTCTGTCCCCCTGACCGTCATCTCTTGAAGCCACTGGGTCGCACTGAATGCTTTGACAGGAGCGGACCTGGTAATCGTATGGTTCCTGGGTGGTGCAGTGTTACATAATGCATAATGATGACAGACTACAGAAATACTCTCATAACTACAATCAGTTTTACTTCTTTATTAGCTATGTGAGTGTGGGGGTGGGTGTGTGGGTGTGCGTGTCAAGTTTTGAACTCACACTTCCCATACTCCATACTTCGTTATCTGGGCTCCTAGCAAAAAAGGTAATTTAAGCGTTAAGGCTGGTTTGTATAGTTGAAAGTCAACATCAGAAATTACAAGTGCTTATAGTTTTGCATTGTCATGCATGCTATGAGTGACGCACAGCAGACCATAAATGGATCGTAAACACTAGTGCTATACCCCAGTATATTATACACCCAACCCTCATTATTATTATTATTATTATTTATTTCTTAACAGACGCCCTTATCCAGGGCGACTTACAATTGTAAGCAAATACATTAAGTGTTACAATACAAGTAATACAATAAATGATGTCGCCCCTCGCTACACTGCGGGTTCGGATATATCGCGGTGCTGGAGTTGGCTCTCCATTTTTACAGTCTAACTGCGCGTGCCTCTGAATATTATTCACCGCATTAGATCATCATTTGGTTGTTGAATTTGCTGTAAAATTTGCATTTCTAATATGCGCCTGGAAATCAGAATTAAACTCTATCGGCTGGTTTCACAGATCCTGATTAGCACTACTCTTGGATTGTTAATTCGGGTAAGGTAGTCCAAGACTGCTGCTAATCAGAGTCTGTGAAACTAGCCGTTAAGCACACCTTAATCCTAATCTTAAACTGCCTTAACTCTGAAGTTCTTTCAGTTACATATATGTCTGCTCTACCTCAGACTGGGTCCTAGGAGTCCCACATGGTTCCAACGTGATTTCCAATGGCATATGTTAACATACGACGCTAAGATAAGGTCCTGCAAGGACTGAAAGGGTTCAGCTATCGTGTATTGTGCTGCACGATATCAGTAAACTGTACGTGGTGAAACTTGAAAAATCAGTGAGCTTCATAGTAGGTACCGTACCACCTTGGTTTAAAACCTGGCCTAAAGGTGACAAGATTGAGAAGAAAAAAACAATCAAGTGATTTTTTTGCGGCTGATGATTTTAAATACGTTCTTTATAGAGAGAGGCCTCTTGCTGAATTTAATTTGGGATATGGCTGTAATACAATTATACTGCAGCACCCAGGGGTAGCTGTAATGTGTTGTTCTCATCTCATAATTGATCAGTAGCCGGTTTTCCAATTCCATTATCCTGAAAGACAGAAGCTAGTATTACTGATATACATGAATAAAGCAGTAGCCTGACCCGTTACTAATACAGTTTTGTGAAGCAGAGCCATCGGCTGTAGCTCCACTCAGATAATGAACCCATAAGAAAGGGAGCGATTCTTTTATGTGTAAAGTGATATTGGAAATGGAAATGGAGAGCTAGAATAAAAAATGGAATACAAATGAAAAGCTGTCATTCTCATAAACACAAGATGTGTGCACATTTTGAACTCCCCCAGGTTAGTTTGTAATGAATATTATTTTTCTCTCATCTTTCTATACCAGTTTTATTACCAAAAAAAACACAAAAACTTGTTCAGTATCGTTGTCTTTTATTTATTTATTTTTTGTTTAATTAGTTGTTTTAATTTTTGCTCCTCACTAATAAAGACCTAGATTTTCAGTAATGCAGCTGATAATGGATTAGCGAAGTTTAGCGAGCCATCCGCTGTCCCAAGTCCTGCGTAGTCATCTTGGGGATGAGAGCACCAGTATAGTACCTGTATCAAATTGGGGGTGGGCTGGGGGTCAGGTATTAAATTACAATGAAAACAAAAGCTTGTTCCAATGTAAAGAAGTGCTGAAGATTAAAGAACTTCAAAATAGGTTAATACAGTGGTTTTTAACCTGTGGTCTGTGGACCCCTGGTCCAAGGGGTCCGTGAAAGTTTCAGATCCTAGAAAAGGAATGCAATTCTTTATTCAACCACTTATGAAAGTAAATCATAATTCTCTTCCATTGCAAAAGTATCTGAATCGCCCCACATACAAGCCCAGACCCCAGTGGTGTTGTCGTTAACATACAGTCCCGCACCGTGCTGTTTGTTACGCTGCGTGAAACACTTGTGCATATTGAGCTTGAAAATGGATCTGTAGGCTTAAGACTGGAAGTGTACCGACAAGTGCTGAGCAAAAAAAGGCAGAAAGTGAACTTACTGCTCCTACTACCAGTAAGAAACGAAAAAGGGAATGCAATGACAGTGTTACAGAACCTTGAAAGAAAACAAAGCGATATGACCCAAATTGAGTGAACTGACAACAGGAAAGACACTTGTCTATTCAGCCACCAGTGTGAATAGGAAATTGCTAAGGCTGGCAAACCTCACACGAGCGCAGAACACCTGTTGCTACCTGCAGTGAAGGACATGGTGACAGCAGTGCGGAGTGAAAAAACAGCCAAGCAACTTGATGTAATACCTCTCAGACTATACTGTTGCATGCCAAATTCATGAATCAGCTTATAGCCTGAATCAAGAGGAGCACTTAGTTTGCTTTGCAATTAGATGAGTCCACAGATATTGTCAGTGTCGCCAATTTACTTGTATATGTGAGATATGTCTGAAAGTGAGCTGTTGGAAGAGTTGTTGTTTTGTCACCCTTTACCATCTCGAACAGGAGCAGAAGATATATTGAGTGCACTTGATGCTTTCCTGAAAGAAAACGATACGGACTGGGGTAAGTGCATAGGGGTTTGCACAGACAGCGCACATTCAATGACAGGTAGTTTTGCAGGATTGGTTGTATGCGTTCATAAAGTAACATTGCAGTATTCACCGGGAAGCACAGGCAGCTAAGAAAATGCCAGCCAACATGAAAAGTGTCTTGGACACTGCTGTGAAAATAGTTAACTTTGTCAAAGCTTGACCAATGAGCTCGCATATGTTTTCAGCACTGTGCACTGAAATGGGCAGCGAACATGTGAGTTTACTTCTTCATACTGAAGTGCGGTGGCTGTTAAGAGGCACAGTGCTTGTCCGTTTTTTGAGCTGCATTCAGAAATGTAAGTTTTTTTTTTTTCTTGACCATCCGTTTGAACTGTCATGTCACCTGGAAAGCGAGGCATGGCTTTGCCGGCTTGCTTACCACTGATATTTTCTCACAACTTAATAACCTCAACATAGGACTGCAAGGAAAGAACGTAACACTTTTCAAGGTGCGTGACAAAATCGAGGCCTATATCAAGCAGCTTCAACTCTGGGCTTGTCTATTAAGAGGAAACAACTTGGACACATTCGAAACCCTTGACAGCTTTTTGGCGGAAAACAAGTTGACACTCAATAATGGCGTCAAAAGCGAAATAGAGAAACACAAATGTCAGTTTCGCCAGTACTTCCCTGAAATGAGCAACAAAAATGACTGGATCTGAAACCCATTTGTAGCAGACTGCAACTCTGGTTCCAGTCTAACAGCTAAAGAGGAAGAGCAGGAACTGCTTGCCTGATTATTGGTTGAAAAGAAAGACAGAGTACCCTGATGTGGCAGATCAGGTCATTATAAAGTCTTGATGCTGTTCACAACCGCATACTGATGTGAAAGTTGGTTTTCAGCCTTGGTATCAATAAAAACGAAATATCGGCATAAGCTGGATGTTGAAGGCGATCTATGACTGAAACTACCAAAACTTCACTCACTTTGTGCCAAAAAGCAAGCTCCACCATCTCATTAGAACCGACGGACAAAATGGTAAGTTCACATAATTGTAACTTTTTTTTTTTATTGCCAGTAGGCTTAAATTATCTTTATTTTATTTATTTATTTAGTTTATTTATTTATTTACTGGTGTGTTCTCATTTTTGTCCAAGCCTGCTTGCAAGATATAATAGACAGGGGCTAACGTGCTCCTGCACCCCTGTTACCTGTCAAACCGGGAGTCAGATCTTTGCCCTGCAATTTTAAAGTAGGAAATAACCAGCTGGACCAGGTTTGCTGGCACAATTTAATAGTGAATCGTACGTGATTTGGCTGACAGAAGCCATGTTTTGAACTCAAGCAGCACTGACACCATATCCTTTAGTGGACTTGACAGTGTGTGCGGAAACGCTGTGGATCCAGGGTTTCCCCTGGGTTCTAGATTTTTGTAGTCACTAGTGACTAATACTTTCTAAAAACATTAGTCGCTCCAGATATTCAGTAGTCACTACTGGAGCACAGCTCAAGTTTTCAAGGGTGTTATGAGTCCTGTTTTTATTTTATACCTTAAATCACTGTATTGACCAAAACAATTATTTAATTAAACCATTTTAATAATGCTCTACTGTTTAAATAAATTGGTAATTTACAGCTGTAAAGTTTTAGAACATTAAAACTCAAGAACCAGATTTATTTGCCCTGAAAAGCTACACAGACACAGAATGCATTATGAATTACTTATACCATGTATGTCTTTTTACAATAAAAAGAAAAAAAAACTGTGTTAGAATATTATATACAACCCATGGAAACAGAGTTTTGCAATGAGGCTGAAACTTTGCTGCTTGTTTTCTTTTTCTTTTATCTGAGGCTTGTGAGCTTAGTTTGTTCTTTTTTTTCTGGTGTTCGGAATCCAAGTCTTCATCTTCTACAACTTCTTGTTCTGTTTGTTCTATTTCACTCTTGCAGAAAAAACGAGTGGATTTTCTTCTGTGACATTTTACAGTATTGGCTAACAGTTTTGTTTTTTAATTCGCGCGCACAAGTTTACCGCAGTCATGTATTTATATTGATGATAAAGTTATAGAAAAGAAGGCAAAGAAAAGTTCACTATCCACACATCTCTACAGCTGACCTCAATACGAAAACATATTACTGGCATTTTTAAATTATTGGTGACTAAAACGTACAGTATTGATGCTAATTAAAAAAGAATAATAAAACGCTTACCTAGTATCAGTGTGATGGATGTCCCTGTTTGTTACCACACAAATCACTGATGATGGCAGGGAAATTGGAGAGAGCTTCAGTCGCAAGACATTTTTGGCGTTTTTAATCTTTGATGGTATTTCGTCTTGATCGCCCTTTGCTAGTAATGTACTAGCATTGAGCAAACAATCCACATTTTTTCACTGAATTGAAAGCTAAAAACTCTTACTACTCTCACACCAGACGTAACGGCTTGTCAAACTAGACCGCATGACAATACTGCGGTTTCTGACTGGCCATACATTCTGTATTTTGAAATGAACCAATAGTACTTGTTACAATAAACTTTAATCGAGTCATTGAAACAAATAAATATCGACTTGCAGGCATGAACGCACACAGGAAATAAAATGAGTTAAAGACTAGGCGTTTAGTTTTTTAAAATGTCTTTTTTTGTATCCCAGACAGACTGCAGTAACCGCCCAACTGTTTATATTACATTTAAACAACAGGGCTTATTTCAAATGTACATATTTAATATGTAAATTTGCCGTGTGTGCACTGAACGCTCTGTCACAGCACATCAGTCTGGTGTTAGCGATTAAACGTTGATTACATGACAAAAGTTTGCAATAGATTGGCAAGTGGTACTAAATAAAATGCGTTGTCTGCCATTCCAGAATTTTTCTCGAGTACCCCCAGGGGTACGTGTACCCCAGTTTGAAAACTGCTAGAAGAAACCATATTACCAACAGATACAGTTTAATAGTAGTCGTTATTTAAATGCCGTTGTCCTGACTGGTAAATTCTAACAGCTTCCCCTTTTATTTTGACAATTTCCATATAAAAATTGTATTTTTATCTTGACATTTTTCATTCTTAGCCCCCAGGTAAATATTTTGGACAGTTTTCAGAACAATTGAACACTACAAATAAAATGTCAAATATACAATAAGTAGTTCGTTGGTTTTGTGGATTTGCTATGTTTTTAACTTATTTTAATACTGCACATAATGATATGGTTTTGAAAATGTTACTTAACAAAACCATGCTGCACGTGAACTGTATTACATAATAATTTCCTTTATTCCGATTTCCAGTGGTGTTTTCTCAATGCAAGATGTATTGTAGGCATATATACAGTGCCGTATAAAACCACATACACTGTGTATATATATATATATATATATATATATATATATATATATATATATATATATATATATATATATATATATATATATAATTTTTATCATGTTCGTTATAGGCCTACTGGCGAAATGGTCAAGAGACAGTTGGTGCTTAACACATACGGAATAATTTTGGCCCTGAATTTTAGCATTTTTGGTCATAGAAAACACATTTCACATATTTTATAACTATACCGTTGGCTATTTTTTTTTCTTAGGTAAGAAAAAAAAAATATTTCAACAGCCACTGCCGAAGCTGACTACTAATTCTTCCAGAAGTAATGGTCGGGTGTAACAGGGATACGAGGTTATATTTGCGCAATAAACTGAGGAGGCGCTGAATGGCTTACTGCATTTACATCGCCAACCACGGGATGAGAACGTTTCAGAGTCAATGAATCGATGAGGCCGAGGCGCTGATCTGATCAGCAGCAGTGACTCTATGGTTTAGCGATCCCTTCTTTTGAAGAAAGAGACGTTGTTTGTGACTTTAACAAAAGGGATAGTACAAACAGAAACGATCGTCACTAGTGACGATTCCACATTTTTTTGTCGTCACTTTCAAAAAACATTTGCAAATTACGAGAGTGACGAGCGACAGCGAAACCCACACCTAGCAGTTCAAATGTCTAAACAAAGGTTTTGGTTTTTTTTCTCGGGGGGGTGAGAGAACCGGGCGTTATTCATTCATATTCAGTAACTCCTGTAGCCTTCGAGTACTGGACCTCTCTATGCTATGTGTAGTTTGGGAGCATTGAAAGTGCAGCTGCATTAGATACATGTACTAGGGAATGTCTTTCTCAAGTGTCAGACGGATTGCATGTCTTTTTTTTTTCAAGAATCTTACAAAAACCAATACGTCCTTAACCTTGCTCCTTGCTCTGGTTTTATCAACCCTAAGATTGAAATCCAGTAAATCGCCCTGAAATTCAACGCAGACTGATGCTGAGGAGTGCCGGTTTGATTTACTGTGTTCAGACCCAAAACAGGAACAAAATTCTCCGGTATGCAACGTTGCAAAATGAGTGTACAGATTAAATTTAATATTTTTTCTAGTTTCAAAACGTTAACTTTTTATTTTTTTTTAAGAATGAAACATAATTACAGGAATATAGAGAATTAAAATGAAAAATATACATTTTCAACAAGAGACAACATAATCACTATACAAAATGAATTGTTTTTAGCGCTGAGTTTTGCTGCCAATCTGCGTAAAAAGAGCCTTTTAATTGTTTTGTGGTCCTGGAGACAGGGAAATGATTTCACTTTCCGTGGGTACTCAGATGTTCAGTACTTTGCCCTCGTCTGGTATTCACAGTGAACAGTGATGAACGCAGATGTTTTTGTTCAAATGTTTCTACTACTATGAATTTTAAACCTCAAAACACGCATCCACCAATCAAGAAGCACCATTTGCGCGGGCTGCCTTGTGTCTGACCGCTGGAAGAGTCAAACAGATTCGGTTTGCTACATTTAAATTAGCCATCTTGACATCCCAGTGCGTTTCTAAAGTATCCACTACCACATACTCGAAGTAAATGACTGTATCTTTGGGAGCCAATAGAGTTGCACAGAGCAAATTGGTTTTGTTAGAGTTTTGCTTTCACTTTCTCTTGTATGGTCCCTGCTACCTAAATAAAAAAGAATATTTACTAGTTTTATATGCAATCAAGCCCTAATTTATCTACCTTGATAGATGACCTTGTTTGAATGTTGTCAGCTGTGCGCTTATCAGGTTTCTGTAGTGAACCATGTACACGCAACGAACAATGCTGACATTAATGTACAGTGCAGCTGAAATCTGATGCACATACGGTACTCAGTCTGTCTGTGAGTGTTGGTAGGAGGGGTTGTGGGTTTCATGTTGCTTTACTCCATCTGTTTGTGTATGTTGGTAGGAGAGGTTGTATGTGTTCATATTGCTTACTTTGGCATTAAATCCAGTCCAATTTCACTGTGAAGCTTGATGAAATGTATGCACCACGCCTACAGTACCCTCTGAATATGTTATGCTACATATTAATGAAATCAGTTATTATAGTCCAGTAGACAAACATTTCAGCTGTCTGCATTCTTCATAGTGGATCTTACTAAACTTAAGTCTGCTAAACTAAAACATTAATTTAATTTCTGTACAGTGTTACGATTTACTGTTTGAAAAAGTATTTGATCAGTGCATTGATATGCACCATAACAGTAAGTATGGAGAATCCAGCTCAAGTCTTTTGAGTCTGTGAAAGACGATGCTACCCTTCCCTAGATGATCATTACGATGCATCCAAAACACATTTATCAATCCACATGATCAAGTAGCCATCTGGTTTCAGTCTTAACTGTGCTATAAGCCTAGTGGCCCGTGTCTTACAGCTGCAGTAAATCCTATTAAAATCATATGCAATGTTAAGCATCTAATGACATGGTTACAATGCAAGGTAAAAAAAAGTTCAAGTAAAATAAATGTAAATTTTATGAGCAGATGTCTTCTCTCTGCCAAGTTAACTGCGCTAGGATACCTGTGCGTGGAAGCATAGTACCAATTGACAAAGTTTTTCTTTCCTTTTTTGTTTTGCAGGTTATTTCGGCCATTTCAAGAGTCTCCCATCACAGCATTGCACAAATTAAAGGGATCAGGTGAGTCATTGTGATCCTGGTACAGATGTTAGACCTTCTACGAGTGTCTTGGGGACGACAAGTAGACCAGTTACTGATGACTCTTGGGGTGCTGCTCGGGAACAGACTAGAAGCACTTTCCCCAGCGCTGTGGAATAGAATGCTGCACCCCTAAAAATCAAATAAGGCAACTCTTTATAATAACACAAACAGTTTTTAAAAGTTCTTTTTTAGTGCTTTCTGAACCTCTGTGTCCATCAGTTACAGTTTGTCAATAATGTTTATAATGTACACTATATAGCACACTGACAAAGGAACTAGCCGAGACATTTGTCTATTTGACTGTCGCTTATAAGGTTGATCTCCCAGATCATTAGACTTGTTGTACCATTACGGCTCTCTGATTGATTGTCTGAATAGCTTTCTGTGATGTGCAGTTGGAAGCATAAGAGGTACTAGAGTCCGAAGCTGAAAAAAAGGAGCTAGAAGCACTCAGGATTAATGATAATGGCTCAGCAAGGCCCATGTGTTTGCATGCTGTGCGTCTGTTCATGCACATTACTGGTAAACAACTAGGAGATTTAAGACACGTCTCATACACACGCTATATCTCAAGCATGATTGGCTCTCTGAGTTTTGTGTAAAATATTGACCATGTATTAGCTTTGAATGGAAAGCCTGCTTTGATCATGATCACTGACTGGCATGTCCTGTACAAAGCATAAAATCATGTACTCCACAGCTCTGTCTGACAGCCTGTAACTTGCTTCAGAGAATGCTGTTGGAGGTCCATATTGCCTGCAACTTCCTGTATATTTTTCACGGCAGAAAGTGGTTTATTTCACGGTCTAAAAATAGATATTTCAAGATATATTTCATGATTAAACATAATTGATTAATTGTAGAATATTTATACAATACGTTGCTGTCCACCTTTTAAAAACATTCTATTTTCCCCTTCAGTGAATAATCAAAAAAAAAAAAACAAGTAAAAAACGGGGTAAAATCAATTGGCGACTACTAAATTTAAATAAATAAATAAGACACGTAAAATGTCCTCTTCTTGTACTGGACAGAGTGATATTTCTGATCTTTGATGCAGCTGGTGTATTTTTTGTTGAAGACATTTTAAAGAAATCATGCAGCGTGTTCAATCATTTACCAAAAGCAAACTAAACCGTCTGCCAAGTTCCTATATACATTTTAACAGGGAGTGCATCCATAAGGCAAACGTTTGCTGTATTTATTTTTAAGTGATAAACAATCTGTATATATACAGTATCCTTTGAGAAATGGGAATTGTCACTGGGAACTACATATTACATGGCAATGGGTGCATTTCAAATCTTAAAATCTGTGATAACCATCTTAATGATACTGTCATGAATATCCTTTCCCACTTTGAAATGTTTAACCGGTACTGTATATACTGTAGAAAGTGATTCATCCAACAAAGCACCATATAGAAAAAACATTGTTACAGAGCATGTTTTAACTGGGCTTGGCCTGTCCTCGTCACAGTGTAATTAGTTGATTCCAGATAGCTGGGACATTGTCCTAAAGATATTGCTCTGTTTAAATCAGAAGGCATTTACTCTTTGCAGCTGCTCCGCCAGGCAGATGTGCGTGACCATGTCCTACTGAGAGCAGAGTCTATTTTCTTCCTAGGTTTTAAATAGATGCAGACTCATTGTTGTGTACGGATGATGGGGGGGGTGTGATTGCTAATACTATCCAAGGGGCTTTTTCCAAAACTGTAGAGACTGAATCAGTGTTATTCTACTCCAGATTCTGACTGTGTCTCCCAACAACTCCCTTCTAAGAGACAAGTGGTTGCAGGAATGTATTCAGCGCCTCTGTCAGTCAGCCAAGAGGAATAGAAGATCTTGGCTTGTCCATGGTTCTTCTTTTCAGCACCTTTCCTGTTATACATGTTTCTTTTAGTTTTTAGCCACTTTGAGGTCACGTTAATTAACCAGTTAGTCCCTGACAGTATCTCTTTCTGTCTTTTGCTGCAATGGAGCTTGGTGTCATCCTGGTAAATTTGGCACGCCTTGGGCATTTGGCTCTCTTGGAGTGCCCATAAATGCCTGGTTTGAAGGTAGAAAACACTACAGATGAAGTTTATTACTTTGAGGAAAAAAATAGGTGCTGACAGTTAAAGTTGTTACCATTAAACTTCTCAAAGAGAGTACAGTATAACCCTCCAGCTAATGGTCAATGCCAGCTCCACTAGACTCAAGACCATCTGGATGCACGATAATACAAAGTGTTTTAATACAGTAGTAGTGAGGATTCTTCTAAACTCTCCAGCACCTTGTCAACAACTTGTGGCATAACTGGAAAACAACCTAGAGCAGCAACCACACATCATTGTGTATCTTCAATTACTGACAAGGTGCATGTTATTGATCAACTTAATGCAGAAGAGAGCTACTGCTCCCTGCTTTTCTGTGATGCTGTGCTCTGCATCAAATGCATTGCTAGTAAAATACCAGGACTTGTGTACAGTACAGTACGTCCCCTGAGTAAACTCTGAAGTGCAGCATTGCAGTCTAGACAAACCTGTCTTATAGTATTAAAGTTTAAATGTAGCACAACTGTGAACCCAGTAGAGTCTGTGCATGTGTACTGTCAGTCTAAGATTAGAATGTCTTACAGTTTTCCAGCACATATTTTGTGCTTTAAAAGCTTTTTTTTTCCTGCTTCAGCTGCCATTTGTGAACAGATTAGACTTTCTTTACAAGTCGTTTTTACTCGCTTGCTTGGTTTAAATTAATTTTTTTAAATAATTTTCTGTTGTAGTGATCACACCTAAGTGACTTTAAAACAGAGTGTAACCATTAACCTACCACACGTGTGTGATGTGTTTCCTGCAGCCACTAACGAGAGAGTGTTGCAGGGGGACAGGTTAATGGTTGCACTCTGGTGTACCATCTGTAATTGGGGAATAGACACGCTTAAGAGCTGTACTGGGGGCACGAGGTTGTGTTGATTGAAACAGAAAAGGGTATACAAAGTGAATCTAAACTACGAGAAGAATACATTAGTTAACATAACGCTGGTGTTTCATACCAGCACTAAGTTTGTTAAGAGGATACTGAGCAACCCAGGTGTAACATGCTTTGCTTTGCAGTGGCTAAATGTATCAGCACTGCAGAAGTTTGCCCTTGCAAGGGATGCACGTGCACAGGATCTCACGCTTTAGTCAATAACTGATGGGCCAGCTTTCTGTGCTTTTAAAAGGCTGCTTGCAATTACATTGTGCAAGCCTGCAGCACTTTGTAAGTGGATGCATCTTGATAGAATCTTGATTTCATAGTTATTACCAAAGTCGGTGCAAATTGCTTTTTTTCCACAGGAAACTTGAGAGTCATGTATTTGATATAGGAAGCTAATTAATAATTATAAATTATTTTGAAGAGCTCTGTAAACTAATAAATATACCAGCATACTGTTGTGTTTCAGTAAACACACAAAATCACATGTATGCACAAACATAGATTATAAATTGCTCTTTGTACATGTCAGAAACAGCCCTTGTAAACATGAAACATATACTGCACTTTGGCATTTGTTATAAACTTGTGCATTACAGTACACTTATGCAAAAACCTTCTGACAGCTACTGTTTATGAAATCCTGTATGCAATCTATATTTTAACAGTGCAACACAGTGTTTTTATTAGATTATATAAATAGTTTAATGTTATGTGCTTGTAAAAAAAAAAATAAATATATATATATATATATATATATATATATATAATATATAATTTTTTTGTTATGCAATTTCAATAGAAGGATGTAAAATCTCCCTTTTTACAGTGGCGCAGCACCATGTTCTAGCACAGGTTAAACAGCAGATAGAAATTCCCATCACCAAACTGAACTCGGCACTCTCTGTCTTCAGAGCAGTGGGGCACGATGAAATCTGACTTTTACGGGAGGGATTGATTAAACAGGAGGGTGTTTTCTAGCAACTACATCAGTTTTACTACTGTAAGTAAGCAGTTTGTATGGATTAAAAAGTCCCATCACAATAGCCGCTGCAGTGTCCGCTTCCCTGTATTGATTGTCTTTATGGTGTGCAGGCATCTCTCTGAAATCGAAAAGCACTTGAGTTTAATTAGGGTAAGTTGGGCAGATTTAATTGGCAGTGGGCGGGTTGCCAGGAGGTGTAGATGGAAAAGGTAGATCAGGGTCAACCGCTCTGTCTGGCTACAGAAACAGCAGGCTGACAGCAGCGTTTAATCGCGGATATTTACAGACGTGCTTTCTAATCGTGTCAGTAATGGAAGCACATGCTGCATCAATGGCAGGCTTGGCATTTTCATACTGTAGCGTCACCTGTCAGAAGGAATTCTCTGCTGGTACGAACAAGCTGAGTATGTTCCATGTGTAGATTTAGCGGAGCGGCACTGTATAGTCACACTGTATAAGGCATGGCATCATTTACACTAAGACTTACCTTCTTGGGTGGGTGAATATTGGCAGCCTGGCTGACGAAAGCCCCTTTCGGATATATGTAATGAACTTTGATTGACTGGTTTGCAGAATGAAAAGATTAACTGAAGTGCTGAAGTACTTTCACAGGTCTGAGGAATTCCTTTGACATTTAATGTCTTGCCAGGGAGCGATGCCAAGGAGGAAAAGATTCTGTCTGTGTTAATTCTGCTCCTTAACTCAGCCCTTTTCCTTAGCTATTTCACTCAATGTCAGTTTCAGTGGATCTCTGCAGCCCCTGACAAAGAACACCTCTTGTCACGTATTGTACAGGAAACTGTGTCATTCCACGGTCCTTGGTATTTTCAGGTGCTAATCAGTTTAATCATGTCGCTGACAGAAAGGATGGCATCTGAAGTTTGAGATTAATCTGGACATGGTGGGATAGATCAAAACCTTCAGGACAGTTGCTTTCCATATGATCATCCTTTTGTGTCGGTTTAGCATCATTCTCTGTTGTCATTTCAAGTTTGATTAGATGGATTTGTCGCCCGCGGAGAGAAAATATATATGAGATGTATTAGAGGCACCCCTATGAACTCCATCACACGCTGCCCTCCTAAACAATAGGTCTAGCAGACAAATGCTTGGACAAGTCTTTTGTGAAGTATTGTTTCGAGTTGATCTTTTATTGCTGTTAGGGGATTCCTCCGTAACCCAGTAAACCAGCAATAAACTGTCATGCCACCCCCAAGTGAAAGTACATCAAATGAAAGTAAAAAAAGGAAATCCCCCATTCTGTAATGCATGCAAATGTGTGATTACAATTATACATCAGCAATAGTGGAAAAGCAGAAAGCAGTGTGTGACTTCTCAAGGGGCATGATAGTGGGTGCCTGTGTGAAGCCCCTCAGTGCAGTGGCTGTATTGACCAACATGCCCATCAAGGCAGTCTCCTGGGCATTCCTGAAATGGCCACGTTTGCAGAAAAACATCAGTCACAAGTAGGTCACGGAGGATGAAGCCTGCAGACAAGTCAAATGGAAAATTATGTTCAAACTTATGTGCAGTACACAACGTTTTTGCATATACTGCTGTAAAGAATTATCGGATGAAGCGAAGCGCCGCTAAGGGACGCGATGCAACACGACGCAACATGCTGGTGTGTCCCAGGCTTAAGTCTTTCCAAATATGCTTAACTTCAGTGTGTATAGTGTCATTGTTCTCCAGGCTAAAACCATTGTGTTCTTGGAACAGAGCTTGACAGTGGGTTATAGTATTAGTATCCCCAAGCTCCCTGCGCTAATGCCTGCAACAAGAATAATGTTGGTTTAGGGCTGTTTTTGTGCATGCCTAATCAAAACCACATAGTTAGTAGTTTGTCTGTTCGCTCACTCATTAAATTCTGTTTTACATTTCAGTGGCCTTTGATGATGCTCTTTCCCTTTTGGTTCAGCGATGTGTTGGTGCTGCCTCAGCTTGTCTGCCTAGTGCAGCATTCAGCACCAGGAGGCTCTGAAAAGCCTAGAGAGGCCCAGTCCCCCTTTCTGGAGACCCATGTAGTTGTAACTCCAAACTCAGGAACTGCCAAGTTTGCAAGAATGCGTTCTTTGGGTGACTGCAGCAGCTGTTTTTCAAGGTGTCCAAGAAAATAAAGATGCAGCCATACTTAACCACGTGCACTCTGCTCACAGTCTGATCGGTCACTGGAGATCTATTCCCCTTCTCAAACTGCCTGGAAGAATAGAATGGATTTTACAGTTCACTTGTTAAAACTGCCTTTGCAAAACTCGCATCTCTAATGAGCTTTACGTTTTGCACTGTAGCCAGAACTCTTTCACCTAGGAGGGCATTACAGACAATTCAGAGTGAAAAACATCTGATCAATCTCGGAAATAACAATAGCTTTGTGCATGTACATTAAAAGTGTTTTTTATTGGGGCTCCCGAGTGGCGCATCCGGTAAAGGCGCTCCACGTGGAGTGCAGGATGTGCCCTATAGCCTGGACATCGCCAGTTCGAGTCCAGGCTAGGTCGGCCAGGGTGTCCTCGGCTCACCGCGCACCAGCTTCCCCTGTGGTCTGGCCGGGCGCCTGTGGGTTCACCTGAAAGCTGCCCAGAGCTGTGTTGTCCTCCAACACTGTAGCTCTGAGGTGGCTGCATGGTGAGCCTGCAGTGTGTAAAGAAGCGGGCAGCTGACAGCACACGCTTCGGAGGACAGTGTGTGTTCATCTTAAAAATAATTGCACATTCTAAATTGGGAGAAAATAATAAAATAATTGGCGACCACTAAATAAAAAAGAAAAAGTGGTGTTTATTGGCTGCTTTATACAGCGTTGTGGTTACAGTTTAATTTAATCTGTGGGTCTAGGTTTTCATTGTAACCTTCTACAAGGAAATATCAAACCCTGGCGATCAGTCCATTGTATTTCAGATTTGTATTGAGTTCTACATGAGGTAATTGGCTCAATCAGATATGTCTGTTCTGGGATGTCCTACCTAGTCTAATCCAGACTGATTCAGCAGTGCCCGTGCAGGGGCCCCAGTAACAGTTGCAAAAGCCGCATTGCGACAAGATGTTGATTCAGGATAATTTGCTCTACCTGAGTATAGGTCAGTAAAATCTTTCTGCCACCAGACAGCAACATTGCAGGACATATCAAACGTCCAGTTCTCAAAACGCCAGCAGCGGTTTTAACTGTGTCACCGAATCAGCGTCCACAGCTAGTAATGCAGCATGACAAGACTGATCGTGCATCTGCAGTTCAAGACCTGCACATCAAAGTTCAAAACCTTAAAGGGGAAGCCATCTCAACCACAATATTCTACTTAAGATGACTTCTCCTTTTAAGGTGGTATTGTTAAAAAAAACATGATATTCTTGTTTTTGAACATCAAGACTGTTTTGTGCGTATCACGTGTCACAAATTCTTCTCAAGTTTTGTAATACAGTGGGATTGTCTCTTAACATCCGACCCTCCAAGATATGGATTATCTAAGAAAATTCTAGTATTCTGGGGGGTTATCAAAGTTGAAGCATTTTCTTTAACAAAATGCAGGAGTGATAATGACCTGAGGCTTTTAATACAAATTGAATTGATCTTTTCAAACCCAGACACATATGTTTTAAAGATGTAGCAAGAGACATCCTTACATTGTATAATCCAGAAGGGGGGGATTATTAAAAAACAGCAGTTTCCTTGGGGCTAAGTTAGCAAGCCTTTTGTTCACTTTTCAAAAGCATAGTTGAGATGCCACTGAGTTGCATGATTCTACTCAATGGGTTTAAAGCAGCATGTTTGTGAGTCCAGCAGCATACATTACAATAGATTTGGAGCTGGTTGGTCTTGTTTTCTTTGATGCTACATAAAGGGGAAGCTGTTTACCGATGTGTGACGTCAAACCACCCCCTGCCCCTCACTGTGGCTCCCGTTGAGGCTCATGGAATCACAGATTGATGCAAAAAATAAATTGAGGGTACTTGCGTGTGTAGAATAGCCAGGAGTGAGGCGATCTCATAAACCATGACGGAATGAATGCTAAGATGTAAAAATAAAATACTGTTTTATGACCCACCCTACAGTCCTGTTTTATACCAGCACACAATCATCTTCAAGTAAGAGCTCAGTTAAAGTTGTGCATTTTCCTATCGCCAGGGCTGGTCTTGTGCAAGGAATGATGTAACTTGATGAATTCGATTTGTCCATTGGAACAGGTGCTAGCAAGACCAGATGGCTAGGTGTCTTATGATGTGATTTTACTTCTCCCTTGCTGCTGAAGATAATCTCACCCTGGGTTGTGCCATAGAGACTGATGTTCAACACTGCAAGCCCTGTGATGTTCCTGATCACAGTGGCTGCAGTGTTGAACTGAAATCTGAAATATCAGAATGCGCTATTGATCTCCCAGTAATAGCTTGTTCAGCAGCTAAGAGACAGGAACCCTCCTGCAAGCCCAGGGCTCTTACACTCATCTCCTGCTTATCTGCGCGGTGTAAAGAGATCAGAATAACTGAAGCCTGGGCACTTACAATTGTTTCTTTGTCTGTACAGTGAAGATTTCCCCTGTCTATTTACAAGTGTAGCTCAGTGACTTGGGTGCATAGCTCATTTCTACACAACACAGAAATGGCAGGGTCTGTTATTTTGCTATTTAACTTAAAACACCCACACAAAAAAATATATGTGCAATATTTAGGGCAGTTCATTTGTCAAGGGCCCTTGCACAGTAACGTATAGTTCATGCTGCTGTAACTTCTCAATCGGATAATTGGAATGCGTTGTTTGACAGCCTTCCCGATTGTAAATGATGTTGGCTCCAACTGGTTCAAAGTGCTGCAGCCCGAGTGCGTTCATAACACATTACTCCAGCTCTTAAATCACTGCACTGGCTTCCTGTTAAATTCAGGATTGAGTTTTTAATTCTGCTTATTACTTATAAGGCCCTTCATGGTTTTGGGTCTTTATATGCACAGGAAATGTTGTTACCTTATGCTCCTAGTCGTACCTTGAGGTCAGTGAATGCTGAACCTTTGGTAGTTCCTAGAAGTTATCTAAAATGTGCGAGGGTCTTTGCTCTGCTCCCTGCCTGTGGAGCTGCATCCCAAGTCTTATCAGGAATGCTGGCACATTCAGATCTTTAAATCAAATTAAAAAATGTATCGGTTTGTGTCGGCTTATTGTTAAACTGGATTGACTGGCAATTGGCTCTTTTTTTTTGTTGTTTTGAGAGTTTTTATTGTAAAGTGCACTGGCGCACTGGGAATACTTGTCCTTTTTGTTACCATTCGTGCTGAATTGTGTGTTGGTTTTGTTTTGTGGACCGGCCGTAGCACATCAAAGTTTTATTAGATGTAAGGTATTCCAGTTTGCAAGCATTTGAGCTTTAATTAAATGGTGGCATTTTGTTTGTTTGTTGTTTTAATGTTTTGTGCCTTTGTACTTGTGTCTGTCTTGTCTGAGGAAAGCCACATTGTTTTAGTCAGCCTTGATTCCTTGAAACTTAAATTAAGGTTTTATTTTTGTTCACTCTGATTTTATATAATTTTTGTTCTGTCATCGAACACCATAAAAAGCGATTTGCTTGCACATATTTGGTTTACTCATGGGCCTGTGGTTTCATGTTTGAGAGTACAGAGAATTGCAGAGTGACGTTGCTTTTAACCTCTTTCACAGATCAATATGGGTTACACTTTTGTTTAAAGCTTTTTTTTTCTTTCTAAATCACATTAAAAGGAAGTGAAGCATCTACTGTGTGGTCCTGGTTTAACCATTAGCAGATGTTACACGGAGAGCCAAGGTCAAATCCACTGTGTTGTCTCCTGGCAAAGCGGTCCTGAGCTGCTTAAATAAAGAGCGCTTGCTGGTATCCGCTGATGTACATGCAAAAAAACATGATACATCCACTGAACCACGACTTCATTAAAGACACTGAACCACTGGCATGATGATGGGCCACACTGTTGTCCATCTTAAGCCTTGGTGAAAGTCTTGCTGTAGTCCTGTCACCAGGCTTGAGCATCCCACAGCAATCGTGTGGCTTTGCGACAACGCCACCTGAATGGCAGCAAAGAAAACCGTATTTGCCGTGAAGAAACCGTTGTCCGTTGTTTAAAATGGTTTTGCTTGTGTTCTCTCTCCCAGGCCGTTCCCTTCCGAAGATACAGCAGAGAATGAAGATGACGTGTACAGGAGCTTGGAGGAGCTGGCAGAGTAAGTGTTAAAAGCTGGCATTACAGTACAAACACTGATTGAACAGGACAGGGCGCAGCATGCCTATTAGCAGTCATTAAAATCCCTTTTATTGCGGCGTGGGGGGCCTAATGAATCTTTGCGGTTTCCATGGCTACAATCAAGACGTTTTAACGCAGTGACACTGTGAGAACAAGGGCAGTTTGGGAGAAGATAAAGAGCCATCAAAAGGTAGATTAAAAGCCTCAGAAATAACAATAGGCTTCAACTTTTGATTATTACAGAATAATTATACGCTGCCAGTGTCAAACAAGAATAGACACTGCTCCATGCTCCTACAGCCAATGGGATTTGCAATGTTAATTTTGCGACTGGTGGATTCTGCATATAACTGGCTTGCACAGATCATGGTAATATAACAAAATGAACTGTCAAAGTCCACACAGTATCTTTGGAAGAATGTAGTAAAGATGAACCAAGAAATCATGTTTACTGTGAAGCTAAACATTATTATTAATTCATTTTATATTAATTCAGATGCCATATAGCCCTATGTCAAAGGTCAGTTTTCTTACACAATGGCCTTTCTGTTGTTTCAAAAGATACAAAGTAATATAATCGTTCTGCATCAGAAACACTGTGAATTTCAGTCAGGAGCTTTCAGATCTACACCAAGAGTTTGATCTTTTTAAGCAACTGGGTCTTTAAATGCAAATCCAGTAATATTTGGTTCTCATCTTAAATTGAGCCACGATAAAAAAGAGGTCAACTTCTAATCAATCTGTGTATTACAGTTAAGCCTGCATTAGATGGTGATGTGTCTTCTTCATGGTTTGCTTTCCAAGTGATGTAACTGTGGGCTGTGTTCCATTCTGTGTAGGTGGAGAGATCTCTCAAACCACCAAATCACTGGGAACAGCAATAAAGTGATGTGTCTGAAACTGTGTTACCTCCTCCAAGCTTTATTACTCAAGCTCATAAAACATAACAGAGGTAGTGATACGGTGTGCAAAAACATTACAAGGTCATCATGAATAACCTTGATCTGTCATGATCTATATTCAGGTTTTTATTGTTTGCAGACCTCCCCCTATTCCCAGTTGGTTTAGTTGGAGCCATTACTTTGGGCCAAAGCAATCTACATGAACTTCTATAACATTATTACAATTCTGTTTTGTATCTGCCAAGAATATATATTGCTATATGAGAAAGATAATGTATAAGTAATGTAATATATTCTTAGGTTAAAAAAAAGCAATGACTATTGCATCTCTTAAAACGATTCACTGTTAGGTTAGCATTCACAATTGTATATACACTGATATTTCTCACATCCTAAATAAAAAAAAAAAATAGCCAAACGGAAGGCTAAAGGGCTCAGTGGGTTGCACTACTCAACTTTTTAGCTAGGTAACACACTGTTCATGCCTTCACAAACAATGGCGTTTAATTTGATCCGCAACCTATCCCTGTAGACAATTGATTTGCTTTGTATTGGCATGCCCCACCCCACCCCCGTCTTTCTCACACACCCTTTCATTTTTTTGGTTTTCAATGCTGCCACTGAGCTTGAAGAAAAAACTTCATCCTTTTGAGTTCAACCTTATAACCCCACAATTCGGTAGGGTTTGGCGTTCTGGTTTTGTCATCGTACGCACCCCTATTGGAAACATGCTTTTAAAGCCTAGGCTTTGTTTAGCCCTTCAGCTGTAGATCTGTCTATCTTTAATGCATACGTATAGGCTTATTGACAGATGTAACAGCTCAAGGGCCCTGTTGATGGTATTGAGGCTGAGGGATCACTCTCGGTGCAAACACCATGCTGAGAATAGATTTTACTAAACCTCAATCTGATGACTGTCATCCCTCAGGATCTTTACCTGTACGTTGGCCAGCAGATTTGCTCCTTTACCTTATATATTTTCCATTCTCTGTCAGTGAGGCCGTTCCACCTTTACCTTTTCACACTACCTCTTAATCCATTCTTTAGATGTCTCCTCCTTACCTCTTGTACTCTCTTGCTATTTTTTCTCATTTTATCAACCCATTTGTATAGCTGCTTCCCCTTCTATAGCTGCTTCTTCTTCTGTTTCTTCATGTATTCTCTGCCCCCCTCCTTCTTTGACACTTGCTTATCTATCATTCGTGGATACATCATCATAATAACGGACGGCATTCCCAAACATTGCTAGATTTTTGTAGTATACCAAAAACAGTTTGGCCATTCTGAAATGGATATTGTTGATATAAATATGAAGCCGGTAAGGTAATGCATTAGCAAGCTGAAAGCATAATACCTGTAAAGCAACAGAAAGGCCCTTCCACAGGAACTGTCTGTGTTGAGGTGAGACTCTCATTAGCAAACCTCAGCCTTGCTGGCTGCATTACATACATTTGGTAATCTTCCCATTTTAATGCACACTTCATCAGCACATTAAAAATAAACTGGCGTGACATTAGATGCCCCTGTTATCTTCATTTCTCAGACTAATTCTGCTAGTGAGATTCTTGTCATACAGGTCCCATTTTTTTTTTTTTTTAAACACGACAAACTTCATTAATGAATGACATTTCCATTAAACTATATTCATCGCAAGGCTTACATGAAAATTGCATGGGGTTGGAGGAAACCAAGCGTAGCAGCAGTCGCATCCTGAATGATGGAGAACTCGCTTAATTACATTTTTAACAGCAATATGAAAATCCGAATGAATAGCTCAACCTACTTTAGATGATGTTGTTTTTTTTTTACCAAATTCTTTGGAGTATAACGAGCACTGTTATAGACTTTAGGGCAATTCCTGCACGCTACAAAAAAGCAGCTGTATACACAAGGTTGTGGTAGTCTCAAGTGTGACTTATACAATGAATGTAACAGAAAGCTGCTTGGTCATCTGGACATTACGGTATATTTGCCTTTAGTCAAAACAATGGTCAGACTCTCATCAAACTCTGATGCTAGACCTGAAAACGAGGATCTGTGAAAACAAGATAAAGGTGTGGCTGTAGAAAGTACGAGTGATCTGATCACTAACACGCAGTCAGAAAAGCACATTGTAAACTGCAGAGGTCTCCTTTAATTCTCTAAATGTTTATTATGGATACCTCTGGTATGTTGCTCCCTTAAATGTGCTTTGATTATTATCGTCTTTCTAGTAAACTTGCAACAAACTGCTAAACTGACAGTTCCTCAGACACTCCAAACAAGTGGCTATTTGGCTGAGCTTCAGAGTTTGAGTTTTGATAGCCCCTGTGTGAAAGGAGACAACGGATTGAATCAGAAATCTCAGCACAGCAGGGTGGCTGCTCTGTTGCATGTGAAGAGGAACAACATCTTCTAACCATGCAGCGTTAAATCAAACAGAACAAAGAAACTCTGAATGTTCAGCGTCACGGTGACAAGCCCCATCACTGTGACAAACAGACGAGGTTTGCTCTTGGCTGGGTCAGTTGTCGACAAATCGCCCCCAGGCTCTTGGGGCCTACGAGCGAGCGGGCGGGCTTGAGTCTGGCACTGCAGTTTAAATTCCAGCCTCCTCACGTCTAGGGACCAAAAAAAACAAAAATAATTAAGAAAAGAGACGAAGAAACAAGAGCTGGAGACACTTCTAATGGTTTTCCTGGAGCAGGTCCATGTGTTTGATTGTTGTCTGGCCTTTTTGTGTAAATTAACCAAAGTAGAGTCTGGCTCTCTTCACATTTTTTTTTATGAAGTTGCATGTTAGTGTTCCACATTAATTAGGAGAGTTTGGGAGCGCTGCCTCACGGGCATTGTTTTTTTCAGAGGAGTTAACATTTACTCTATTATCTAAAGACTCTCTTTGAATCTTATACTTAATTTATATTGCATTCCTGAGTGATCTTTGTTTTAAAAAGCCTAGCTGAATCCACATTCCTTTAGTCAGTACCCAGCATACTTCAAATAGTTTGTATTTCCACATATCCCAACAATGGGGAAGCTGTGGTACTTAGGAACATTATACTGTATCTTGGCAACCAGTCATTTAGTTATGATGATACTTGATATTGAAAACAATGATTAGTACCAGGTCTTGAGAGTAATATACAGTAAATCTAGTGCATGTTGATATTCATATTCATGAGTCTGGGCACTGTCTTAAATGAAGGCACTTAAATTTCATGAAAGCCAATGCGATCAACATGGGGAATTGTTCATGGCCACTCGTCACTTGTTGATACCTTTGTGGGGGATACAGTAAGTCAATTACTTCCACATACTTTCTGTGCTTCATAACAACCTCTTCCTATATGAAGTCAGTTTTTCAACGTTTCGAAAAGGAGTGAAATCCATTCAAATCAAATCCATGTACATTTGCACCTCTTATAATGAATAAAATGTTTGGAGTCCAATATGATTGCTCATAGACAGGGCACAGCATGTGTGTTTAATTACCTATGGCATAGAAAGCACTTTGAATGGAAAAGCCTTTTAATCAGTCAGTTAGAATGCACCTTGGGGCACCGTTAAGGAATCCCTAATTAAAGCTTAATCACCTCAACAGAGGCTTAATCGCCCAAGACAAGCAGTCCGTACACTGCCTAATATTGACTATATAATTGGAATAGCTAACTGTATACAAGTGTGTTTAGAATATTATGGTTGTATATATCTGGAATTCATGATTCAGCTGAGAATGTTAACATGTCAAATCACAACTACACAGTTTGCATAGTATTCTAATTTCACTTCTAATTCTATGCTATCTGTCGATTCATCAAGCAATGATTCATTGTTATATTCACTATCCGAGTCAAATATCTGCAGGCAAATGGGTACATTTATTAATATTGCATTCAGATTAAATGGCAGCCAATGTATTTAACCAGCATCTGATACAGTTTGACAACTGACAATATCAGACGTTGCAGTGAAGCCTGGGGTCCTCCTGTTTCTTCCAGTATTCAAGGCTGAAGAGACGACACCAACACCAGTCCCTGAAGCTTGCTTTGTGTTGCTGGTATTTAATGATGTACAGGTTTGCTGTTCAGTCACATGACCACTTAATGAGGGGAAAAAATGATCACTGCAGAACAATAGACAGGTGATGAGCACCACGATTCTAGATCTTTCATCATGGGTGACTGGGAGCAGAGTCATGTTGCATTGACTGCCTATCCCTGTACAGCAGGGTGATGCCTGAGGCAATGGAATTAAACACTGGTTTCTTCATGAAGAACGTGGCATATGTCAAAAGACAACTCCGCTGCTGGTTTGTCTTGCCCAAATCTACTCAAAATACGCAAAACGTGGTTCAGTATCTGCAATAATTGAAACACCATGGAAACGACCCATTGGAGCAAAGATTAACATACTGTAGTGACTGTATTGTCAAAACACAGCAATCAGTGAAATGGTCTGGATGATGTGGAAACCCATTTGGGAAGAGGAGTGATGGGGTCTATGTTTCTGGTAAAATGAACCTGGAGTTCCTGCAGGCAGTAGACAGGAGACCTGCTCCAGTGATAGACGGCTCCAGTTCTGGAGGGGAATCCTGCTGCAGTTCATATAGCTGTAAGGAATGGTTACGTTTTTTAAGACTGACCTGGTCAGAGGTTTAATTAGTTCATTTCCTAACTCATGGTTAAAACTCAGAAACGTTTCAACATTGAAAAAACATTTGTTATTGAGCTTATGTTTCTTTTAGTATTTCTAAATTTAGCACTAATGTTAACAGGTTAAAAAAGGTTATCTACCAGCCACAGAGAAATCGGAAAGAATGAAGAGACCCATTGTACCAGACCTTGTCAAATAAACTGTTGACAGTTTTTTTTTCCAAATGACTTGCTCCACTGCAGTTCTGTGCCACCCTGCTGACAATGGTGGTGTTCACCCAACCAGTCCATTTTCACTTCCCTTCACAAGATGATGCGGTTTACAGACCATTGGCATGCTGTCAGCATTGGTATCCTAGTAACGTATAGCATGTCATTTCTACAGGTCCCAGGCTGGCAAGGATGGAGCCATGAGGCCGATCCTGTCACTTCATCAAATGCATACATGTGTTATAGAAAGAGGGCCATTGAGGACTGAGCTTTCCCAAACAGGGTCACAGAAAGCTGAGATACACTGTCGGTTTTTATGTAGATGAAAAGCAAAGAGTTCTTAATATAGCATCAGCCCTGTTTTCCAAGTAATGTATCTGAGAAAAATCAGCAAAGCACAGCACATTCCCAGTTTTGACATTGAAATGCTTGCTTTGATCCCCTCTAGGCCATTGCTTGTCCAGCTACTGGAAATAATTACACATTGTGCTTCCAGTGAAATATTGGTTTGAATCCATTAAGAATGTTTAGGGGTCACTTTTAATAACTAAACAAAAACGACCGCTGTACAAAATATAACAAAACTATATCTCCTGTTCGTTATCTAAGGGTGAGAGTTCATAAACAGGATTGTAGATATATAGAACAGTACTCTGGTCTGAAGAAGCAGTAGTTGGCGGGGGGGGGGGTATGGTGTTTTATTTATTTAATCTCCATTCTGAGAAACTGTAGGCATGCTTTTAGTGTTGTGTTGTGACCAGGATACAGAAGCCCACCCATGAAAAGAGTGCTGGACTATTATTGGGGCCCACTGTGGCATTTAAAGCTTCTTAAAAACTCCCAAACACTAAAAATATCACCCTAAAGGCCTTGAACTCCATGTAATGAAATGCATCCCTGGCGGTGGTCTTTAGGCTGCTTGGGTCTTTTCTAACTCTTGTTTGTGTGTGGGATCTTTTCCAGTGAGCATGACGTTGGCGAGGATGATATTTATGACTGTGTCCCGTGCGAGGACGACGGAGATGATATCTACGAGGACATCATCAAGATGGAAGTGCGGCAGCCCATGGTAGGTTGGTTTTCCCCCTTCAGGGCTTCAGCCTGAATGTTTGTCCAGTGAAAAGGTTTTAACATCCTACCCTTGATTAGATTCATGACCATTTCCACTGTCCTCCTCAAGCCAATCAGGTTCAGCGTAGAGTGGTCATTATCCCAGTATATGCCCTCTAAACGCCAACAGGACTTTATAATCTTGAAACCAACTACATTTCTGAACAGGGAAGTCAGGGATGACAACAAGACTCCTATAACACAGAAGTTTCCCCCATTCCAGGTTTCAAAATGAGCATGATTAGTCACACTGTATAGGTATCAAGTTCAGGTGTGTCTTATTAAACTCATAGTAAAACCAGGAATGGATAAAACTGCTTTCCATCCCTGAGCCTAAAGAAACATATTCAAAAATGTTGTGAACTAATAATAGCAGGGGTGTAGTGGAAATAATAAGAGGTGGGACAATCGGTTTGTATAACTTAGGATGTGAAACTGATAGAAGAAAGGAAACACACTCATTGTAAACAGCACACAAAGCTAAGGACAACTTTCAAATGCCACTCACAGCGGACATCAAATTGTGCTCAGCAAGGACACACAATGCAAGTGCTGTTTGAACCATAGGCTCTAATTTTGCAGTGTTCCCAAAGCCTCATGTGTAAGGGGGGCACGCTTGTCAGCAGTAATGATAGTCAAATTTCATGCAGGTCAAAGCTTTTTAGGGATTTCTGAGCCTGGGCACTGACTGCTTAGAGGTAGGAGCTACTGTACGCTCACTTTAGCATTGTTCCTATTGGAGCCCCATTTAATCTTAAATACAAGCATGCCTGTGTTATGAAATGTACTGTGAGATAGAAAAACTGGGACCATTATTTTAAATGAGCATCTTGCCCCTTCTGTGTATGTAATGTTCACATGTATCCCTTTTGGTTTCTTTATGCTGCAGATAAGGTATATGCAGGTAAGTACAGGACAACACTCGTTCTGTCTGCTGTGTTTCAGTATTGGGTCATTCCATGTCAAGTGGTATCACGGAGGTGGTTGACCTGCTGTCCTGGAATTTGCCTAAAAAAATGACCCTGTACCAGTGTACTCCGCTCTAGGCCCAGCGGTATCATGGGAGGTTTGTTTATGACCACTGTGCTTGAAATGATGGTGTCATAGGTGGATAAAATGGACAAAATGTCTAACTGCATGTTCCTTCTGTGGAATTCATGGTAAACAACCATCTATCCCAAACAGCTTAAGAGATAGGACAGTGTCTCTAACTCCCAATCCTGAAATCCAAGAACAATGCTGGGGTTAGCCCTCATTTTCCTAAGAGGTACCCTTTGACATGTGCAATGATCCCATTATCATTTGCATTCTTAGACATTTCATAGCTTTGTGTGCGTGTTCTGTAAGTGACAGCAAGAAGCTGCTGTTGCATGATCTTGATAAATGTACTCATTCAAAGCCTTGCTTATTTACAGTAAAAAAAGAAAAAAAAAACAATCAGACAATAACCTCCATTTCATTTCCTTGTAAATTTAAGCTGAAGCGATGTTTACAGACCGTAAAATCTAGAAAATAAATGTATCTTTTGTTGGTCATTATTGTCAATGTGGATTCGGTACAGTGCTCTTTACAAAACAACAGTTATAAATGTCACAATACATCCTTTTTGAGCTCTGATTTGTCCACCTTAGTTCACTGGAACGGATAATTATATCTCATCCACTTGATAACAAAGAGCATGGGCTGATGCTGATGCCTTGGTAGGAATTGCACCGTACAGCATTTCAAAAACAAATATGCTGGGGTAAATCAAGGTTAGGACCACAATATCCATTATACAATTACGGTAGCTAATGTAAACGATTGGACCCACTCGGGTTCGTTGCCCCTTTAAAAACTTGACCCAGAGACAGAAATTGAGTTTTTCCAGCGCGGTTGCGCTATATTTTTAATAAAGACAAAATAAAACAAAACACACAAAACAAACACCTAACTCCGTTTGGAGCGCTTACTGAACAGGTATTTCCCTGACTAACTTGCAGGACGGCTAAGCCGTTTACCTGGCACCACAAAACAAAAACCACACAGGCTTAACACCGCACTTACTTCTCAATGACTGCTCGGAAGCAGAGCACCTTCCATCTGCCTCCTTCTACTCAGCAGTCCTGAGCAGACTGCCTGCTCTCTTTTTAAACTCCGCACCTGGGCCTAATTTCCAATAACGCCCAGGTGCGGATGATAATTAATAATAAAACAATTAAACAATTAACAAACAAAGGAACATTCTCTCGCAGGGAGGTTTTAACCCCCTCCCTGCTGTTTCTCATAACCCGCTATTTTACACTAAGTATACATCAGTTCGTTTGGATTAGGGCCACAGAAACCCATTTTCTGGGGTTAAAATGATAAGCAAATATCCAACCCACTCAATCAGCATTGCTCAATGGGACTTTTTGCTTATTAATATCTTTTGAAGATATTGCTGAAGTTACAGCACTGCTGTTCTGTTTCAGTGCATAACGGCTTTCATGTTTTAAACTCTTAAACAGAAAATGGGGATGACCGAAGATGACAAAAGAAACTGCTGCTTACTCGAAATACAAGAAACGGAGGCCAAATACTACAAAACTCTGGAAGACATCGAAAAGGTAGGGTTCTGAGCAGGGAAGGGAATCAATTCTTGGATTAATGCTTGTGCTCTTTTCTATGCAGCGGTCATCAGGACTGACGAGAAACACGGCTCATTGATTTGCTGTTGGTTGGTTGAGCTATTTCACAGTGAAAGCAGTTTTAAATATTGACAACTTGATTAAAAAATAAATAAATAAAAGCCAGGAGATCAATCAGGATGTTGCTATTATTATTCTGTGAAATAGTTTGAATCCCCTGGGCCTTGTCACAAAGTAATGGGTTAGACTGCCCCAGTTTATAGGTAACAAACACAGGTGAGTCTTATTAAACTATTAAAACCAGGAATTGGTCAAACTATGCAATGGGAGTCTTATTCCCATCCCAGCTGTCACTTATGGCGCTCTTTCAGGGAAAAGCTTGGAGTGTTATCCGTAGTGTCCTGGCTAAATCACAATATAGATCTATTGTTGGAAATCACTGGAAAGAAAGATGTTGCATCACAGTGGATCAATCCAGCATAAATATATTTTAATAATAATGCAATCATTAATACTACAGTGATAACAGTGATAACCCATGAAGATGGCAATTGCCATCATGCAGTCATCACAGTCATTGTTCCAGCTGGTAGATAGGGTTAATAATTCAGTATCAGATCATTTTATAACTTGTTCTGTTCTGGAGGCAAAGCCCTGTTTAAAGCAGCAAGCTGAGATAAATGATCTCCATCAAGCTGATCTCTGACCTGTGGCATACGTAATGCATTTTCCTCAGTCCAGAGGTCAATTACATGCATCGCTCCATTGTCTGCATTTCCCTTCAGCTTGATCCATGATGTGATTTTATGATGAGTGCGGAATTTAGCAGACCAACGTGAACCATGAATGGTGGAGCACCATTTTTTCATAGTGCGCATATTGAAGATCCCAGCAGATATGCGCTCACTGGTTTATTGTTGGGACTGCATTAAATAAAGTTAGATATTCATGAAAGTATGGTTGACTTCTTTCAAGCTGTCTATCAATATCAGTCTTGTTTTACAAATACAACCCTGTCCCCAAGAGGAAGTCAACTTAAACGGTCAGCTTTGTCATTGTTGAGTGTTTGCATGCAGTTTTGATTTTAAAATGTAGGAGTGAATTTAAGTAAAGCAGACAAATACCTTCCTCGGTGTCATGAGAGATTTTAATAATGTTTGATGTAAAAAACATTTTTTTTTTTTTTTTTTTTTTCATTTTTCAATGTGTTTTGTTTCAGAATTATATGATTCCACTCAAGCAAGTTTTAAACCCTCAAGAAATGGAAGCCATTTTTGATAACCTGGAGGCAAGTAAAGTTTATATACCCCTCTCCTGATTTATTGCAGGTTAATTGACCTTCTTGGGGCTTTACGGACACTTGCTTTATTTGTATTTTCTTTCATATAGTTTATAAAGGTTACAGTCAACCTCCATCCACCTCTATCCATACCGAGTATAAACATTAGTCATGTTTCTCTGTTGTTATTATATCCATAATAACTTGTAGTTGTATTTCTCTATTTGCTGCCATTGCATAATAGGAGAAAGAGCTCCAATACCCTTATATAACCTCCCGGATTATTAAATCGTTTATTTTCTGCTTTTGTAGGACTTGATCAAGGTACACTTTGCATTGCTGAGAGCAATCGATATGGCTATGATGGCAGGAGGAGCAGATGGACTAGCTAAAATATTCCTGGACTTCAAGGAACGGTGAGGACAGAACGGCAATATTTAAATTAGCTTGAAGGGTGCAATTACAATATTTGCACACCAGGTGGTGGCAAATGATTAGAAAAACAAACACACCTGAGTGCTTCACGTCACTATATAATGTTTTTTTCCCTGATATATCAGCTAATTAATAAGCACTTTGCTTTACTGTCAGTGTCCCTCCATTATGATTTCTCTCTCAGCTGACTCACAAGTACAACTCACTGGGGAGTTGCAGCCCAGCAGGCTGAGTGTGAAACACAATTAAAGCGAATAAACCACTAAGAGTCTCTGTGTTCAGGTTTGTGGCAGCTGGCAGCGCAACAGTTACTAGAGTGAATAAGAGGCAGGCTTGAGTTTCTTCCATAGGGTAAACCGTCTGTGTGGCTAATAGAAACACTTCTGCTGTGTATAAGGGATTTTTCAGTGGAACGCCGCTGGGAAAGTAAAGATTTTTAAGCCAGGTTTAAGCCAGATTGACAAGTTTATCCCATTCTGGTTTAGTATTCATCCCATCGTCTTCAGTGTTTTTTCTTAAGGGGGCTGCAATCAGAGAGCGGTCATTACTTCCACACTGGCTGTTGACTAGAATATTACCTAAACCACAAGGCTGCTAATGCACATGGCTGACAGGTGAAATCTCTTCTTCTCAAAGCTAATAAAATGAGTCCTGTCTTCAGTGCACGGTGGCTATAATGCAAAGTGGCCATTCACTCCTGCTGCTGTGGGACAAAAAGATTCCCTGCTGCTAGCTGCCATTTTATATATAGCCACCCTTTGTATTTAGTTGCCTTTATAAATGATAGTTTATGTCCCCTTTACAGCATGTAACCAAACGGCCATTTTTCTTCATGTGCTTGGAACCTGGTACAGTACCTGTCAGATCCCATTGCAAACAAGCACCCAGGCTGCTAGAGGTGGGACGAGCTGCAGCAGACTCCTCCATAGCCTGGCCTGGCCTGGCCTACTTATGGTTATTGAATCAGCAGTGAGTAAGCTGTTGTATCCTCAGCTGAGATCTCAGTTTCTGTTTCTCTCCTCTAGGGGACATGTGCCCTTGTCATCATGGAGCACATTCGCCTCAATGATCCAGCAGTGCAGAGACACACATTGCTCAGAGCGTTCTTGTTAAGGTTTGGAGTTGGTTTTGAACCGGTGGCAAAACTAGGGAAGTGATCAAAACTCTTAAGGTGTTGCTGTTTAGCACTGCAGTTTAAACTTAAAATTGTACGATGCAAACCAAATGCATAATTACAAGCGATCGTACAGACATTTCAGATTTGGCATTCAGTACCCTTTAATGTGGTGCTCTGAAATGCTGTTAAGCTTTTCATCATTACACTTTGAACCCCTTCTGCAGTCAAACCCCTTTAATATTGCTAAGGGACTGAGCAAAAATAGTTACCATGAGCAGAGTTGACTTTATCAAGAGTTCAATAATAACCTGGCAAAATAAATCTTAAAATGCAGAGTTGATGCAACAAATATGACTGCTTGTCAGTGAAACTTGGTCATTGATTACAATAGTGTTCATTAAGAAAAAAATAATGGATGTTTTGTATTATTAAAGCTGTTAAAATACACAGTGCAGTGTTCAGTATGCAATATTAACTTGCTTCATATAGAGTTCTTTTTTTTTTTTTTTTTACAGCAACTCGCTTGTAAAGTTTATAATGTTATGCGTTTTCCTAAATTGATACAGTATTAAATGGGATAGATGGCAGTTGTATGAATAACGAATGTAAGTGACATTATCCATGTTATCAGCTTGTCCCAATTGAATCCCATTCTGTTCTGTCTGGGACATTTTAATGTGTTAGATGACATTAACAGGAGTGATATTAAGTGGATTGGTTTGCAGTTACTTCTATGGTATAATTTAATAGTAATAATAATAATAATAATAATAATAATAATAATAATAATAATAATAATAATAATAATAGTAATATCCCCACTTCACAAAGCACAAGTGGTTGTTGTTAGTGTAATTGTCTTCATCATCATCATCATCATCATAATAATAATAATAATAATAATAATAATAATAATAATAATAATAATAATAATAATATTGTAATATCTTAGGATGCCTGCCCACCAAGTATGCATATTGAGCCAGATACGGACGGCAGCCCCCTCCCTCCCCCTCTCTTTTGCAGATGGTTTGCTCCCTCTGTTTTCATTGTGTCTCGTATCATTAACTCTGGCCTGGTTCCCAAAATATTTCAAGCAGTGTTGTGTTTCAGTATTATGATTTTAATAGCCGCCTTTTTTTGTGCATTTTTATAATTAACCAATTACATTTCAGAGAGGCCGGCAGGTTTGAATGAAAGGCTTTGGCGAGAAGTACTGGCCTTCCCCGAAGGAAAACAATTGTTGTCTGATGGAAATGTGTGCTGTTTACTGTCAATTCCAGCTGTTGCAGGCCAGTCATTCTGGGCTACTTGCCTTGCCTGTCTGACAGTGAACTCCCCCTCAAAACTATCTACCACAAACTCAACAAGCTAAAAACACACACATTTTGATTGAGAATAATAATGTAGCACAATCAGCTTACCTCTGTACTGGCAGGAGGTGTTTGGGTCAGTATTGAGGGGAAGCACTCATGATACGTGACTGAACACAGAGCCTCTCCTTTTTCATGAAAATTAACCGTACCTAGTGTCCAATGAAAAAGGTGTGTTTAAAAAATAAAAAAGCATGTAGACAGAACGAAGGGCAAGGAATATCTAGTATTACCAGTAATGGTGAATTAATTTATAATTGGCAGTTATACATACAGGTGAGCTTTGACCCTGCTTTAATGTTTGGTGGTGGATTGGTTGATATTGAAACAAGGTCAGAGTTTTGTAGACTGGTCCAATGGTGCGCATGCTAACATGAAGTTGTTCTCCTGGCTGGGTTTTTTTTTTTTTTAACTGGGCCATGTCGTCCCCCTCTGTTTTTGCAGAGCAGTCTGTTTAGAGCAGTGAAGTTATGCCTGGTTCTTTTAGGAGAGGTGTGTTCTTTTAGTTGTTGGTACCGTTCATATAAAACAAAGTATAATGTGTAAAAAGCCTGGCCAGAGCCAACTGTAAAACCACTCAAGTGTGGCCCTGCAGCTACCCAGTAAGCATTCCTAAATGCTGTGGCTTTGTGTGAAACATAAAATGGAACGAGTTGCTCATTATGAGCAGGCTGTCACGAAGTTTAACATGAAAAATGAATGCCCTAGACCTGCCTTAGGAATTGCGGAGAAATTCACAAGACGGAAATGACAGCAATGTGGGGGAAAAAAAGGAATTGGCTCCCGGATCTTGGCTGTACAGACAGAATAACATGTTTCTTGTCAGATGTTATAATGTGTAATGTCAGACTGTACAGTAACTGTATAAGAATTTGTTTTATGTTGAAATCTTTACAGGGTGATGGCAGATGAAAGGTTCAGAGTTACAAAGTACACTTTATTCAATAAACGAAAGGAAAAACCTTTCAAATATCTGGGGAAACACTAAGCCCCCTTTTAAAAGTGACAGTGGCCAATTGCCACTTTTAACTTTTGTATTTATTTTTAAAAAACAATGCCAAGAGAAATAAACACCTTAACTGCCACTGTGGCAAGATATAGCAGTTAAGCGTTTGGCCAAAACATAAGGTTACCTTTCAGCATATGTTGGATGTTCCATAACGGCAATAGGTGTTAACTCCTTAATAGTGGTGTGGGTTTGATCACATGACCGGCACAGTTGTCTGGTATTGACTCCGGGGGAACGTCAATGGGGAGTGGAAGCCCAGCTAGGCCGCTTTCTGGAATTGATTACCGCAAGCTGCCTTTGCTGGAGCTAATTGGAGAGTTTGAAGACCAGAGAGACTCCAACTAGGTTACAGCCAGCTCAAAATGTTGCAACCACAGTGTTATTTTTAAGGAAGGAAGTTTTAATAAAACTGTGCAGGGCTTTTGTGATACGCAGAGGGATAAAACTCTCTTTGGTTTTCTTTAAGCCGTCTCTGTTTCCTGCTGAAAAGTTTCAATCATGTCTCAAGTCAGATTTGTTCAGACTTCACTAGAGGGCTCTTAACTTCCATGGGTGCCAAATCTGTCAAACTTGCTCTGTGATTGTATTCAACTATCTGTGACAGGCCTGGGGTTATTTCCTCTGTTCTCTTTGCCTGTTGCCTTGAAAGCAACAATGGAATCTACAGTGCTAGAAACGCAACAGAACCCATATGCTAATAACATATACTGTACCCACCATCTTGTCATCAATTAAAAAGGATGGATGGAAAAGATTAACTTCTTGGGTGGAGATCTCAGAATAACGTGATGAATAGCTTACTATATAATGTACCTCTGCCAGCTCTGCAAGCAAGCCAGCTCTTGTAACTGATCTAGAAGAGCAATTGAACGCTAAAGCCGAACTAGCAATTGCCTGTACAGTACATACAAGTCACAGCTACATTTTTTGTTGTATCTTGAGGGACTCTGATGCAATTGCGATGAATCAGTGCATATATTTCTGTATGTATCATTAAACTGTGTACGCTCTGTAACACTCTCAATGCACAACACCTGTGCAATATTGGCGCAGGCGGTTTCTTGGTTCAATGGTGTGCATTGTGGTTCCTTGTGGAGGAAGGGTTTCTTCTATAAGAAATACAGAATATTGCAGTGACCTTTCACAGGTCATGGTACAGCACTCTTACAGCTCCACTGTGTGCTGTATCTTAAACACTCGGTATTATTTGCCAGAGACTGGCATTTTTAGGGGGTGGTTGGGAGGTTACAATTTATGTTTGTTTAGGGCGCTGTCAAATGCTGTTCAATGCATACGATATGAGCAGAGAAAGCCGAGGGGGGCAATACATAGTGCCTGTCACTTCCAGACTGTTGAAACGTTCAATAAATCTTTGTGCTCAATGACTTCAATGGGTGTGAAACATGAATCTAATCCGCGATACAGAGCTGGCGGATCAGTCTGCATATTGACAGGTCCTGAAATATAAACACTTTTCTGAATCTGTCAGTGCCAGTTAGGTGAAGCAGAAGAGGTGCTTTTCAGTTGGGTTCAACTTTGATGAGTTGAGCGAATAAAATAACCACTGTAATGTATAAAGGGCCAAAGTTCTCTGTGGTGCAGTGGGTTAATACACTAACTTTTCACCTCTGTTCCAGTTCAGAAGTGAAGTGATTTTTTCATTCCAGTTGCATAGTGTAAGCAAAACTAAACTGTAGAACCTAGTTAACAAATAGCCATGGTTTTCAAAGAATCCTGTTGTTAAAATGCCCATCTGTGCCATCTGTGTGCCTCTGTGCTTTTATAATTTCTAGTTTGCTGACGAGATGTATTGTGTTGGTAAAATCTGCTGTGGTAGGCATTATCTTAAAACTGTAACCAGCCCTTCATCTTCCTAGAGGAAACTATTTTAGAAGAATGAGGTAGAGCAGCACAGACTGGAGGTTAATGAGATCCCAGTTTAAATCCCATTACAATTCTACTGCACTCTCTTTAATGCAATATTAATGTTCTCTTAATGTTCCCACCACACTCAAAGTACTCACGGGTCCTGATGACAGACATAATGCATGCTTTGTATGCATGTCTGTGTAAACACACCTGCGCACAGGGCAAGTGCTTGTCTCTGTGTGTTTTATTAAAACCCTTTTAAAGCTAGTTTCTTTTCAGATCACATCGAACTGCAAAACGTAATCTATATCCCTGCTGTACTGATGCCAAGTGTTGCTTCTTGGTTCAGGAATCATTGTCTCTTATTAAATATTTAAAACTCCACTTGGTGTGCATTGTGAAATTAGACTGGACAGATCTGATTTAATTGTGCATGCAAATCAATGAAGGCAGTTGTGACATGCATATGATAGGATATTCAGCAATGATTAGAAAAAAACACTTTATAATGTTATTCAGACAAATGTTTGGAATAATTCAGACTTATCGTTGAGGCTAAGGCTCTGGTTCCCAACTCTGGCCCTCATATTTTTCCTAACCAGTTACTAAATTAGTTAATTGCACTGGCTAGAGGTCAGTTGACTAATTTAGAATTGGTTGGAACAAAGTCCTGGAGTGGAACGAGGCCTGAGGGCCAGAGTTGGGAACCACTGGGCTAATGTCTTCATAAATATTTTGAGTTCAGAATATCCATACGGTAAGGTTCTCTAGGAGAATGAGGTGTTACACATTAACACATAATTCACCATTTGAGAGTTTGTAGTTATAGATGCCTACATTTTATAAGTATATTTATTTTTGTATTACTAATACTGATCATACATTGTGATATTTGAACAAAAACTTTGCTAAGAAGTAAACGGTGCTCTGTATAGAGTTTACAAGCCTCCTTAAAGTACATCTTCTGAGCCAGAAGACTGACAGTTTGAAATCTGCAGAGGCAATGGGGTAATTAAGCACTCGCTTTTAAAAGAACAGTTTTCAAATGAAATAAAGATCAGCCCATAAAGTATAAGGGGCACGTTTTTGAAGCTAACACCTTTGTCTGCATTCTGCATTAATCAGTATTACGTTTCAGGCAGCTATCAACATGAAAGCAGGAATACAACTACTTTGAAGTGCTTTCCAGATCAGCTCAGGCAATGGCAGCTCTCCAGTGTTCTTGGAAGATATCTTCATGGACGTTATATGAAGAGGATTAAAAAATAGTAATGTTGAAAAAAAAAGCATGGATATAATTTAAAGCTAATTTGGAAATGGTGATGTTGGCTATCAGTTCCAAAGCTGGAGCACAGTGTTCCTAACACATGGTTCCCATTACTGTCTGTGGTGTTCTCCATTTCAGGCTCTTGGTTTACGGGCAGTACTGCAGTCACATGGAAAACGCCCAGAAGACTCTGGATCATCTGATAGCAACACGTGAAGATGTCAAGATGAAAGTGGAGGTAAACTCATCCGACTCAGACTCCCCTAGAGATTGACAGTTGTTTTAGTAACTCATGCATATCAGTCGGGTTTAACACAATGAAAGCTTTTAAGAGAGTTCCAAAACTGTTCCTCGAGTTCTTTTCAGACTTGTTAAGGTCCGACTCTCTGTGCTGTCCTTCAGCTGCTCCATAACACTCAACTGCAGCCTTTTTTTTCAGGAATGTACAATGAAGGTACAGGAAGGCAAATTTAAACTTCAGGATCTGCTGCTGGTTCCCATGCAGAGAGTTCTAAAGTATCACCTCCTGCTGAAAGTAAGTGCTCTTCATTACAATTCATCACAGATCCTGGTTAACCGCTTCCCCTTCTCCCTGTTCATCACCTGATCCCCATGACAAATTAAAAATTCATAAGGCTTTGCCATTTTAACTGCATACATTCTGTTGGGAATTTTAGCATAACTTGTGTCTGGTGAGATCAGCCCACATTATATAGGTGATTATTAATTTATAAACAGCATGAATAATTCAAAAGTAAAGCTGTAGACGGATTGCTCCAGTGTGGATGTGGGTGGGGGCTCTTAACATCACAATGGTCCAGACACAAATAGATTCTAAAAGACCCTTCTATTAAATGGAATAAACATGACACCACCCCCCCCCCCCCCCAAGGAAACTGTTAAATATTTCAATAAAGTCACCTGTTGCTAAAAAGGCATTTCATGCATGTCATTTCATTCTTTGTGAGAATCTGTTCTCAAAATTGGAAGGACCAGTAATAATGCACATAGCTAACCATGCTGTCCCACACATTATTCATCCTATTGTTATGCTGATAGAATCCCTGTATTCTGTATTATATAGAAGCTGCAGCTTCCTGCTGGGCTGCTAGTATGTGTTCAGGAAGCAAGTGCTACAGTATTGAAGACCTACACAAATGATTGATGTTTCACCCAGAACCACCTCTATAATGTGATTGCTCTATAGGCCTTTCCTAAGGAGAATTACCTGAAAGTTATTATTTCCGTTCATACAATTATATTTCAGAAAACACATAGCCAGCGTGAATGGACACGGTGCAAACGATTGCTGTGCTGCCCATCTGAAACCGCTTCTAAATAAAAACAACTTCCTTGAATAAATAGATGCATATAAGTGCTCCTCCATCTGTTGCACTAAAAGCACGTGCAAAAGTATTTTTCCGTTCTGAAATGCTCCAGTGTCATTAACAGTTCATTCTGTTCTCTTCCAGGAACTTGTGAGCCATTCGACTGACCGACCTGATAGACAGCAGCTGAAAGAGGCTTTGGAGGCCATGCAGGTGTGTAGAGGAGCCTGTGTGTGAATTCAAACTACAGTGTGGTTCAAATGTCACTCGAGGATAGCTTGGCAGCTAGCAACAGTAGAGCATGGGAAAGAGGATGGTGTGGTTCACACTTTTGCATAGCAGTTTGACATGAAGAGCCTGCTATTGATTCCTGTGGATTTGCTGTGGGTCGTGCCAAGGGTGTAGGTCAATCAAATGAAGGTTGCATTGAGTGTAGAGTTGTGACACATGGTGCTAACCCTACCATGCAGCTCACCATGGCTTACTGCTGGTACTACTTGCCAAGTCCCATTGCACTACAGTACCCAGTTAGGTGGATAACGAAATTGTCTTCATTAAGCAGAAAACAAATTAGCAGTAGGCAGAAAAGTCTGTTCCAGTTTTCCATATTATATTCAAACACATTTTTCCATTAGAGCAAGTTGTGTTAATGATGTTGTGTGACTGTAAGGATGCTGTTAAGCATTCCATCTGTTTCTAAAGATTTAAACCAGCTTGCCAGGGAATAGTAATACTGCAGTTCTGGATAAATGATCCTCTGTGAATATAAGGAAATAAATTATTGCCGGCATTGTGATTTACAGCACATTAGTTATGTTGGTTACCATTTGTGTGTGTGGGTGGGGTGGTGGGGTGGGGGGGGGGTGCATCTCTTTTTTGACTTGCAGAGTTGACTCCTTCAGCCCCATAATAATGTATTCCTACAGAACTCATTCCTGTACTTATTTCTAGCAGCAGATACTGATTAGACGCCGATTTGATTTTTTGGTGTTTTGTGTCTTTCAGGACCTAGCCATGTACATTAATGAAGTGAAAAGGGACAACGAGACCTTAAAGAAAATGAGTGAATTCCAGAGCTCGATAGAAAACTTAGTGAGTACTGTACAACAGCTTCATTTATTTTTCATGAAGGGAGAGCGGCTGATACTGAGGAGACTTGAAGACATTTAGCTGTTAGCCCGCAATGGCCACACGCTCACCTCTACCCAATCGTGAGAGGCAGAACTGGAGCAGTTAGGAGTTCACGTCCAGCTGCAGCCTCTCAGTGCCAGCTCTGAGTTCAGCAGCAGTTTGCAGGTTTAATCAGTGCCTGAGTTTGAATATACTGAGACAAAACAATTATAAACACCTGCCATAACATTGGTGTGTCGAGCCACTGTGGGAAGCCAGATTTGAGCCTGCCAGGTGTTTGAGGGAAAAGCAGCCATTCCCTAGTGAGTATCCCTTCTAATTATTTTAGTGGAGATACATGTTCTCCAAACTAGCCCATAAACTCATCACAGTAACTTTAAAAAGTGAGTCAGCATATGTCGTACAGTTAAAAAACAACATATTTTCAGGGGATCCCCAAATAGCTCATCCAGTTAAAGAGCAGCTGCTGGGAGTGCAGGATGAGTCACACAGCTTGGACGGTTCCAGTTCGCGTCCAGGCTGTGCAAAGAGGCCGAGCTTTGCTGGGGATCCTGAGGGGGGCATCACATTGGCTCTGACGCTCCCGGGGTGGGGGATAGGAAACCGGCAGGGATTACTTCTCCTCATCTCGCACCCTACAGCAAACCCTACTGGCCAGATACCGAGCACATTCAGAGTAAATAAGAGGCAGGGCTGGTCTCTCCGAGATCGGTAGCTCGCCCACCTCTGCTCTGGATTGCTTGGCGTAAAAGCAATTCTGGCTTTAGGCTTGCGACATCGGAGGGCGCTCACACGCCCTCAGAACATCTGTGCTGCGTGGGGACTCACTGCCTTGAGGAGAAAAAACATAATTGGATATTCCAAATTGGGGGTAAAATAAATAAAAATAAAAAATAATAATTGGTAACTAAGGTATTTAACTAGAGCTCTTTAGTCATATTTTGACTTTTCTGCCTAACATTTATCACAGCCATAAGGGATTCTTTGAGAGTTTATTAACTTGTAATGAGTCAATGACCCTTTCAGATAAGAGGGGTTCTATTAATGAAATGGGACTATTAGTTACTGGCCACTAAGAACTCAATGGCAGACATCAGCTATGGAAATGAATAGAACCACAGCAACACCCCTTCCTCCCAATATGATCTGCTCTGACTTGAAGCCAGGGGAGTAATGTGATAGGTGATTGTACAATACTACAGTCATGATGCGATGCAATGACTAAACAGTGACTGCAGTTGATGTTTGAGAGTGTAGTCCTACAGACCAGACGGACACCCCTAAGCCTGATTGTTATGGCAGTCGTTTTGCTCAGGGATTGGTTGTTTCCTTCTGCCAAGGCTGGTCACAGCAGTAGATGCTGGGTAGCTTATAGGCAGTTCATACTGGGGAGCTCTACATCCCCACTCTGTATGGCAGTGTGCATGGGGTTCCATCTAGTGGGCATTGTCAGCAACTACAGGCCATTTTCTGTAGTCAGTGTTAGTAGATATGTATGAACAAGGGACCACTTTGGCTGGGACAGTGTATTCAATCCCCAGGCCCTTGTTCAACAAGCATCTTAGGAGCTTTTAACATCTATTTCTAACCACGCAGACACACACACACACACACACACACACACACACACACACAGATCCATCCCAGTAAAGAGTCTTAAGTAAAGCAAGCTTCTTGCTAATGAATGATTTAAAAAGCACTGCATTTAATTGGAAATGGGACACTCCCAGATGTTGATTTTCTTTCAGCTGGAAAACTCCATACAAGTTATTAATTCTCTGAAGAGAAAATGAGTTTGTTTGCTTCTCCAAAATGAAAATGAAAAATCTGTGAGATAATGGAGTGTCTGGGAGGTACTTCAACTTCCCAGATATTTAAGAACCCTTTCATATTTCTGTATTGATACAGTTCTGAATCTCTGTGATGTATGAAATCCTTCTGGAATGTCTGATTCTGACTTCACAGTTCTGTATTCCGGAATGTCTGTAAATGGAGCCCTCTGTATCATTTCTTTAAAAAGTATGTCAGATCAGAAAGCCTTAACAAATTAATCTTCCTGTTCCAATAGCAAGTGAAACTGGAAGAGTATGGGAGGCCGAAGATAGATGGGGAGCTGAAGGTGTGTTCTATAGTGAATCGGACCAAACAAGACAGGTAAGTAACCTAAGGAGGAGCAGTTTAACATGTGTGAGTGGGGGCTTTCACAAGACAAACACAATGAATGTCATTTGCATAGCCAAACATCAGACAGATTTATGGAGGGACAAAAGGTCTGACTTATTTTAAGTTTTAAATGCACCTTAAAGGAACATAGAAACCTATCTACTGTAGATATTCATACAGGTGTACAATGAAGATCAGATTTCATAGACATCTATAGTTGGGTACATCCAGCTGTGAATAGCTAAACCTGTAAACAACCTGCCTTTTCTTCAGTGAAACTCTTACAACCCTCTGCCCACAGCAGCCCTATCCTATCAGGTTATTTTCTTAAAAGCTGCGCATTAAAACTCCAGGGAAAGTGTATCCACAGACGAGGGCTGCTCTCGATCGCCAGCCAGCCAGCCATGAAATCAGGAGTCGGGGCTACTGCAGTGATTCACGTGGGCAGTCTGGAGAGCTGGAGGGCAGCAGGGCAGCCTGTCCACTTCACCACCACAGTGTTGAACTTTAACACAATCTGATCTGCTTTTAAACACAAATCCAGTAACCGATTGCACACCGCATCAGTGCATGCACAAGCAACCACCTTCTTGTGCTTATACTCCATACTGTAGCTCGGTTTGGTTTAGGAACGTGCTGCCTGCCTGTGATATAGGATAGGACTAGAATAAAGGGAGTATTGAGCAAAGCCAAAGATTACCTTGGAGATGACATGCAAAACATTTGCATACTGGAGTTCAGCAGCTTTCCAAACCCTGCAGGTTTGCAGCAGAAAAACGTATTTATAGCTGTAGAGATTAGCTTTGGGCAATACTTGGCAGGAATTCAAATATAACTACATACAAACTCCAGCTGAGCTCTTGCGAAGATATTCTTAAAGCGGTTCTGGTCTCCGTACCCTATAGGAGCATGTGAATGATTATTGAGTCTCTTGACGCTTGCTGTGCTGTCCTGCTAATAGAAAGTGTTCCTTTATCTGCTTTTGTTCCTTGGCTGCTGTCAGGTATATATTCCTCTTTGATAAAGTGGTGATAGTCTGCAAGCGGAGAGGGTACAGCTACGAGCTGAAGGAGATCATCGAACTGCAGTGCTATAAAATGACAGACGACCCCATGCACAACAGGGATATTAAAAAGGTACCAGAGCTTATGGAAAGTAACCCTTTCATTACTTCTGAATTGAGGGACCTGCCTCGTGACTCTCAGATGATGTTCATGAGGTGCTAAATCTTCTTTTGTGTATCCATTTACATGGATGTTGAAAGATTTTCATTATAAATCACGCACCGTAGTTTTTGGTACTGGGAAAAGAAATGCATTGAGGTTAGCAGCCTGGTGTATATCAGATCCAATGTATGATTTATAAATGAAAGTATCCCAGCATCCCGTTTAAATTAATAGGTGGATATACTGTAGAAGGGACTTGATCGGACATGAATGGAAGTCTTTGGGGACCCTTGTGGTGAAAGACTGAAACGCATTCGTTTAACCCCCTTATGCATTAGCCCCTGAGCAGTATGATTTGATATGCATGAACTGCAATGTAACATGAATGTGCAACCAACATTATGTTTTATTTAAAATAAATACAAATAAATAAAACATATGCATGGACTTATTCGGCTTGCAGGGTTAAGCCTTTTTTCTGTGTCTGTTAAACTAACAATATTTTGTGGTACATTTTTTTCAATGCTTACTAGTCAAGTGGAAAAATGGTAAGCTGTTTAAAAGCATTTGATCTTGTGAATAATTGACCCAATGATTGACCCTTATAATTCGCTGACACTCAAAGTACAGTGATAAATATGGAGTATGGCAACAACCAGGGAATAACAACACTCTGAATATACTGTATCCGATAACCTTTTCCATAAAAATAACAGTGCTCTCTCTTTGTTTCGCTCTTTGACTTGCACATCAGAAAAACATAAGATATAAAGAACGGTGAATTAGTGAATGACTCTTATACAGAAGAAATATCGGACTGTTAAAATTTACTGTCAACATGAACTGACGGGGAATGAACTAAATGAGTGATAGACCTGATCCTTCTTCCTATTGCCTTGTCCAGTGGTCGTACGGGTTCTTTCTGATCCATCTCCAAGGGAAACAAGGCTTCCAGTTCTTCTGTAAAGCTGAGGACACGAAGAGGAAGTGGATGGAGCAGTTTGAAATGGCAATGTGAGTACCTGAGAAACCACATCTGAACACTAGTGTAGGTCCCCTTGTTTTAGTGCCCACAAGACGTTTCGGCTAGCGCCTCATGTAGTCTACAGCTGCAGATCACATGATAGATAAAACAGAATAACTGTAGACCATTGAACTGTTATTTGATCCATTCTAGAAATGAATAAAAGGAAACCATGTAGGCATTAGCTCTCTGCTTGACTTTCGTATGATTCTGTAATTTTTTTTCTGTCCTTCAGGTCAAACATTAAGCCAGAGAGAGCCAGTGCCAACCACCACAACTTCCAGATGCACACATTTGAGAAGACGACCAACTGCAGGGCTTGCAAGATGCTGTTAAGGTGAGGGATTGCAGTCAGGTATTTAGGGCAAGTAAAAATGCACCTTTTTTAATTGTGTTACTATGAATATAACTTTAAACATTTTTGTTGGCTAGCATCTATTATACTTATAAAAGATGTGTTGCTGACTAATTTGGAAAGTCATACTAAAGACTATCTAAATGACTTTGCTTTTAACAGGGCACATAGTATTAATACATCTTGAATAATCCATGCTGTCTTTTTCCCCTTACAGAGGGATTTTCTATCAGGGTTATTATTGTTCAAAATGTGGAACTGGAGCTCACAAAGAATGCTTGGAAGTGATAACGATATGCAAAATAAGTAAGTGAAACACAAACCCCATGTTCCCTATACCCTCCAAAAGACTTCAAATACTTCAATATGTATAATGTAGAACAAATTCATTTCGTATATTTTTAGAACAAATGTGGCTATAAAACTTCTAATTATCCCTTTTTCTTTTCTTTTCTTTTTTTTGGTTTAGATTCCCCTGATTCGGTAAGTTTTAGAATGTTTTTCTGTGTTTGTTTAGACAGTGAAAGTGTGCGCTGAACAAATACGAGCAGGTTCTGAACTGCAGCATGAAATATGATGGAGATATTTTTGTAGTGAAAAAAAGGTAGCCCAATCAGTTGTATACAGAATTCTTTAGGCAACACTGAAGATGTGTATGTGTTGTAAAATGTTTTATATATATATATATATATATATATATATATATATATATATATATATATATATATATATATATATATATTAAAAGTTTAAAAAAATGTTAATGGTTCTTTTTTTATTTTATTTTTTCTCACAGGAGCCTGGACCCCAGGCATCAGGTGTGTTTCATGTTCTTAGTTCTGCAGGCTTACAAATGACAATGAGCTGCTATTTTCTTTTAAAAAAACATGGGTAAGTCAAGCCTAACATAAATAGATGTAACCTTTTTATATTGAATGAATCTCCCAGGTCCTAAGATGGTAGCAGTTCGTAATTACCATGGAGCCCCGGCTCCACCAGGAAAGCCAGTGCTGTCGTTCCAGATGGGGGATGTGATCGAGCTGCTGAAGGGAGACCCTGATTCCTCGTGGTGGGAGGTGAGTCTAGCTCCATGTTGATCAGGTCCTGCTGAGACTCGCACACACCAGCTCAAAGAGCACACCACGTCATATTTAAAAGAACAGTTACATTTGTGAAAATAATATCCCCAGTGTAGACCGTTTCCACTTCTGTCATTGTCATGGTCTGGAAGCCTCAAAGATACTTTTGGGCATGACTTATCTTACAAGTCTTATGACTTACACTATCGGTGATTTCATTTATCTTGGATTTTTTTTTTTTTCTCTTCAAGCAGGTGTCATTTTTATCCAAAGTTTTCATGTCCCATATTTGCCACAATTTATATTTGCATTCCTTCACATTAGAATTGTAAACAACCAGGAGTAGTCCTGAAACATTCTAGACATTAGCTAGACCTCGCTTATTGCTTCTGTTTTTCACTTAAATGTTTCCGGAGAGCAGACAACAGTCATCCCTTTAATGTTTAGTTCTAATTTCCCAGTTGGGTAGTGTTTTATTTTTCTATAGCCAGCAGTCTGTTTAGTGGACTGAGCTAGAGAGCTTAACTCAGAGAGGGGGAAAGCACACGTCAGTGCCAGGAGGCTGACCCTGTCTTGTGTTGCAGGGAAAGTTTGTGCCAACCCAGAAGACCGGCTATTTCCCCAGTTCTTGTGTAAAGCCCTGTCTAGACCCAAAGGTAAGTCAGCATGCACGTTTTGAGAGGAGTTCGTGCAGCACAGCCAGTACCTCTTGAATGTGTTTGGGGGGGGGTGTTTAAGTCGGCCAAGGTGTCCTCTACTCACCGCTCACCAGCGACCCCTGTAGTCTGGCCGGGCGCCTGCGGGCTTGCCTGTCCTCCCACACTGTAGCTCAAAGGTGGCTGCATGGTGAGTCTGCAGTGTGAAAAGAAGCGGTCGGCGGACGGCACACGCTTTGGAGGACAGCGTGTGTTTGTCTTCGCTGCTCCTGAGTCAACGTAGGGGTGGTAGCGGTGAGCCGAGCTTAAATAATAATTGGATATTCTAAATTGGGAGAAAATAATAAATTATTGGCGACTACTAAATTAAAAAAACAAACAAACATGTAATCTTGGCTAACATACAATAATGCAAGTTAATGTTAGTTGCTCAAGCCTCATACCTAATATACCTCACAGAATGCAGCTTGCTTATACTTTGTGGTTACTTATTCTTTCTCTGGCCCTTACTTTCCAGCCTGTATCACCTTTTCCTAATAGGCAGCCATCCCGAGAACATGATTACTATGCCTATCCATGGTAAGTGCTGCTTTGTTCAATCATTTCATTTCACATCTTAAACCTGGAAAGGCATGGACCGCTATTGGAGACCCCTGCCTGAGGAAGGGAGCAGGTTACTGAGTACTGCTTCTGTGCCTTCCAGGTTTGCAGGCAACATGGAGAGACAACAGGCAGACAACCTCCTCAAGTCCCACACAAGTGGAACATACCTAATCAGAGAGAGGACAGCAGAGGCAGAGCGCTTCGCCATCAGTATCAAGTAAGAAGCAACTCGCATTTCATTGTGAGATTTATAGTACCCGTTATTCCACAGTGTGAACTCCACAGAATGTCGCCAGCATGGTTTTAATGAATGAGAGAGTCTGCTCATGACAGTCTTGAGATACTCCGATTCTAATTATCCTTCTCTCTTCAATAGGTTTAATGATGAAGTTAAACATATAAAAGTTGTAGAAAAGGACAATTGGATCCACATTACAGAAGCCAAAAAGTTTGAAAGCCTGTTGGTAAGAAGATACTTATCTTCACAGAATAAACACGTTTGTTTTTAAATGTATGTCATTTTTTAAATTTGTTTATGAAACTTTTACTTCCCCCCCCCAATAGGAATTAGTTGAGTACTACCAAATTCATTCACTGAAGGAGAGCTTCAAGCTGTTAGATACAACGTTACGGTACCCATATAAATCCAGAGAGCGGTCTACCTCCCGAGCCAACACACGCTCTCCAGGTAAGGCTTTCATTTCTGGGTTTGTTTTCTCTCTTACTCAGATCTTCTGTCCACTGACTGTAATCCTGTTTGGACATTCTGCCACAACAAAAGATACCGTCATCTTAGCGGTGCTTCTTGTTTAGCTGACCAAAGCCTTTGTAGAACTGCAAGAGTGAGTTCATTCATAGGTCATCGAGACCAGCATCCACAGAAAAGCTCCAAGGACTCCCCAGGAATCCATGAGTGTAGTGAACCCTGATTAAATTGCATTGTTCAGCAGTTGTTATTGCATCGAGTAGAGATTTCACACCAGCTCATGTGTTCTGATCATGCCCTGTGGTGGTAGGAGCAAAGCTGCAGTGTCCTCTGGGTGGCCTGTGGCCAATGTCTGCTCGTGATCAGCTTTCAGACACATGCACTAGGTTTGTTTGTTTATTTAATTTACCTTCCAGGGATGTCCTTCTGCCCCGTTTCATTGGGAGTTGAAAAGTGTGGGCTTTGAATTAGATTTGCCAAGGCAGAAAGAACTGAGCCAGGCTGGAATTGATCTGACCTAACTTTGAATTATAAATCATGACATCCTTACCTAAACCCAATTCACACACGTTCATCTATTTACCTGAAAAAAAAAAACAATTAAAATCCCATACATCCAATCATGCCTTTAATACATAGCAACAATTCTGATAGTTTTCAGACCACTGTTAGAATGTTCTGGGGACTGCTTTAAGCCATGAAAAATGCTGCCTTAACACAATTGCACAACCTTACAATTTATACTGCTCTTTTTTCCCTTTCCCTCTCTCTCTCGCTCTTTTTTTTATTCCACTTTGCAGCTTCCTCCGCTTCCTACAACTTTTCTTTTCTCAGTCCTCAGGGCCTCAACTTCTCTTCTCAGACCTCTACTCCCTTCTGGTCAGGTACTTCTGTCTTTCCCCCTATCTTCTACTCTCTCATGTCACAACAGATGAACGCTCTCTGTAGATTGTATTACTACTAATGTCATTGCTTTGAGTGATGGAAAATGTTTTTTGTTTTTTTTTCATAAGATTTAAACTGTTACACAAGTACTGTATTTTTTTTTTTTTTTAATTTTTTAACACAAAGTTGAAAGCAGACTTTTAACAGTCCAATTCCTTTCTCTCTGTCTGCAGTGTTTACACCCAAAGTCATAGGCACAGCCGTAGCCAGGTACAATTTTGCAGCTCGTGACATGAGAGAGCTCTCGCTAAGGGAAGGAGACGTTGTGAAAATCTACAGCAAGATTGGTGGGGACCAGGGCTGGTGGAAGGGAGAAGCCAATGGCAGAGTGAGTAACTCTTTCTTTCCAATGATGGAGCTATTTTCGGGGGGGATGGTGCTGCAGCTTTTGTCAGCTCCAGTTGAAATTGGTTACAAGCATGCATAGGGAAAGCTAGGGCCTACTCCACCACTAACCCCATGGAATACCCCATTAGATAGTGGTACATTGCTTCCCTGGGATGAAACAGCAAGCAGCCTTTATATCCAAGATAGCTTTTGTAAGCTACTTTGCTTCCGTTTCCACAGATCGGCTGGTTTCCTTCAACGTACGTAGATGAAGAAGGAGTGCAATGATGGGACAATTAACTTGGACATCGTTATTATTATTTTTTCTTTTTTCAACAAAAGCCATTCCTTTGTACAGCTCTCAGAGAGCCAGGATGCTTGAAACTCTCACGAGTTTAAAAGGAAGCAGCTTCTGTGGAACTCTTTGCTGGAACCCTGCCTAAGCTGTCTGTGGACAGTGAAGATTTCAACTTATGTTCTGGTTGTAAATATATATATATATATATATATATATATATGAATCTACTTTATTTTTTAAATGCTTTCCTAAAAGGAAAAACTGGATTTGAAGATGCAGTACCTCTTTGCAGAGTGAAGCAGGATCCACAAACCACAAAATCTCTATGGGAGGAAGCCACGTCACGTCTTTGTGCAGTCTCTGGGTATCTCCACATGAAATTAAATGTATTGGAAGGAAAATATATATAATAATTTATTTAGCATTTGAGTTATATTAGAAAAAAAAATATTAAATTAAGCTTGCTTAACCGATAAACAAATTATATTTCACTAGAACGAAAAGACTGTACCTGTACTACTTAGCTAGCCAAGAAAATATGCCTTAGTAGTCACTGTATAACCATCTTCTATCCAGATTTATATGGAAGGAAAGTACTGATCAGTGATGTTTCAAAAATAAACAAATACATTTTAAAGTGCTGCAAACTGATCTTAATCTTCAAGATGGCTACAATGTCAGTTGTCTGGCCCCTGTCACATAATTTGCACAATTTGGCACGGGACAGTATGACTTGGCAGTCCTTGCAGTGTAGAAGCCCTGGCTTTCAAGTGCATGTTGTCTGAGATGCAGGGCATCATCTACAAGTTAACCCAAAGGGTACTGCATTCTTTATCCTCAGTCTGTTGTGAGTGGAAGGTCTAGATGTCTTGCAAGCCTATTATGAATAGATTTCCACAAAGTCAATGCACACCTCCCATATCCCTGTCTCATTTCCAGGAAGTTCCCTGATTTTAACTTCAAACATTATCTCAGTAAAACACCACTGTCAGCTATATTCTTCCCTGACCAGAGGATTTTCTTGAGTAGATAAAACCTAGCAGATTAGCCAACAATATAAAACGACTTACAAAGCAGCACATCTGGGCTGTATCTATATTTACACACAACAGAGCATTGTCCAAGTTATTATACTGTATCAAAATATACCTCCTCCATAGTAAAGAAACAAAGTTTTGCCACCCGTGTTAGAAACAATCTCAGAAATGTTGTGTGTTACATGGCATCTGTCTGGGTCATCTCTCCCTCAAGTGGAGCAGGCTTCCCTACACTGTATGTAGTGTGGGAGGTGTGGATCAATATATTGGATCTCAGTCTAAAACTCCAGATTTCACCCCCTTTAGAAATCATTTCAAACAAATAAAAGCAAGATATTACCATGCTGTTATTGCTGGCTAGCGGGACTTAAGGAATTCATGTTACAAATTTGTGAAAAACTTTCTGTTGCTACTTAACCCTCACGTTGAAACAGTGTTGCTTTAGAAATGGTTGCTATAGGTGAAGATCTAATTCTATTAACAATAATACAATTATTTTCAGTGGGAAATCCATTTCAAAACAACATGTTGCTGTGTGCTGCATCCCAACATCAATAAATTTAGAGAAGAACTTTTTTTTTCCCCATTTCTGCACTTCAGACTTTTGCATACATACATACATACCTACCTTCCACTCACTCAGCCTACCCAAGTGTGCGTTATCTGTTCAGTGGTGCAAGAATGTCTTTGTTTTATTGTTTTTGGTTGTGTAATTTTTTGACCAAATGCCAGAATGATGTATATGAATATTTAGGGGAGAAATATGTTGTATGGTGCCAGAAATCTTGTATATATGTCAGTTAAACCTTGCATTTGTTTTAAATGGGGGAAATACTATGTAAATTCCTATTTTTTTTTTGCACTGAACCAACATGAATACCCAAAATGATTCATCCTTGCACCTTCCCAGTTCAGGAGATGGGAATCCCTCGACCTGACAGGGTCGTTTTGATGCTCCAAAAAAAAAAAAGGGGGTGGGGGTTAGTTGCTGGTTGCATATTCGTAACCCATTGCATGTGGTTATAGATATTTTAAATTGTCATTAAAACCTTTGAAAATCTAATTACGTGTACTTTTCGAATGATAGATTTTCAATTGAGGTTTTTACAGCAAATAAACATTGTTTTTGCTTACTTTGCAGCCTGAGATGGTTTATTTTATATGACAAAGAGCTTGCATTTACGTCCTGCCTTGATGTCACGTGTTAAAATCAGTCACATTTGAAGGCCCAGACAGTTAAGGCTGAACTTTACTTTGGATCAACATCAATTGCCAATTAATGAGCTAACTGATTAGAAATGTGCACAGGAATGTTACAATTCATAAAGGCGGGGAAGTTACATTTGTGGATTAAACCCAGAATTCTCTAATGTAACAGCTTCAGCAAAATTATGATTAAGTGTATTTAACTTTGTGCTTAAATACATTTAATCATAATTATAGGGTAAACTTAAGGAGCAAACGAAAACGAGACCCGAGGCCAGTATTATTTTTGTTAATTTTATTTTTAATCTGCACAAAATTACATTAACTATCTGAATATGTTTTACATTTTAAAATGATAAGGGCTGAATTTTCAGCAACATCTTCAAAATGTTGACAAAAGAGGTCTCCACATATCAGTGCCTTCATACATGTATGAACACATTTTAACATTAAGGGAATACAAAGAAGAACATGTTCTGTATGTTATTGGTTGTATTTAATGAGATTTAGACTTGCATCCTTTCTTGTAGTGCTCAGTTAACAGACCGTGCAGCACCTTCATGAATACAGCTGCTTGATTTTCAGCACCGACTCCTTCCACCTGGTCTCCTGGTGTGTGGCACTGATCCGCTGGGCTTCTGGCTCTTCCTCTGTCCTTACAAGCTCCTTCTCATACTCTCTCTGATATTTCTGCGTTAAAAGTAATTTTATTTTATTTACCTATTCAAATATAAAAATGACCGTCACAATCCATTCATTCACATTTAATATGTAACCAGAATAGCTGTATTTTATCCATAACTTAAACACTCAGTCAAAATACAGAAAGAACATTTCTTGAGTTTATGTTTAACATCACTGTGCACTGTAATGTACCTGATAAGCGGAGTCTCTCGCTTCCATTGCCGATACATGGCCCAGCGTCGTCTTGGCTGTTTTAATGGAGGCCGTTTCTCTGGTGAGCTTTTCATCATTTATCTTGGCTCTCGACTCATAGTACAGGATCCCTGGCCAAGTTCTGAGATAATACAAAATGAAATGCATACAGCAACCATTAGCCCTGGAAGTGCTACACGTTCAGTGTCTGCACAGTATAACAGTGTATGTAGTCCAGAATGACATCTAGTACTAAATCTTTCCCACTGATTGGAAGCAGTTTCAATAATAATCACATAAAGTGCAGGTGCTCGGAGATGACAATGCTCCTGTACAGTACAGTAAATCTCTCTGGTGTAGACCCAGTGTTGTTTGATTACCGGCTCCCCCTCTGAGTTAATGGTATATACACTCTGTCCTCCAGTGGAAGCCCTGCTTTTTTTCTTCTGATGAGGGTAGTCGTCTTTGCTTTCGTAACTTCAACTGCTAAAATAGGAAAGCAAAACAAACAGGAAAACATTTTAGAGCTACTTAAACTACCCCCCACCTCACACAAGTGAAGAACTAGATGTATTTTACATTATTCCTTATTCTGTTTTTCCTGCTAATCAGTTGACCCGCTGTACCTTATTAACAGATCTCTCCTTGAGAATACTAAGAATTGAATTTGTGAGGGCAGTATCTGTTTATCTTTCCATGCGTGTATATGGAGTTCCTTGCATTGGACTTACTTCCAGTTTGAATATCGTCGACCGTCAGAAAGTCATCCAGTTTGAGCAGCATGTTTTCAGTGAGAGAGGCAAGAGCTGTCACAAAGTCCTCTCCATGCTTAATCACACAGTCCTGATGGAGGAAGACAGAAGCGAGGTAGGTTTACATCAGCTTTATTTCAAGAATTGCTAAACAAACATCGCACTATTTCTGGGCATCTTCAAGAGGTTGTTTTTTTTATTTTGGTGGGGTGGAAAGCAGAAGAATGATCTTTTAAACACTGCAGATCTTGTTTGTGCCAAACACAGTTTAAATGTGTAGCACCAGGTTAGACAACCAAGTTTTTTTGCATTCGGTAAAGTTAACTAAATAAACAGCTCTACTATTTTTGTTTATTTTCAAAGATTTTGTACTTTGAAATACAGTAGAATACAATTGGATTACACTAGGTTATTAATACTAGTCCTGGGGTCAACATAGCATGTGTTTGTTTAAATGTGCTTTCACAATTAAACCAAATATTGTATTAGGGCTGTCAATTAAATTGCAGTTAACTTCTGCGATTAGCACATACATTTTTTGGGATATACATTTTTTTAACGTACTACTGTCTTGTCCCTCATAATTTCCTGCGGCACCATTTTAGTGCATGCCAGGACTGAATGAGTGTATTTTTAAATGATATTATTTACAAATATGGAGGATATAACTGTTACTCGGTGAATGTTTGTTTTGTTTAAGCAATTTCAAGTTATTAATAAGATAATTTAAAAAGTATTATTATTATTTAAACAGCGATGAAAAACATCAGTTTATGAGTAAAGGAAACTGTTAATTGTAAATGCAGTAAGGTGAGTAAAAAACAGACTCCATTGTGATTTAGGAGTTGGTACAAACAATTTAACAACAATGCTGGATTGTAATATGCAATTAAAACCAGATTAACAGATTCATTTTTTTATGTGCTTGACAGCCTCATTTTAATATAAGCCATCAAATAACCTTATAAACAATAGAGTGAAACACAGCACAGCAGAATGCGTGTTATTTATTTCAGACAGCATTATTTGCTTTTGCATGAGACCTTTTCGATATATAGGGTCGATTTCACAGACCTTGATTAGCACTAGTCTTGGACTATCTAATGTTATATTGGGTAAGGCAATACACGATTAATGATATAGGGAATCAAGGTTTGTGAAACCAGCCCATAGTCATTTCAAATGATAGTTTTAGGAAAAACTACATATACAGTAGTATGGTCATTTTTGCCTCTGCATACATTTCAAGCTGTGCATGTTTGTGTACTGATACATGTGTGGTAGGTCCTGTCCTGGGTGTAATCTGCTGTACAGTACTGGTAGTGGGATATTAAGTAAACCCTGACCTGGAGATTCTTTTTGCTGATGTCAATTGCAGTCAGATGTTCCGTCAGTCTCTCTTGTTCCAGGTTACACAGACTCTCCAGTTGATTTAAATTTCCTGGGTGACCCAAAGTTGGCCTTAAACTGTCCCAGTGCTCAGTCTAGAGATATAAACAATAATGACAACAATATGAAAATGACTTTCAATGCATTGTTTACCCTAAAACGACAAATTTACTTTAAGTAGGTTTGCACAGAGGGATGAAGTCTTGTGAACTCGTTTCACACTCTTCATGCTCTTGGACCATTGCTTTCTAGGGAAAGGGTTGAATACCGTACTTCCACTTAACTCACTGTCTAGTTGTGCTGTACCTGTCTGTTGATGCTCTCTTGTAGCCTCTCATGTAAGCTGTGGTGGATTTGGGCTGTGGTCTCTGCCAGCTGGTCCAGGTGTTTCTTTGTGAGTTCAGCAATAAGGAGAGGTGGCACATGGTACAGCTGCTGTTCAAACTGCTTTAACTGCTCTCTGAAATCTGAAAACATTCCAGGTCAAACTACATCATGTAATTTTGTTTGTATATCTTTGTGAGCAGTTTTGTGAATATCTGGATGAAGATAAGAATGTTATTAAGCTTTTTCATCCTTAAATCCAGTCTTGAGGATAATTTAGTTTCAATGAAAAGGGAAACAGAGGTCGCATAACTACGAATTACTCCCATTTTCATTTACTAACATTTTTTAAATCGGACACCACCTACTAAAGATGGTGACCTGCAGAATAATTAAAAGCAACCCTAAACAGCTGTGCTTTCTTTTATGTGAAATACTAACATTGATTGATTTCTTCATTCTACAGTTTTTTGTATGACCCCAGATCAACCTGTTTTTGTTTTTTGGGTTTTTTTTTTCAGAACAGAAATCTGGAAACCGTTATGGAAAATGAGAGGTTAATTTAGTCAGTATTCAAATTCTTAGCACATTGGTAAGCACAGTTTTGTGCTGGTCCAGCAAATTTACAGGTTCAGACATATCTCTGTTGATAAGCAGAGAACCACCAGTAAAAACAGTTCTTGGTAGAGCTGGACAATTACTGACAAGGGGAGTTTCAGTCTAAAAGAAGGTCTAGCAAACGACACTGTATTGAATCAGCAAACCAAACTCAAAACCTACAGTTTTAAGCATGCCTTTGTTAACTTTAACTCAGGTCTTGAAACAAACTCTGGATGCCGATATAGTTGCTTTTAATTCACGTGACTACACGTGTTACCTTGCAAGCAGACATTGTGATATTCCTCTGCCTGGGAGTGGTAGGACAGTAGTTTCTGGTTTAACATCTCTGCAGAGTTCTCAAAGGTCTCCTGGATATATTCTGGCCTGGTAATGGTCCGTTTCTCCTTTTTCTTGTAAAATTCCTACACAGAATCAACAGTATGGCTGATATATAAAAAGATGCAACAAAATGTCTACATCACTATAGAAGCCACATACTTTGGTGGGAAAATGTGTATGCTCAGATATAAAAATGGGCAAAAGTGCCATTAATAACTGCATTGCATACAATATGCTTCTGATTTAGAAATATGTCCCAAAATATATTTGATATCTATCTATCTATCTATCTATCTATCTATCTATCTATCTATCTATCTATCTATCTATCTATCTATATATCTATATATATATATATATCTATATATATATATATATATATATATATATATATAATCTTCAAATGTAACACGTTAGTTAATTGCAGAAGTTGCATTATTTATCCCACTCTATGCATTTTCTTGTGTAGTAAGAAAGGGTGACTTATTACATTGAAGTTATAAATGACATATTAATACTTACCTCAGCCACTAACAGTAGGGCATCATTACTCTCCCAAAGAATACCCCATACAATGCCTTTGAAATGACTGAAAAGGAAATACGTTTTTTTTAAAAACACACATTATTCAAAATGGTTTAATAAATGCATTTCAATAGCGTATATTAGCGTTAATCTTCACGTCCCTAATCAGAAATTGAGGAATAGCAGGGTTCTAACAGTTATCAGGGTAATACTTTTGTGTGGATGCTGCCTGTTCACTATGAGAACCCATTGGAAGGATACAAGTTAAATAATGAATAGCAGACAATCATACTGGACTGCAAACGCTGTTTAAACGCACATGATACGTAGGTTACATAGCCACCACAGATAAGCTTAACATTGTTTTACTGGTTATAGCTCAATTGGTCTCTTGAGCAGTGGGTTTCTTTTTACTGTAGTTGTTATGTTGCAAATTCATAAATTTACATTATGGGGTGATCTTAAAAGCAGATCTTAATACAGTCACCCTAAAATGTATAAACCTAATTTTATTAGCAATATTAGTAAGTCTAGAAATCACCACAGGAAGAGAATCCTGCTGAATTAGTACAGAGTTAAAAAGTGGCAGAATTTAGATCATAAAAAACAGTCCCTGTATACATTTTCTATTGAAATTGAATTGGCTACATTTGATACTGAACTTACAGTTGCTCTTCTTCAGGCTTGGATCCAAAAACCTGGAATCTTTTATCAAATCGGGTTGGTTTGGAGAATCTTTTGACACTAGAAAAAAAACACACACACTAGAAATAAGTTTAGTTGACAAGCAAAACAGTAAATGATTCACTTGTGTGAACATGGCATGTCAGCTTATTTTACTTTTTGTTCGGTACAAAGCAGTATTTGAATGAGAGTTCAAGATCCTACCCTGCAGATGAGGCTTTCCTAAGAAGAATATCAGTTTTCAGATTAATGCTGGAGGTATGAGATTTCTTGTCGCCCAAAACAGTCGTGCTGGGCGAATGCGGTGACGACAGTTGCACTCCTGTTTAAAAAATAAATCTAAATCAGTCATTTAAACAGAATTCTAAAATCAATCCATAATAATGTTATAAAACGATGCAGCAATACCCAATACAGTGGGCATTCCTTACTACATGATCCTAATGCTGCAAACCGGTTATATCTCATACACATATTGGTAGCTGGGTCCTGAGATTGTATGCAGATCTATGACTGGCCATATAGCTTGAAAAATATACCTGACGCTTCTGGTGCTTTTTCAAGTTCAAGATAGACTTTGGATTTCTGAGTTCTAATAGAAAAGAAAGAAGACTGTGATTAAAAACTCAGTCATACGCTGTGGTAAGTACTGCATTAAATCATCTGGACAGGCTTCATGTACTGTAAAATACTGTGGATGACTCCGAGAGCCGCATCCTCTGTAGCAGGTTTGCCCATCCTGCTGGGCTGCAGCAGACTGTCGCAGGATTGGGACCCGACTTTGCTCTCCTGTCTTTCAGAACGAGTGGCTGCAGCAAAGGGTCCTTGTAGGGGAATCTCAGGCACACTGGGTGCGGAGGGGAGGTCCTGTGTACCAGAACACAAAACACAATGACAAACAGTGGTCTAATTTTATATGTCAAAATGAATACCACAAACAACAACAATGCATTTACATCTTGGTGGGAGATGTTTCTCTGCTCCTATGAAAATGTGTTTTAGAGCTTGAGTTAGTTCTGTCTGTCAATCAAAACATTCAATTCTACAGTCAGTAGTAAAGTAAAAATCCTAAAAAAAAAAAAAAAAAAACTTTCATTAAGCTAAAAAGTAATAATAAACATAATGTGTAATATATTACAGTAACAATTAACAGTGTCTATTACGAAAAGACCATTATAGTACTTTTTTGGACCATGCCTTTGTATACGCTAAGCAGTATTATCATCCACCCATCTTACTACCATAAGAGGCAGCAGTGTGGAGTAGTGGTTAGGGCTCTGGACTCTTGACCAGAGGGTCGTGGGTTCAGTCCCAGGTGGGGGGACACTGCTGCTGTACCCTTGAGCAAGGTACTTTACCTAGATTGCTCCAGTAAAAACCCAACTGTATAAATGGGTAATTGTATGTAAAAATAATGTGATATCTTGTAACAATTGTAAGTCGCCCTGGATAAGGGCGTCTGCTAAGAAATAAATAATAATAATAACAACAATACTAATTTACTGACCAGCAAGCAGTCAAGATAAGTGCTCCTTTTCTTGAATTCTTCCATGATCATCTGGGTAAAACTGTAAAGCTCATCGGGGGTTACTGTCTGTTAAGAAACCAAAAACAAGCTTTGTAAAAAAAAAAATATATATATATATATATATATATATAAAATAATAATACTATACTTTTGTTTCAATTTTGGGATGATGCGTGGTTATCTGTGAATGCCAATTGCCAATGAAAACCTTTCACCACCAAGTAAGTTTAACTCACCTCCTTGTCAACCCTTGGCTTGGCACATGCATCTATCTTCTTTTGGAACTGTTCCAGGTAGCTGCTTAGACTTTCTGCCTGATAGTTACTCTTCGTCACCTGTAATCCAGATACAAAGACTGATTTCACAGTGTTGCACTATTCTTGGACTACCTAAGGCACCCATTGGTCCAACCACAAGTCAAACAGGTAAACTGTATGCTGTATAAAATTGGTTTAGTCTGACCATTATTGTCTTAATTACAATCTGAACATTAATGCTTCCCATGTTTTTGTGCTCATTTTTGAATACTGATCATTTAGCGAGTCAAAACAGATTCACAGGCTGTTACAGTCGATAAGTAAACTTAACATTTTAATTTAAAAGCATGTACGGAAGTGCGGATGGTTTGTGATTAAAGAGTTGAAGTCTTCTTGTTGTTTTATGTAATTATTTTAATGTGTGACTCCAGATGGATTATGTACCGGTACTTGTTATTTATGTAGCGTGTGACTGAATGCAAATGATGAATGTTGGCCTGTTAAGGTTCATGACAATTTTCTGGTGGGTAAATGGATAAATATAAACTTTTCACCTCCAATTTCATCTTGACTTGGGTGTTTATCAGAAATCGTTGGATTTTTTCAATGAAGTTCAGATCCACTGTCAGGTTGTGGAATTTATCTTCAAATTTATGGACCACCTCAGTCGCCTTTAGAAAAATAAATAAATAAACCCTTTTATTCAAGTAATGGCAATCTTTTGATAACCGGTAGAATTAGAAAATGAAACATGTGTTTTGTCTTCAAAGCTGCCCGCTAATAAAGTGCCTGTACCTGTCCAAGACATTTGGACTCCATTCCTTCCAGTTCTAACATCACAAACTCTTCTGTATTATCGATTCGGCCTGACATTTTATCCAGACGTTTTCGGAATACTTCAAATTCATCAGGTGTAAAATTTCCTCCTTCAGAAAATAACCTAAAAAAAAAAAAAAGCAAATGACCACCAATAAAGCCAAAATAAATTCCCCGCTATACGGTATGTCACTCAAGTAGTAGAAATTTGACTTCAATTGGTTAGCTAACATTTTCTTTGTTGGTTTGAATGTAACCATTTTTTCAGACAAAAAGCACAATACATAAAAATGTATATACCTAACTGATTTGATAAACTCTGCATTGGAGTCTCTCAGTCTTCCCAGCGTAGTCTCCTGTTTCTCTCTGAACTGTCGCAAAGATGCCCTGATGATACCCATGTGCTTGTCTAAATCAGTGTGCAGAGAGTCGCAAAGTGAAGCCAGCCTGGAGAGGAGGAGAAATATCATAGCAGATTAGGAGATAACAAAAAATTGCGAGCCACATTATTACAGCATGCCCCTATCCACACTGAGAGCAAGGTTCGAATGAGGATAGGCTGAATCAATCCGATGGGTGTTCCAAAAGGACACATCATGAAAATATTAATACCAGATTACTGACATAATACAAATATACAGTAGTTTTGAAATATTAATTATTTTCCTGAATTCGTGCTCATATATAGAAATACATTATCAGGATGCAGATCAGTGGGTTAGATCTGCAAGTGGCACTCACCATTCAGACTTGGTAGCATTTACAAAGACGTCTTCCATATCGTAGATGTATTTCCGGAAGCCCTCTGTAAGTTTCTTTTGTTCAGCGCGGAGTGTGACAAACTCAGACTTCACATTGTTCAAACCCTCAATGACTCCTGTACAGTGTCTGTCCACTCGTTCTCTATGGAGTACCAGTTCAGCTGCAGGATAAAAAATGAACAAGCAAGGTTATGGACTGGGGATGAATAACAAAAACAATTCAATTATTAGTTAAACACATTTTGTTAATCCGTTTCTGTGACTGATGTCCGAGTTGCTTATTTTTTATGTTGCTGACTGTAATATTTAGTTTCATGCAAAATTACTGTTTATTCCTTACATTTTTTTTTTTTTTTTTATGTTTTACATTTTTATCTATAGCAATGATCACCCAACCACCATGTATTTTTGGGTGTGTGTGGCTATCTTACCAGCTCTAACATTGTGGATGTCCATCTCGATTCTTTGAGCCCTCGGCTGATGAAGATGGTATCGAAGCTCTAGTTCGGATTTCAGCTCATCTTTTTTAGCAGCAACAATATTCATGGAGTTGGACATCGCTTTGTCAAACCAATGCTCCATGTGTTCAAAGAACTCCTGTCTAGTCCTACAAATAGGAGGAAAATAAGCATCTCACTTTCAACATACCTCTATATTACATGCTTGCAGGTACAATGCATATAAGGTAGCATAATCTTTGAAATCTAAACAAAACTGAGGCCGAATTTACCTTAGTATTGTATAGGACAGACTCATATGACTGTATACCCTTCTTGTAATGATTTACACATAATTACCTTCTTATCAGATCTGAAAGTAAACTACTTGTCAGCACGACTGTTTCTACATAAGGAGGTGGTTTGCCCTGAGAAGGATATTCACACATAACATCTTCAGGGCATGTCAAAGTGTACGAGTTTCCGTTGGATGTTGTGAAGACTGTGGTTTGGAAATCATCCTAAGAAAAATAAATTAATTAATTAAAATAAGACAGAGAACTTTACTACAACCTTTTGGGATCCTATTACGCTTATTGGATATAATGTCATGCACAAATTATTCTTCTTTTAAAAACTGTGTACATGCTCTAAATAATAATTTTTAAAGTGTCACATTTTAAACATTAGATGCGAGTTTTATTTAAATGTCATGTAATGGATACAAATGGGCTAACTTTCTAAGGCAAGGTCACTGTGGACTTACAGGGCTGAAATGCATTAGGGTTTGGGATGTGCTCACAGGAAGTCGAGTCAATGTGATCGCTATAGTGCAGACGCCAGTATTTAAACTGGATTTGCCTCTACCAGGGTATTTTACTGACCACGAATAAACCTTTTCTCTTGCGCAAACTAAACTTTAAAAAAAATATATATATTTATGCTTTTAAAAAGTATAATTCACACTTCTAAGTTTTAATCACAGCAGAAAAGATGTATCTTACAGGCTGGCATTGCTGAACCAACTACATTATCAGTAACCATATTATAAATATATGGAAATCAGACAGATCTTACTACTGATTTCACTCTCCGTTTTCCTTTTCTAAATACAAATAAAAAGAAATAACAAGCAAAAGGTCAACGCTACATAAATAAATGGTAAGAATACGCATTCACAATAGATCAATATCAAATCTGTTCAATTGGAAATACTGCAGAAACCGAGTGGTCATGTTGAATAACAGATTTATCAATTTATTGTCAATTCGTTACCTTTTGATCCGCGAGAGAGGCATCCTTTTTGGGGGACGGTGTATTAACTCGTTTTGGAAGAGAGCCACTCTGTACTGCAGTTGTGGTGCTTCTCTTTTTGTCTCGTGAAAGTACATCTTGAATAGCTGCTGAGGTACTTCGTCTTTTGTGCTTCTCCAGTTTTACTCCTGCATTTCAAGCAACAGAATAGTCTAGTAGAAAAAGCTCTAACAAGTTGTTTTATCATAGTCAAAGGAGTGTACCATTTAGAGATACACATACCAAGGGTGGCCAAACTTCCTGACCTTAGGAGCCGCATACCAATATTTTTTCTCAAACTTTAGTTGCTATCTCTTGATGGCATCAAAATACAGCCTACACAGCCTTACAGTTACAGTTTCTGTGTAATTTTTTTAATATAGTTTATTAAAAGTCAACACTCTGTTTCTCCATTATTTCTGATAATACTGTATGCATTACGTACCATAAATAAAATATATTCTGACTTAAAGCCTTGGTTTTCATCCTCATACTTTCATTTATTACTCGTGGAGAGTTTATTCAATGGCACTGTCTCCACTAAACGAACGAGCACTTTATTCAAAATTATGAAATTGACTTTCAACTGCACAACAGGTGTTCTGAAAATCTGTGCAACCTAGAAATCTGAGCTACCTGCACAAACTACGCACGCAAATCCTCACCTAGATTTTCTGAAGTTGAGCTACTTGTTAGGATGCTTTCTTCTTCCTGAAGGACAAGAGAAAATATTTTAAAGGCTTGTCAACATTGAGCAGGACTGGAACAAAATGAGAAGCAAGATCAGTATTCCTGGAACCACTATTTTAGTCTAGCTCGGTAGACTGCACAGGCATGCCTAACTCATCGTAGAGCAAACCATTCTAAACACAAGTGATAGCAAGCCCCTTACCTGCTTAAAGATCTCCCTCACATTGAAGTAACCACTGACTGCTGTGCAGTACTCCAGCAGTTCCTCTTTTACCATTGCAGGGTACGACTCAACTACATCTACCTGTTTCTGGTGGAAATGTAGATAGCTGGAACAAAAAACACATACAAGAAATATTTAACCATTAAAAACAAGGAACTGAAGAAGGAATTGAAGTCTAAGTAATAATTTCGTTAGACATTAACATTGCACCATTAAGTGTTAGTACTCAATAAGCTGGATCAATGGCTTACGTTACAAAAACAATTAATTATCTTTGAAACGTTTCTCTACGTTTAGAACCAAGTAATTTTTTTTACCACTGCTATAGCAGGAAAAAGGATCACTGATAAGTAGACATTTTTTAAGTAAAATACACTGTACTGATAACATTCACCTTATTTTATATAGTCCATGAAATGGATTACCTTGTTTTGATTTCTTCCAGATAGGAAAAGGTCTTCTCCATAGCGCTCTTCAAAGTCTCCTCTGTGCTCTCCTGCCTCAGTTTGTCCATCAGAATATCCAGGCTGGCTTCCTTTGCCTGGAGAGGAAACAAGAATGTCTAATATCAACATTAAATGATGCACTGAATACGGTAGTAGTAGTAGTAACAATTTCTGGCTGCGTATATAAAAATTTAAATAAAAGTATGTTTAAATCTAAATTAAAACTGTTGAATTCAGAGATTTACTTTCTGTAGATCAATATCTGCATCTGCTTAACAACACAGTCACTGGATTTTAATGAGAGCCAGTATTAATAAAAAAAAAACACAACTCAGCATCAACACTAGATCTCTCAACACATGTATACATGTATTTATTTATCTATTTGAAGATCATTCCAAGCTACTACAAATCACCTCTGGCTGCCTAATACCAGACCTAGAACACTGTATTCAGCAAGGTTCATCCCACAGCTTGCTCAATGAGCAAGACAAGCCCTGAATTGCCTCACCTGGTTCTCCTGGTCGTGCGAGAAACGGATCTCATCCAGTTTGTTTTGAAAAAGATGTTCCTTTCTCGTCAGCCCTGCACTGTGCAGTTCCCACAGGTCAGCAGCCCCTCTAGCAAACTTAAGCAGTGCTTTATTCTGATCACGGGTAGTGTTCGCCAACACCTCAAATTCTTTCTGCAGCAGCAAATCAAGGAGGAAAAGCACCACAACCAAAGTATTGTGTTCAGATTCTAAAATGACATGTTTTAAAAACAGGAAATCAAGTGCAATACTTACAATAACAAGATTACTACATCCTACGCCACTGGTAATTGTGTATACAGCATGTACCCACTGTATTTCATGCCAGGAATAAGGATTCACTGATCAATATTTTATTCTGTACGAAGACCATGAACAAAAGACTGCTTAGTATCAATTTATTCTGGTTTACTCACTTCCATGGCTTCCAGTTCTTCCTCTCGTTGGTGCTGACAGCTCCCAACCAGTTGAAGGAGTTCATTGTTCACAATGTACTGGATGTCTTTCTGAGACAACACATGATTGCTCAGCATCTCTTCCTGCACAGAACCAGAGGTACTGGTGAAACCAACGTTAGCTTGGGCATATATATATATATACACACAGTCTAACTTCGCTATAACAAACTCTTCTTATAACGAACCCCCTTTTTTAACAATCCAAGCAGCAAGAACCGTTTTTTTCAATGGAAATTAGCCCTATTAGAACTATCACTTTTACAAGATAAAACGGATAAAGCAATCTTGATAGTGACTGACACGGAACTTTCTCCAGTGTGAATGTGTTATTCTCTCCATGAAAACAAAGACCTTGGTAGGCTAATTCGAAGATAAGGCTGATTCATAGATAACCTTTTCTAGTGCGAATCATGTGTGACGTATGCAACCGTTGCCATCTTCACACAAACTGCAACCATGGTAACAGGTGTGAGGAGGTAACAAGACTGAAACAGCATGCATTGAGAAAAGCACGAAAAATATGAAGCAATCTACGCTGTTTTTCAAGAGAAAGGGTATGTAATTACTGTATTCAGCATGTAAGTATAATGAAGTGAAGATGAAGCCCATTTATCAGTACTAGGTTTCCTCTCCTATTGATTTCCTCTATTTAACAGGATGCTTCTATTGCCTGCAACACAGTAAGTGAACTTATAGTGCTTAACATGAGTCAAGTGGGTAACATTTGTAAACCCAAGCAATTCCACATGATGTCTGCTTACCTTGAATTTCTCAACCTCTTCCAAGCAGTCCTGCCACAGATTTTCATAGTGAGAGTGAATTCTTTTCATATAATCAATATGCATTGCATCTGAAATTAAGAAATCATAGCAAACATGAGCCATTCTGATAAAACTGAGCATTCGATTTTTGAATGAATACAACTTAAACACATATTTTACATGCAGTCTAATTATATCTATACATCTATTAAATGTACAAAACTAGAAATAATGTTCTACCACCAATTAAATAAACATATACTACAAAAACTACAAAAAATCCAAATTCTTATTTGAATAATACAGACTGCATTAACTGTAGCAATGATGTGCCCTACTTTAAAGTCAGTTCTGATTAATAAAAATAAGTTTGATAGTTTGGAAACTCTCCCGGGTTGTTGTTTGTTTATTATTGAATCAATGTCTTTAAACAACTCATGAGTCGTAGTTTTGTTATGGAGGCCAATGTTTCAGATTCTTACCTATTTGTTCATTAATTGCTGACAAGGATGAATTCCATTCTGAAGCCATTGATTTAGTGCACTGAGGAGGTGAAATATCACTGCAAGCAAAAGGCAGAATGATTATCGTTCAAAGAGAAAGAAGATTCCAGACAAGACAAACAAGTTATGTTTGGCCCAATGTTTTCCACTGGACTATGAAGTATAACAGTATTACTTTTCCCCTTGTTCTTGTCTGCAAAACCCTTTCTTCCGTGTATACAGCACGGTGAAACTATAAGGTATGTAAGGCATTTAATAAATATGTGGGAGGGGTTAACTTTTTAGTCAAAATGATTTCAGATACTGTGCTCTATGTAGCGTGCATTCATTGTAACCTTAGTGACAGCAGAATCTTCATTCGTCTTTCACTCATTAATTCCTGCGTTTTCCTCATCAAGTCAAGTTCCCTTTGCACAGCCTCAGGCTCATGGTTCCGTATGCTGCTCATAAAATTGCTAAAAGAATTAAGCAGAGAAAAGAAATAAGTTTCATAATGACAGCAGCACCTCCCAACCACCTAGCACAAGCCTACAATATGCTTTATAAAACACATATCTGCATAGCGCACATTTACGATAAATTCTGTGCTATAAAATGTGAAGCATTACCTACAGTATTAGAGATTTCTTTTGATAAAGAATGCTTATCAATTTAGGTAGAATACAAAGTTATAAATACTCCGAGCTACAGACTGTACACTTTGCTGTATTTTCACAGCCAGTTCCACAGATAAATGAAACTCATCTTACTTGAATTTCACCAATGCAGCTTGTCTCTTGATAGTCTTCCAGTCCTGCAGCCTCTCCTTCCATCTCCTCCGCTCCGAGAGCTCCCTCTTCAAGTCTCGCTCCATGAGATTCACATAGAGCTTCCCCACTGCTCTCCGATTGGCCAGGAGTGCCTGGTTTAACATCTGTAAAAACCTCAAAATCATTACTACAGTCAAACCTGCTTAATACTGTATAACACTTGTTAATGTCACCAGACTGAAATGCCCCGGACAGAATATAACACGTCAATAGGGACAAGCGCCTGATAATATGACTTGGATTATTATCAATCACAAGGTTTACATGCAAGTTACTGCACAGTATTGAAATGTTCCAGATATGAAGTACGGTAGCACAAGGTATCATACTGAACAACATAATGTGTAGACTACTTAACTGCACTCCATAGTACTTCCTGCATATAAGAAAAAAGACTGGTACAACAGTAGCATCAAAACCTGCATATTCAATAAAGGAATACATGTAGCATGAATGTAATTAGTCTTTACTTATTTGATATATAGTAGTGAAGTACAGTATTTATTCTATAAAGCCACATAAAAGACAAAACTACTTGAACATGCAGCATTCAAGATATTGGTTTTCATTTTATTTGTACACAAAGTGAAATAACAGGAATGGAAATAAGACTCCCATTGCATAGCAATTTGATCCATTCTTGGTTTTACTAGGAGTGGTTAAAGGTAAGGGCTTGATACCAGGAGGTCCCCGGTTCAAATCCCCGCTCAGCCACTGACTCGCTGTGTGTGTCCCTGAGCAAGTCACTTAACCTCCTTGTGCTCCGTCCTTCGGATGAGACGTAAAACTGTCCTATTGTAAGTGACTCTGCAGCAGTTGCTGATGCGTAGTTCACCCCCTAGTCTCTAAGTCACTCTGGATAAAAGTGTCTGCTAAATGACTAATTAATAATAAAGTACAGTAAGGCCTTCGGATAATGTGCCATCATTTTAAAGTATTTTTTGTTTTCATTCTTACCATAGATTCTTTGTCAATAAACCGGTAAACATCAGATGGCATCAGATATGAGATTTTCTCTAGAGTCCCAGTGTATGCTTTCAGTATGTTTCCAATCTGTACAGTAACAAAAACATTAAAATGGGGATTAACACAGAGTAAATAAAAGGAATTTGATTAAGTTACTACTTTAGAAAAAAAAAATCCTACCACTGTGCAAGTCTAATGATTATGTTTGTATCTCTTTCTTTTTTGTGGTCATATCTTACCCTTGCAGCTCTCTTAGACTCATAACTGATACATGTCTCATCCAGATCTTTGATCCATTTTCTTCTCTCGAGCGATATGTGGGTAATAGAGTCCCATACATTATGAAGCCCCTGTAACAAAGCTCATGTTAAACATACCACACTTGAAAGAAACAGAAAGACAGCATGTATGTAACATTATATATATATATGTTTAACTGAGCTACAATCACCTCGAGAGTGAAACGTTCCAGATCAGAGTCATTTTCAATCTTCTGGAAAACTTGCTGGATCTCACCATCAGATTCTGACAGCCTGTCCAGCAGGGCTTCTCCAGCTTCCATAAACATGGGTTCAAAATCCTTTAGAAATTCAGAACAAACCATTCTACATGATTGAAGTTTGTAATAATAAATGAATCAGTCGGTTTAGGATCTGTTCTTTACTGTATGTAAACTAGGAGAAATGTGTTTTGAAGACACTGCCATTATTAATAAGAAGAAGAAGAAGAAGAAGAATACAGCTTTTTATGCTGTAAAAATGTGCCTCACATCTGTAAGCTACTGTATGTAAATCATCAACCTTGAATGTTCCTACAGTACCTACCTCACTCAGAAGAATGAGTTCCTGCTGTAGGTTAGACACTGCATCCTCGTGTCTCTGCTGTTTACTCAGGGACAGCCGCTGAATAATATCTGACTCCGGTTTCTCAGCAACTGTGTTAAAGAAATAAAAGAAAAATAAAGACAGCATTTCTACATTTCTTTTAAAAAAAAAAAAAAAACATTTTATATCAACCGGGTCTGGGACATGCAAATATTTACAGGTCACTTATATTTCATTGTAGGGAAGTCCATATGCTCTAGAAACTGATAATACTAGTGCATCTCAAAAAGAATTATGATAGATAAGCTCAAACAAACTCCATTCAAGACAGATCAAAACTCAAGTACCAGGACCAATAGATCGTAAGATGTCAGTGGCACTCCTATCCAGACACACAGTGTTGATAGACAAGTCAGTTATATTTACCGACAGGATCAGAAAGACCTCTGACCTCCCGAGCTGCAAGCACGTCTTCACTTTCCTTTGCTCGTCTCAAGGCTGATAAAACCTCTTCTCTGAAATTGCAGAACAGAAGCGATGGTCAACTCAGAACAGAGCTATAGCAATGGTCAGCTTCACAACAACTCAGCTCAGAACAGAGCTATAATGACAGTCAGCTTCACAACTCAACTCAGAACAGAGCTATAGTGATGTCAGCTTCATAACTCAACTCAGAACAGAGCTATAGTGATGATCAGCTTCACAACAACTCAACTCAGAACAAAGCTATATTCATTGTGAATTAGCATAGGGTTTATAACAGGTCTGCCAGGCAACCTCCTCTTTATAAAACAGCGTTCATTACACAATCAAGGCCATTTAACTATAGCCCTTTTTCAAGGTCAGTCATTCTTTACAAGCACAGCAATATCAGCAGTTTTTCATCCTTTTTTTATTATTCACAATTGTGCACCCTGCAGTGAACATATTTAATAGATGCCATTACTCCTTTTGATTAAAGCTCAACAGTAACTGTATCTTAGAGACCGATCTGGCCACACTACCTGTGCAGCACTGGATTTTCAGTAGATGTATTGTTTGGCATTTCCTGCACCCACTGCCTCTGCCGCTGTGATAGAATCCCCCCAGCCGCAGTGTCGAGATCCCGGACCAGGGGAATCTTCCCACTGTCCAGGGAGACTCCATATGGGTAAGATTTACTGCGAGCCTCGCCCAGAGCCTTGACCAGCTGCACCTATACAAATAATACATATAGTAGAACCTTATATGAATCGGACACAACCATGTACAATTCTTTGTATCAAATGGCTTGCATTTGATAGTCTGTATCGGGTGTTAAGGTCATCATTAAAATGAATTATCCTGTTCAACTATTCCGATTTAACCATATTATAAAAAATACAGTATAGGTCAGGGGGTCCAACAGAGTGGATATTAGTTTGTATGGCACAGAATACCCTCCTATATTTTTCACTATCAGATTATTTTAAATATAGTATTAGACTGCAAAAATTACTGTATCCCAAGTGCAATTTACAGAATAAAACCCTCCACTTAACAGACACCAATCGCTTGTTTCACAGTCCTAGATTAACACGAACCTTCCACTACCTTACTTAAAGTAACATTAGAAAGCGCGACTCGGGATCTGAGAAACTAAACGTGTATCTTGAACTGTACCTCAGCATCAAATAGCTGTCTGTAGACCTTTCCACTGCGGACCACGTGTACGTCTCCCATTCTGGTGAAGAAGCAGTAACCAACGGGACCTTAGGCTCTGAATGCACCTATATATATATAAACAACGGGGTACATTAGCATAAAACAACAATGCAGGTTTGGAGAGATCTAGGTACAACCAATTTTATTATTATTTTTTTTTAAATTCTTCTATTTGGTGCAGTGCACTTAAATATCGTTAGGTGTTATTTATAAAAAGTGTAATTAATTAATACTAACAATGTATCTAAATTATAATTTTTTTTTTTTTTTTTTTTTGTTAGGCACGCCCATACTATGTTTCCACAGTGTTTTGTAAATCGTATTTCTGGTTTAAAACACGGTACATTTTATTAGCCGTGTTCATCGAGGTAACAGTGATAATACAACATTTTAACATAAACGTTGGAAGCCAAAACATTCAACTTTTTTTATTCTGTTTTGTTGTAGTGCAACATTTACTGTAAGTTCGTTGTTACCAGTTCGATAATACAGTGGCCATGCATACTACTAGTGCTCCATAACTAGTTACAATTCAAATACATAGGAAGTTCACAATAGTGATTATTATAGAATAGTAAACTATTATTAGTTACCTTCCAAGAACTTCAGAAATCTACTCCCAAAGTGAGTCGATCCATTTTTACTTTAGCAGCTGCTTATCCACAGCAGCGTCCTTGTGTTACTATGGCAACGAATTGTAGGCGCCATGAGATGACGCAATTAATGCACAACTGCTTTGTGGGAGTTGTAGTTTATTTTTATATTCGGCGCTTGGGTTTCATCAAATCGTTTTACCCTATCAGCACACTCCGCTAATCCTGCTCACACAGAACAAGTTCAATTTTGTCGAGTTAAAGCAGGAGTTCGGTATTCAAAATATTACCACAGTATAGCCTAAATAATGCATTTAATAAAAACAAATGCCATCATGTTTGTCTCAGGGATGAAGTTCTTTAATATAAAGTTACAATTAAATAGCAAACCAACGTTTCCAGAAATGCACTATACACGTGCAGTATCTGTGTTTCTGTTCCCATTTCTTCTGCAAGACGTCACAATGGTATTGCTTCCCCAGCTCAAGTCCTCCATCCTTCCTTTCCATTTGTAATCTTGGGCCACATAGGCAAGAAGTTTCTCTCAGTCTGGTGCTTTCTTACGTGACATGGCTTTGACACTGAGAAATGGTACAAGACACAAACTCTGTTATCAATGCACTTTCTAGTCCAGTTCTAATCATCAGCTCCATGGCAGTTCACCTTTCCAATCTAGGGTAGATGACTAGATAGAGAAGTTTAGGCTCCAGCAGCTCAATACACACTGTTCAAGCCACAGTGGCTTCATTTTCATGGCCTCTTCTCCTTGCCTGACTAAACCCTGGACTTTTTATAAAGGCACAGGCCATCAGTGAGTATTCCTCATCCAATATCTTGGCAGTCTTTTACAGAATTCAAGGTTTCAATATTTTGTGCTTTTACAGCATGTAGATGATCATCAAGGGGCCCAAAGGACAGTGTGATCTGGAAAAAATAAAATGTAAAACAATGTATAAGCAATTAAAAAAAATAAACAAACATATTTTTTAAAATGTCATTGTAAAATGTCTTTCACAACTTAAGCAAGTGTCCTGCATCACTGTGTTTATATAAGCAACGTACATGTGTATTTTATTTTTATTGGGAAAAATTATAATAGCAACAAAAAAGTATAATACAATTTTTGTAATCCCAATTTAAAAGAATTTTAATTTTGATTCAGTCTTAAAAAAAAAAGCCTTTCTGGGATTAAAAAAAATGAAATACCTTCTTCAGAAGATTCTATGAGCTGCAATGAGTGCTGGTACTCGTTGCTTATTGGCTGTTTCAGGGCCTCATTTGCGCCTCCAGAGTTCTGATTGGTCACAGGAATAGAGTCACTGGGTAGCTGAGAGAACCCCAAGGAGTGGGCCTGGAGCAAAGGCACAGGGCCAGTCGTGTCCAGCATCGGAGAGGGGAGTCAGGGACACTAGAGCCCCCGGAGGCAGCTTCTCCAGTTCTTCACCTTCATTCTAATGAACCCCCAACATTCACAAAGCAGATACCACATACAATGTAGCCATTCAAAATGAAGGAGAAGGATTACTTTGAAAAATCGAGCTTCGAGTTTTGGAATTTGAACATACACATTGCAACATAATGCTAATGAAAAACTGGCAAACAAAATATATAGTTCTGTGAATCCTAATTCTGATTTGTGTAATCTTGAGAGCTCCAATAATATAATACATCATTCCTACTAGATCTCTTAGGAGTGTTCTGGCAAGGCAGTATTTATTTATTTTCAATTACAGGAATGATCTAATGTTACCACATGAGTGTGTGTGATCATCACGTCTCACTAAATAGAGCCATAGAAATAATAAAGTAAACTATAATAAGAAAAAATGATTTTTTTAAAAAGAATTTATGTACCTGCATAATGAGTTGATTGTCCCCATTAATCAGGCTGCAGGTGGACAGGGTGCTGAGAGACTGTGGGAGATCTGAGAGAAGTGTTTTGCACAGGGAAGGCTCAGCCTGAACCAGCAAGCTAGGAGGCAAGGAGGCAACTGCCATTACCTGGCTCCGAGTCTGAAAGGAAATAGGGAGGCAAGTTAACTGTTTGCAACTGCCTTAAATACTGGTATTACATCTTGAAAATGATGTTCTCTTACCACACACAAAGTGTGTTCTGGATTGAGAAACATCCTACACAGCTTCACTCATCAAAAGGGTATTTTACCTGAGTAAAACTCATGGTGGGGTCCTGGAGTGGAGACTTATGGAAGGTGACGGCTGTGCTGCCTGTGAATGCGCTGAGAAGTATGCTGTCATTTCCAGTGTCAGCACTGCTGCCTATAGCGTTGTCTGCAGCTAGACTGTACACTGTTGTAGTTTGAGACCTCAGGTTTAAACTGGTTGATGCCTCCATGATCTGAATAGGAACATTACAAATGGTAAATGAACGGGATGCAGTAATTAAGATTACTGAAGTGGCAGTATCTTTATCTCATAAGCTATTTATAATTGGGCATAATTTGGCTTTTATGGAGTGGTTTGGATGAGCTATCCTTACACTGGAAGAGGCTATTCCATGTGTTGGATTGAACGCAGGCAGGACACTGTCAGGAGCGGAGGCTGTGCTCGTAATGACTGCTGGTGTGACCGCCTTCTTGCGTCTTGGGTTCTCCTTTATGGTGGACAATAATGTGAAACAAGGAGTTATCCACAACTTCAAACTGATGTAAATCTGAAACGAAGGTGTTCACTCCAGTCTTTAACTTTAGAAGAAGATTTCACGTTACTGTTTCAAAACTGAGAAAAAAAACAACTGCTTTAGAGACCTTGGATTGTACTACCATTACTACAAAGTCACACTTTCGTAATGACCCCAATCTATTTTCTAAGACGTAATGGTAGGCTGTGACTACCTTGATCCACTTTTTCAGTCCATGCGGCGGTGGCTCTCTGTCGCCCCCTGTCTTCTTCATCTGCTCACTGACCTTGCTGATGGTGCTCTGACTGCAGCCAGTCACCCACATAATAAACCTGTAACAGTTACACCTCCCTCCCCCTGCAAAATAACAAGACGTTAAACAAATGTGGCCTAAATCAGATTATCAAGACTGACTTCATAAACTCAATTTAATGGTTTCCTGTGAATGGAATGAGCCACCTTGGTTCAAGAGCAATCTCAGTTAGACAATCAAATAATTAGACAGTACAGTGATGGGTAGAAGACAACCTGAAGGGGTCAACATTTCAGCCAGGACCCTACGTGCTTCAGCCTGCCCTGTCTGGGCCCTCTCCCTCCAGAGCTAGAGTAAGCGCCCATAGGAGTGAGCCATCTGGAAATGAGGAGAGGGGTGGAGTAAACCACACTTGGCAATCGACAGGGCTGCAGTGCAGAGCAGTCCCCCATTCTTAGCAGGCTGTGGTGAAGTCCATTTCATCTGCCATCACACTGTACAGCTATGGCTAAATGTTTTGCATCACTCTATAGAATGAACTAATTTTGCTTCATAAAGTCGAATGAAAACCTGTGAATGTTATGTTAGAATATTAAATTCCATATGCTTTGTAGTTCGACATACTTAAATTAAAAAATGTGACATTTCAAAACATGAAATAATGTACTGCTATTATGGCTTCCTGTTTCTTTGCTTACATGATGTTAAATAAAATATCTAAATTATGTTCATATATTTATTTATTTTATTTTTTAATTATGTCTTAAAATTCTAGGTGATGCTAATTTTTTGGCCATAGCTGTACATAACTCCCTACCTGAAAGTGAAATCTCCTTTTGCTGTGCTAGTGTCAGTCTACAGTGTCATGGTATTATTTTTTTTTGATAAACCCCACTAAAGACTAGTAGGAACTTACAAGAAATCTGTAATGCTAATGAGAGGTTAGAAAATGTTTTTTTTAAAGCCTTACTTATTTGCCCCAATGCAAACAGCACTTGTACTTACAACAACACAGTTGTCCATACAGCATCTATCTTTACTGAGGTCTAGAATTGGCTTCAGGAGACCCAGAGCACTTTTGCCTTTTGTCCTCTGTACTCTTTCTCTTCCCTGCAACAGAAACAGAACCCAGTCAGACTGTATTTGAATTCAATTTGCTTTTAATACGCTGTCTATCGTATATGTTCTTCTACACAGACACATGAAGTCTGGTGAAAATGTGTATTACGAACATTACGATTATTTTCAATTTTGTGTTGGCGCCTATACATTTTATTTAGCTTTTTACTTCAGTGTGCAAAACTGGAAATAGGCCCTCTTCACAAACTCCTGAGTTATTGCAAGCCAGTTAAAATAATATCTGGTATTCAGGAAACTCTTCTACACTGTACTGAACAGTTTTGTGAAGATAAAACTATCTGCATTACATTCAAAACAGACCCATGCTGGTACAGGCAGGAGGGACCTCTTTACCTGGGGGTCTGTTTTGAGTCTCTTGTGGAGGAAGTTGTTGGAGTATCCCAGGATCCTCTGGGTGGCTCGCTCACACAGCTTCAGCTCCTCTCGCAGCACCTTCCTGTTTGTCAGCACGAAGTCTGCAAACTCCTGGGACTTCCGCTGCCCATTACCCAGTCCAATCTGCCTCCTGGGAGAGAAAGCGTCACTCAAATAGCTGTTTCCATTTGCAGTACTCAATGCTGGTTTCAACGCCTCCTTTTCAATGGGAGACGAAGCCGCTGCCTCTAATTTAACAGATGCTATGCCAGTTATTCTCAAGGCAAATGATTTGATGGTTGCAGTGTGCACTCCATACTCTACTGGCCAATCAAAGGGAAATGGAAATGTGAAGCCGTAACAAAAGAGGTGCAATGGGCTGAATGAAAGCTGCATAATACCAACACTATGGTGTGGCCCCACTAAATGACCCTGAGGAAACACTGATGGAAATGAAACAATCAAATGAAATTCATCAACTGAAAAATAAATCTTCCGAATATCGAGAGCACGCTGATCTGCACTTGCTTTTTGCTCTTGCCATCCTGCGGCTCTGCACTGGGGTCGTAGCACTTCTGTGAGCCGAGTTCTTTGGCTTCCTTTAGCAGAGACAGGACCCTCTGAGCTCGACTGCGATATTCCAACATGTTGTCACTTGCAGAAGGGACTGTCACAGGTGTGTTTGATAATGGTTCCGCTATGCAGAGTGCAGATATGTTAATGTTGTGCACAAACAAGATTCCAATAAAACATCTAACCACCAGTGCTAGAACTAACCTGCCCTTTTGATATAACTCTGCAGGCACAGACAGGGTTTCTTAGCAAAGACTGGGCAGCAGAGTCTTCTGGCATCCTGGTCTCCTAGCAACTGCACCATGGACTGAGAAAAGGCCTGCAGTTCTTGCTCATGCCTGCTCCGCTCAGCTGGGTCTATCGGGGTGACTGAAGCTGGAGCACGCTTTGGCTTCTCAAATGACAGACCTGGCAAAAAAAAGATGTTTTTTCATTCATTTGAAAGTTTGGAAAGTCAAGGATTTACGTTCCATTAAAGTCAGAAAACCATCTGCCCTGGTTTCTCTCTTCCAAAGGGACTATGCATTTCCCTCCTAGCAGCAGACAACGTCTCAGTATCTCCTCTCCTGCTGACATTTACAGATGTAGAGTGCGGAAGGTCAACATTATAAAAGACAAGTTGTGACCAAAAACCTGTTAAGTGGTAATAAGGAAACTGTACACTCTCACATTTGGCTTTGAGCAAACTTGGGTGTGGTAGAGAAATCACATAACTACAGTAAATTTCAGAGTGTATAATACACATGTAATGATGGGATAATGCTTTGAAACACCTAGGTACCCGCATGAGGGTTTACATACCCAAAATAAATTAAAATCTATTTAAAAAAAAAAGGTTTTGACAGTATTTTTTCCCCCACTTTGAAAGAAAAATTGTTGTCAATTCACAGATATGTTTGTTTGAAGCATGCAGGGAAACACACACCACATGCATTGCAGAGAGTGCTTGTCAGTCCCATCCCTGGGTCAGCTCTGTATCGTGGGCTGGGGCTGGAGGTGGAGGTTTTGGGCCTGCTCCCTCGTCTAGCAGGGTGAGTGACAAAAGGAGACTTGCACAGGTCACAGGAGAAGGCGGCGTCTCTCCCTGAAACAGAGAAAAGAGGAGAAACTGGGGTGAGATATCTGTCGTAAGAACCCACATTCAAAATAATGAACCGATTTACCGCTTTAGGACCTTTTTAGTGATTGAATTGGTTCAATTAAGCCAGGGGTGTCCAATCCTGGACCTGGAGGGCCACTCCACTCCAGGTTTACCAGGTACAATGAGATAATTAACCATTTTAGGGCCTGGGCAGAGGATTAATGGGTTGCCCACCACTGATCTACTGTGTTAAATATTGAATAGTGTTTTATTTAGAGTTCCCAACCTGTCTTGTCCGTTTCTCAACTGCTCTGCTTTGCTATAGAACAGAACAAAACAAATGGCCAGTGTCTTGTGAGTGCAAGATGCCTTACATAAAGAACGCAGTGTAAAGCTCCAGTCTGTCTGGTTTCATTACACCAGGGGTCTGCAACCCTGGTCCTGGAGAGCCCCTATCCAGCAGGTTTTATAGGTGTCTTTACATCATCAGTGGCTAAAGATCTGGAACTCCTGTTAATCTTGACTAATTAAGCCAGTAATCGGTTCAATTAAGTAACAGAAATTGTCTGAAACGAAAATCAGCAGCCCCAGTAGCTCTCCAGGACCAGGCTTGGAGACCCCTGCATTATACTTTAGCACTACCTGGAGTTCTCCACTCAGCTGGCACATGTATCCTTACCTCTGCGTGTCACTTTGCTTGCTTTTACTATGGCTTTCTTCCCAGCAGGGAGTCTTCTTTTGGGAGCTGCTTCCACTCCAGGAGAGGAGTTTCTTTTCCTTCTCAGTCGCCCACTCCTGCTGGCCTCTAGGGTGTTGGGTCCACACTGTACTTCTTCCTAAATGATGCATTTCATTGCGTGTTTTATACTGTACAATACATTTACAATGCTTTAACACAATTTCTATGAATGTCCTTTACCATGCTTTCAAAGATGGATGCACATAGCAGAATGTTCTTCTAAAGCTCTATAACAAAAAAGCAAGCTCCTAAAATGAAGCAAGAACGTTTTCTGAGCCTCATTTCAACAATTGCAGTACAAACAGTTTTTATGTTTAACTGCTTACCCTTTCATCTGCTTCCTCGTTTGGCTGGATATAGTCAGAAAGCACAACATTCCTGTCCAGAAAGTCATCCCCGACTGTATTTTTTCCATTGCCTTGGTCTACAAACCATGAGAACACATTGCTAACACAAGGCCAGTATTGACGGTGAAGTTGTAGTTAGTTTCAATTTTCAATACATTACGTTTTCAGGAGAGGGCGCTATTCTACTATAAAATATCATGTTGTTGGCCTCTGCTCAGAACGCCTTTCTTTGTAAGGAGAAAATTGAATCATTTCGTACCAAAGAATGTAAGACACAAGACACTTAAAACACTTTTACAACGTTCAACTTACCAGCATTGAGCATATCCATCATTAACGAAACGCTGCAAAAATGTGCTTCTTTAGGCTACGGGAATGTTTTTTAAACAAACCATTCATTTGTAACTATTCTGTTGACTTTCTCCCGTCTCGACAAAATGTTTTGCTGCTGTGAAGACACGCCCACTTAAGGAACAAACCATTGTCAGAGCCACATAAGAGGGGGGTTATAATTACCGGTAATTACTTTTATGTATTTTAATAAAATGTTTTTGATTTGAATGCATAACATGCACGTAATTTACATGTGAACAACTAAATTCAAAATTTGTTTGTACTTCTATCAAAAGGCCACAGCTTATATCTCCATCTCTTAAAAAAAAATCCTACCCCTCTTCACAGTTACTGTGTACTACAATCATTTAAAGCTGCAGTACCCTATGGTATGTTATCTTATGCTTACAGACCAAAAGCTCTTCCTGCGGGCACTAAACTTGTGTATCTGGCTAGCTGTAAATTGCGATTTATGCTGAGAAGCTGTACTATTCAAAACCATATTAAACACAACACCCCAACCGGCACACCATGGTACTCAAATGGCAAAACAAACACATGGGTTGGAATAGTTTATTTATTCATGATAAAATGTGTATACAAGCATACTTAAAGGGTATATAAGGGCCTTTTCATTGTATTGTGTTACATGTTATTATTATTATTATTTATTTCTTAGCAGACGCCCTTATCCAGGGCGACTTACAATCGTAAGCAAAAACATTTCAAGCGTTACAATACAAGTAATACAATAAGAGCAAGAAATACAATAACTTTTGTTCAAGCAAAGTACAAGTGTGACAAACCACAATTCAATAAAACAGCAGATAATAGTGATAGTGACATCAGGATATGATTAAATAGTGATAGTTACATCAGGATGTGATTAAATACAAAGTACTACAGGTTAAAAACTTGGCAGATTACAGTATTCTGAGGTACAGGATTAAATGCAGTAAAATAGGGGGCTGATAAGAGCAAAATGAAGCACATTTACATGAAGGGTGATAGTGTCCCAGGATACAAACAGAGGAGTTCTACAGGTGCTCTTTGAAGAGGTGAGTCTTAAGGAGGCGCCGGAATGTGGTCAGGGACTGGGCAGTCCTGACATCTGTAGGAAGGTCATTCCACCACTGCGGAGCAAGGGTGGAGAAGGAGCGGGCTTTGGAGGCAGGGGAGCGTAGCAGTGGTAGAGCTAGTCTTCTAGTGCAGGCGGAGCGGAGAGGTCGAGTGGGGGTGTAGGGAGAGATGAGGGTCTGGAGGTAGCTGGGTGCAGACTGGTCAAGGCATCTGTAGGCTAGTACAAGAGTCTTGAACTGGATGCGAGCGGTGATCGGGAGCCAGTGGAGCGAGCGGAGTAGTGGAGTAGCGTGGGCGAAGCGAGGCAGAGAGAACACCAGGCGGGCAGCAGAGTTCTGGATGAGCTGGAGCGGACGGGTGGCGGACGCAGGGAGGCCAGCCAGGAGGGAGTTGCAGTAGTCTAGGCGGGAGAGTACCAGGGCCTGGACCAGGAGCTGGGTAGCATAGTTGGTGAGGAAGGGTCGGATTCTTCGGATGTTGCTCAGGAAGAATCTGCAAGTGCGTGCCAGAGTGGAGATGTGCTGGGAATAAGAGAGGCAGGGGTCCAGGGTGACTCCAAGGTTTTTAGCTGAGGAAGAGGGAGAGAGTGTGGTAGATTCCAGAGGAACAGAGATAGAGAGATCAGAGGAGGGGGAGGAGGAGGGAAAGAAAAGGAGGTCAGATTTAGAGAAGTTGAGTTTGAGGTGATGCGAGTGCATCCAGGAGGAAATAGCAGACAGACAGGTAGAGATACGGGAGGAGATGGTGGAGTCAGAGGTGGGGAAGGAGAGGAAAATCTGAGCATCATCAGCATAGAAATGGTATGAGAAACCATAGGATGCGATGAGGGGGCCCAGGGAGCGGGTGTAGAGAGAGAACAGGAGAGGACCCAAGACTGACCCTTGGGGGACTCCAGTCAAGAGAGGGTGAGGTGTGGAGGTTGCTCCACGCCAGGTTACCTGGTAAGTGCGGTTGGAGAGGTAGGAGGAGAACCAGGCCAGAGCAGTGCCAGAGATCCCCAGGTCAGCAAGAGATGATAGTAGAATAGAGTGATCAACAGTGTCAAAGGCAGCAGAGAGGTCGAGGAGAATTAGGACAGAGGAGAGTTTAAGTGAGTTGGTGACAGGTGTTCCCATGTATTGCTGGAACTGTTTAAGTAAGGTGTGTGTATTGATTTAATTATTTTTTTTTACATTTTTACCACATTTTTTAATTTTTAAATTGCATTCCCTGCCTCAAGATGGCTTCACATGCAGCTGCATGGACCTCTCAGAACTACATTTCCTATCATCCTCCTGCTCACTGGTAAATCCATCTCAGTTACATATGCGAGCAGGAGGGTGCTGGGAAATGTAGTTCTGAGAGGTCCATGCAGGTACATGTGAAGCCATCTTGAGGCAGGGAATGCAATTTAAAAGTTTAAAAAAAGTGGTCAAAATGTAAAAAAAATAAATAAAAACAATACACACACCTTACGTAAACAGTTGTAGCAACACATGGGAACATGTTACACAATAAAATAAAAAGGTCCTTATAAACCCTTTAATCCAGTCTGGGGCTCATTTAAGTGAAGGAGTCTCACAAGCTGTAAACACAGGGAATTAAATGTTGGGTCAGGAAACACTGACACAAGTCAAACTGAATGTAAAGTCTGAAAAACCAATAGAGAAATGATGAGAATGTTGTCGTGCTCATGTCTGTCTCCACCCAAGGTTCAAAAGCAAGGGGTTCATGTTTTCTCCTTTTCTTCAGCCTGTGCTGTGGGTTGTGGCTCCTCTTCTCGCTGCCTATCCTGCTGCATGCTTTCGAGGTCTTTCAGTGTCAGTTCCAGAGCCTCGTCCCCTGACACTCTTCTCACCTTCTCCCCTTTGGCTGCCAAGATCTCCTCTATATTTCTAAATGAACAAAAACATATATTAAATATAGAGGGTCCTATTGTGAAGCAATCACAAAGGTACAGGCAGAACACATAGTTTAAATGATATACAACTAGCAAACACTTTAAATGATGTTTTTTTTTTCTTCTATACTGTTTAATACTATTACAATTTGCCTTTGCATGTGTTTCAAAATTGTTTAAAAAAAAATCTGGAGAGAATCTATGGAGGTATGGTTTTAGTGGGAGGGCATGGAAAAAATGCAATTTAAACGAACGGGCAAGACACCATTGAAATGTATTTAAATGACACTTTTCCTGCTATACCAGCCCTTACAAAAGTTTACCATAGTATTTATGCAGGTTTCCCATGGTTATACTATGCATTTACCATAGTTTGCCATGTTTTTTTTTAACATGCTTTACCATACCTCTCTGGGCTTTACCATGCTTTCACTGTGCTTTATTACACTTGGCTATGCTTTTATTATGGGAAACTTTTATAAGGGAGGGTCTTATAGGGCACAATGTAAGATCTATTGTTTTACTCAACACAAAACAACTATATGATTATTAAATCAGATTTTTTTGTAAAAACACCCACTGTTTCCCTTCGAGGTCGGAAAACCACCCAAGGTTGCCTGCGATGATGTGGTGTTTTTTACAGCCGGGACACGTCACGATTACGACACCATTCTTATAGGCTATTTTGGAAATCTTCTTAGTGGATCTGGTCGAGCACACCTACAAGAAGCAAAAACAATCCAAATTAACTGAAAGCCTGGGACTACACACCTTTCCAGAGAAATGTGCTTCTTGCACTACAGATCTAATGCAGTTGATCACAACAGTTATGCTGAATGCCCATGGCTATTGAGATCGTAGATATGTATGTACTGCAGGATGAAGGTACAGACCCAAATGAATGCCAAATTCGCACAGAAATTCTGTCAGAATATCGAGAAACAATGCACCTTGCACGTGTACATGATAGTGTGTCGAGTGTATCTTCTTCCCAACAGCCTCACTGCTTCTGACAGCTGCAGAAGTTGAGATATGTTTAGAATGGACGATAGAACTCGGGTTTCCCTTGTTCTGTTCCCAGTCTGTGCTGGACGTGTCCCATTTCTTGCATCTGTATCTCTGTGAGTTTCTTGATAAAAACTGGTAATGGTATTGTTATTATTGTGACGTGAAGCCTGACAGTTTGACACGTGCAGCGTGTTTACATTTTCCCAACGATTTAAAGACCCGACCCTGAGGAATGTCGCGGATGTTCGGCGTGCAAAACAACAAACAATTGGCCTCATTGCAGCTTAGATACGGCTTTCCTAGCTCCGTTTTAACTGCATTTAAAACCTTCGTGTTTCAACAAACCGATTACTCAATGAGTTTCATCACTTCCTAGTACAGTACTACTCGGGCCTTCTATCTTTGAGCGTGTGCGCCGCCTGCTTTAGTGGAGTTGAGGTTACAGACTGGTAATTCGACTGTAAATGCAGTTTCTCATTATTCTGCGTTATTTAACATGATAAAGCGGCTGTTCATTTTAAAACACAACGCTTGAAATGTCTATTGGTGTTTAAAAGGCAGGCTGTCCGTTGTTTATTAAAATTCAACGACACTAAATAAATAAACCGTTTCTATAATTATATCTATAATTATATCTATAATTAACAATAATAAAAAGCACCGCTGTAACAACATTCTGGCAAGTCAATAGTTTTTCTTTGGCTCCTTTAGTTTTCCAAACTTTTTATTTTCACTTTTACTCCCCATTCCATCACCACGCTGCAGATTCACTTCCTGCGCTCCATATTAGGACATCGTCTGTAACTGATGGTTGTTAACTTTAAAGGTTTAAGCTCTCTTTAGATATCTTACGTTCTCCCAATAGAAAACATTGATAATATTACTACTGTAGTATTGACAGCCAATTAATATTGAGCGTCTATTACAATAATATTGTATTCTAATGCATCTAACTTGTGCTCAATTTATGGTGCTGGCATTTAGTGTCCTGGAAAGGCATATTGAATTCCTGGACACCTTCCTCAAATCCTGGGCCATCCAGGGAAAACAGGGACATGTGTGATCCTACTTGCAACAAACTGAGTGAATCTATAGTGCTGTGGCAGGATAATATGTTGTGGCACTATTACCAACTAACATTTTTCAAAAAGATCAAATTAAAAACAGAAAGTATTATTATTATTAGTTTATTTTGCAGACGCCTTTATCCAAGGCGACTTACAGAGACTAGGGTGTGTGAGCTATGCATCAGCTGCAGAGTCACTTACAATTACATCTCACCCGAAAGACGGAGCACAAGGAGGTTAAGTGACTTGCTCAGGGTCACACAATGAGTCAGTGGCTGAGGTGGGATTTGAACCGGGGACCTCCAGGTTACAAGCCCTTTTCTTTAACCACTGGACCACACAGTACACAACTAATGGGCATCTACAGAACAGGACAAAGCAAATCTGAAGCATTATATTATATATTAAATGCACACAGTGTTTTTATTGTGTGTTATTAATTAGGAAAACTTAAATACCTAAAGATGTACAGTACTTTTCAGCAGGAGACTGGCATCACATTACCAGCAAAATAGACAAATAGGATAACAGACTTTAGTGAAATAAAATAATAAACCATAAAACAAAAAAGCTTAATTATAAAAAAAAAAAAGTCTAATGTGGGGGAAAAGACATTGATCTGGTGTTTTTAATCTTCACGATGGAACCCTTTGAGAGAAACACTGACCATGTTATGCAGTTTATGCAATGGCACTTAAAGGTGTTGGATACAGAAATGGTTCCCAAACTAGAGGCCAGGGACCCTTGGGTGCTACAAGATGTACATCAGGAAAACCAAAATGAGCCCGACATCTGACAACTTTCCCCAGGCCAGCAACATCACTGTATTGTAGCGAGCACGGGAGCAACTGATGCACACACCAAGGCTCTCAGATACAATGCAGGTACCAGTGTCTTTGAATGCAATTTCTCATGACGTCATGTTCCATCAGTATCTGTGTTGTCACTTCCTGTTGTGTTGTCTTGGTCTGCTGCTTCCTGTTTGGTGCCCATCTTTACTCTTAGAGCTAGCTTTCTATTGGAGGAAAGAAAAGTTACCAACAGTTCCCTTCTGTATTGTGAGTATAAAAAGCTCATAGCTCTACAGGACTCATTTCATTATTACAAATTATATATAATAGATAAATATGGTTACACTTCAAAATGCAGGTACATTAACTATGTGTAGTTACACTGTAGTTACCATTCACATGTATTTCCGGTCACTACATACACTTCCTATGTAATTATGTGAGGATGGAACTCATTACCGTGTATTTTACAAAGTTATATTCCCAATCACATCATGTGTATTACATAATTATATAGAGGGCAGCTAGTGTGGTTAATGTACCTCTATATTAAAGTGTACCCAAATCACTCTCAATCAGGCAGTAGTGCTAGAAAATTAAAAGTCTTGTTTTATTTTCTTTTAATACTACTATAGAAGCAATTGATTACTGAAAATGTCAGATTTGACAGCTGTATGATTTCACACTCTCAGATTCAGCAATGACAGACCACTCATTTGGTCTGGCTTCATTAATCAACTGAAAGTCAGATCACAGTACAGTAGTAAGTAATTAAGATGATTTACACAATCCACACCTTAACCCTTTGAGGAGGAGAGTAACATTGTGTCTGAATTGATGGGAGTATTGCCGGTTTGAACTACTGTACCCAGTAACTTAACACATTATCAAAGCAGCATACAATTATTTTAACAATATACAGCTACCAAGACACTACTTAGAATTGAACTGATCCTTCTTGTAACTAAGTTGGTCCTTGCCATTTTATACCGATACAGTTTTGCCTTTGAAAATTTGCCTTTGCTTCCAAATAGGGCCTATGGATTTGAAATGAAAAATGATGTTTCTGGCAAGGTAGTCCTCAAAGGGTTAATAACAAACCTCCTAGTCACAAAAGTATTTTTCATGCACCGCCTTTCCTTTTCTGCTGGGGCCCCATTCGCTGGACTTTTCTCCTGTATGGAAAAACAGAAGGGAGCCACTAAGAGGTCTTACACTGGGTCTCTGCACTGAAGCAACAAGTGAAAAAGTTTCAAAACAAATTGGTCAGTAGCCACACAGCCCAACCATATGCCAAACTGATTGTCAGGGCTGGGCAGCTCAAATGTAAGGAAACCAGGATTGACGTATCTGTGTGTAAAAGAGCACACACTACAAGGATTTCGGCAGAATTCAACAAGCTTCCTTTATTGAGACCAATAATGAAAAGTCACATCTTTACAGCTTAATCATTATCATTAGACACAATAATGAGGCCACTCGTTAGATCCAAGTGCTACCTTTGATACTGTAGACCACTGCATTTTATTGAATCATCTTGAAAACACAGTGGGACTGTCTGGCCTTACTGTAACACACTCGCCATTACAGCTTGTTCAGAATACCGCCATTAGAATTCTGACTAAAACCAGGAAAAATGAATATATTACCCATGTTTTAGCCTCTTTACACCGTCTCCCTGTGCAGTATAAAAATAGATTTTAAGATTTTGCTGTAACCTATAAAGCACTAAATGGATTAGCACCTAGTTATTTGCAGGAGTTACTGACCCTGTATCATCAAAATCACACTCTTAGATCAAAGGATGCGGGGCTACTGGTTATTCCTAGAGCTTTTTCATACAGAGCCCCTAAATTATAACATTCCCTCCCTTCTTTCATCAGGGAAGCCACAATTGAAGTCAAGACTGAAAACACACTTATAAAAAGTTTTCTTATCTTCGTGGGTTTTAATGTAACTTCAGTTTCTGCTTTAACAATTTTTTTTGTATATTAGTTTATTAAATTTGCTATTTAATATGTAGCAGTTGTGTGTGTGTAATATGCCTGGGGACCTTTATTTTAATGTACTGTACAGTGCTTTGTGAGACTTTGGTATGAAAAGCACAACATAACTGTAATAAAAGCAGAAATCAAGCAATGGTATTAGTTACCAATTTCTGGAAGAAGCATCGGACACAGCGCTGGTGTGTGTTCATGGAGGATCCTGATGCTTCTCAAATGCACCTCCTAGTGCTGCTGTTTTATACAGGTTTTACACCCCTTTGCAAGCAAACAGTTGTTGGCTTATCTGTGTGTGATCCATAGTTTGACCAGTCGTTGTCCCAGGCAATAAAACAAGCTGTCCCTGATAGCAGCATACACTGCCCACACAACAGCATGTATCATAGTAAATATGGACTGGAGAGGAGGGCCATAGTGGAAAATTATTGCCCCGAGGGAAGACTATTGTTACCGACAGGGGGCTATAATGTCTGAAGCTGCAGGTGTGATTCGCCAAATATTTTGGTCTTTAAAGTACTTTGTTTAAATATAGCTCATACACCATAAGTAAATAACCAAATAAATAAACCATAAATAAGTAAAATAAAATGAAGTTCGTACCGCATAGTTTTTTTTTTTCTTTTGCAGTATGTTTTGTAATTATTTTTGCTCCTACGATGAGGCTGTAACCAATATATTTATTAAATGGACTGTGGCAGCATATGCGCCCTGCACGTGTAAATAGTGTGGTTTTGGTGTAACTAAAGTTTAATTAGTTTGAATTTAAGTTTGGCAGAGATGGGGTTAAATGCCAACAACAGCTGGAATATGGCCATTCTCCAATTAGGTAATTGAGTGCTACTTGGGGAATGGCCACATGCGCAACCAGTGCTTTCACTGCAGCTTTCCAGCCTTTGAGTCTCATTTCTGATGCTATCCTGCTACAAGGACTAAAATGCTACACTATGGTATCATGGTGACAGCGCCGAGCTGCAGGGATCGCTATCTCTTACCGCTGAAACCCTGTTGTCGCCGGACTCTCTGGATACCTCCCACTCCAGAAACACGACACCCTGGGGCCGATCTCCTGCAACAATGCAGGCAAACAACAAGCACTCAGCTTCAGGGTCAAAGGGATACATCTACTAAGCTTTTACTCCATTGGCCCTAGTCACAAAACTGTACACACTCTTAAGGAATGTTACTTAATGTTTTGTAGTTTTATAGTTTTTTTAACACCTGGGTACAGAAATACATTTAAAAAAAAAACTTGGCATATCTATCCAAAAATCGTGTGATAAATATCAGATATTGCATGTTTCAGTGTGTGATAACTTATCACACAAGTGGCCCAGTAACAATGCCATGCTGAGTTTCAGTACACTACAATACTGTATCAATCCATAGATCATAGACAAAGAGAAGGAGATGGGATACCTTTTATTGGACTAACTAAACACTTTGATCAGTTTGTCCAATAAGTTATCAGCTTCTCTTTGTCAACTATCAAATCTGTAGGACTGTTGATTATGACATCACAAACCAACAAGAAGTTATCATATACTGTGAAGAAATAACCCACTCCAGGAAGTGCGGTAGACTTGGCACACCCTGCAGTGGCTTATTTTTTAAAATAATTACATAAACTAGCTTTAAGGAAAAAATTAGAAATGTATTCTGTATCCTTCCACTGAAAAAAATAGTCCCTGAATACATATATTTTGTACTTTTTTATTTGCCATAAACATTACATTGAACATTCCCATTTATTGTAAAATTTTCTACATAAAATGGCATTTGGGAATTGAAAGCAGACCGATTTCACACATCTGAGGGAGGATTCATGGAACAGCCAAACACTGCACTGGCACTTGACATCAAGGGAGGAGCTTCTGAGTGTTTTTTGGTTTTTTTTTGGGTGTGCAGGAAATGATCCTACTCAGGTTTTGCGGTCTTCAAGAGACGCTGACCAATAATTTCAGAGGCTGTTTTCACATCGATGGCCGGTAACCGGCATAATTTCCCTAGATTGGAAACGAGCATTAGATAATATGTGGACTAAACGACTTCCGTGTCAGTTTGCGCAGTCCTTCCCGTCCGTGGCGAGCACAATAGAATTCTATGCCGAACCCGACCTTGTTTAAAAGCCCAACGGTTATGTCAGAAGAGAGCAGGAGAGATTTTAAATTTGTTTTAAGTATGTTTCTAAAATTGGAGGGTAGTGGTGAGATGTATCTGTAGTGTCGAGATGTATCTGTTGTGTCTAGTTTAAACATTGCATTCTCGCTAGTCAGTTTTATAAGGCGATATTTAGTTTAATAAGTAGATGCCGCTGCTGCATATATATATTGAATGCAGAGTGAGACTTGCGTGGTGATTTCTCAGATGGCTTTTGAATAAAGTGTTAGTGCTACTGCTTACCTCAGAGTTTTCTTTGTTCTGTTCTCTGACTAAATACCACAGTATATTTGCCAATTTTTCTGTAATTCTGACATTGTTACCTACAGAAACACTGTTTAGATAACTGTTATTCTTAAGGTGTAGTAATATTAATAGATCAGGTAAGTAAGTTGGTCTATGATGTCATAGCCGAGCGGTAAGACAATTCTTACCGCACGGTCATGTGATTTTGTTAAGCCAATCATAGCACTTAATTTATCCAAGCTATTTTATGAATGATTATATCTTCCCCCGCCTCCACATATGGAATATGATTTCACATAAAATGTATTACCACGTGTGTTGTATAAAGTAACGCACAGGACCTAAATTACAATAAAACTGATTGACACATCCAATAAAACCACCAGCTGAGTTATAGATACTTCTCTTTCTACCTAAACCCACATTTATTCAGTGCTTTTGGTAGCAGCAATCCTTGCCGATTGTAGCTGCAATTCTTACTAAAGCTGAAGAGAATGTCAAGTGCTTATCGCTCCCTTTCTCACCATGTTGTTGATCTTCATCTGGACTCGCTGGGTTTATCTGCTTATTGGAGAAGAGGAGGAGAATGCATTTTATTATATGTAATAATTAAAAGGTTTGATTAAAAAAAAAAATCTACAATCACACTTTTTTTTTTTTTTTTTTTGAAGATAATGACTTGCAAAATGAACCCTGGCCCCAAATTATAAGCATGCAAGCTAAATAAACATGATAAAAGGGGAAGTGAAATACAAGTTAGAATGAAACACATGGTGTTCAAGAAATTATGCAACTGGGTATTTGTCACGCTTACATTTTGTTTTTAACAGCCATTACATTATGTGGTTTATTGCTGTTTTGTTGTTATCCTTTACCATGGTATTCATTATTGCTAATCAGTTTCCTCAAAGAGCAGAGGAAGCATTGGGCTGTGCTGGCAGTAAAGAGTGGATATACAGTCGGTCTTGCATGCATTTTATAAACTAATTTGTTTCCCATTTGATTTAGCTACTTCCATCAAACCCATTCAGTTGTTAACCTACATGGCAGATAACTATTTTCTTGTAATCTCGTGCAGTGCTTTTGAAGTGCTATGGCATGAAAGGCACCATGTAAACTGTTGTTGTTGAGAACACTTAAGTGTGTTCTTACAGATTTGCTCTGAGTGGCTCAGTTATTGAAACGCACCCACAGGGCTGGCCTTAGGGGGCCGTAAACCCCCCCTCCCCTCCTCTCCTCTCCTCCTCTCCCCTTAGTTCACATTCCAGATTGAGATCCAAATCTAAAACAAATCAGTAATAAAAGCAGAACTAAACACTAGAATCAAAACTATAATAGGCATTATTTCTGGACAATTTAAGTTTTTTATGTTTATCTTTACAAATTAGTACCAGTAATAACCCCCACCCCCCCACCCCAGATTCGACTTGGGTGACCTTTTCCCATAATGTGGCCTCCCCCTCTGCCCCCTGCACACCCACTGTTACTGTAAATATATATAAAAAAAACAACAACTTACATCCTGTGAGCTTCTTGGTGAAATGTCATCAAAATCTGAAGTCTGAAGGAGAGAAAGACCACAGGTATACATGAGAACATAGTACAAACATTTATAACGCTGCCAATATCAGAACTACAGTATTTATTTTATATTATTTATAGCAACACGAAACTTTAAAAAGTACCCAGCTTTTTTTTTTTTGAACAATTATTTGTATTCATTTTCCAATTTTTCTCCCAATTTTGGAATGTCCAATTATTATTTCAACCTGGCTCACCTCTGCAACCCCCGAACTAACTTGAGAGAAACGAAGTCGAGCACTCGCGTCCTCCGAAACGAGTGCTGTCAGCCGTCCGCTTTTTTCCACTCTGCAAGCCCGCCGTGCAGCCATATCCAGAACTTACAGCGTCGGAGGACCACGCAGTTCTGAACTGTGTACAGGCCGGCCTGCAGGTGCCTGGCCAGCCACAGGGGTCGCTGGTATGCGGTGAGCCAAGGACTCCTCAGCCAACCGAACCCCTACCCAGCCTGGGCAGCGCTTGGCCAATTGTGCACCGCCCCCTGGGAACTCCCGTGCATGGTCAGCAGTGGCATAGCTTGGATTCGAACCAGCGATCTCCACTCTATAGGGCGCATCCTGCAGTCCGGGCAGAGTGCCTTTACCAGATGCGCCACTTGGGAGCCCAAGTATCCAGCTTCTTAAAAGTAACTGCAATGGAACATTAAACAGTAGCTAGATTTTATTAAAGCTCGATTTCATGGTAGCTCACATGCTTCTTAGACACAGCGATTTAAGGGAGTTTCAAAAGGCTGAACTCACAGGAGCCTTTCCAAGCAAACTATCTGGAACAAGCTAAACACCCAGCAGGTTAGAGTCCTAGTTACCGGCGTGGGGGGGTTCTGGTTGACCCGGCGCAGTTTGGTCTCCATGACCAGCACCTCCCCCTCGATCCTGAACAGCTGGACCTGCAGCTCGTCACAGCGCTCCCCCAGCTCCCGGACCTGCCTCCGGTATTGGTCCTTATCAATCAGGCTCTTGGAGTACTGCAGGTGGATCTCCTCCCTCGTCTTGATGGCCTTAAACAGTCAGGACAGAGCAGGGATCAGGATGGAGGTCACGAGTAATGTCAAGTGTTCCACAGATCCATGCAGAGCTTCATATACCGAGAGGTATTAAATGTCCATGCTATTCTAAAAAGGGTTTTTAGAGCTGAGATATGATATAAAATCGACAATACAAATTGAGATCTATTCTGCATCCTTTTTTTTGGTAGGCATCCTTGAAATGTACACACTAACCTGGTCCCTTTCTATAGTCACTTCCTCCATCTGCTGCAGTATCACCTCAATCCGATCTTTGTACATCTTGGAGTCCTTCTTCAGATTCATGCACTGGAGTTCCAAAACATCTTTCTCCTCCATGTACTGCAATAAGGAAGGCATTTTATCTTCACTCATTTTCTAACAAGGAAAATAACTGATATCAAATGTGACTATTTTAGCACGTCAGAGAAGCAAGAGAAGAAAGCTAGTTTATGCTGTTTAAACTGCGAGGGAAAGGTTACCAGAAAACGTTAATACAGGAGCATCCTGGTTGAACCTCACCTTTCCTTTACCCCCCCCACACTCTGCTTCCCTCCACCTCTCCTCACTACCTTGTCTCTGTGTTCCTCTGCGTGTCGCAGGTCTCTGCGCAGGTTGTACATCTGGTTGACCAGCTCCTGGTGCTCTGCCAGCGACTGCTGCCTGTCATCCTCCAGAATCTGGATGTACAGCTTGTCCTTCCCCACCTTCCCATTCGTCCCCACCTCCCAGGGCAAGACAAGAGGATTAAACCCAGACAAAATTAGTCAACCGACAAGATAATCTGCGTCAATCTGCTGTCTTCGGTTATTCAACAACACTTTATTGCACAGCGTAGTTCTGTGAGTAAGCGAAACACTAAGCCCTCAAAACACTATAGGGACCTGCTATTTGTTTTACTAATCCCATTTAATTGCCCATTTAAAGAGCAGCTAATGGTGCTATACTGTATGCTATGCAATAGCTGCTTTTCTGTTTGTTGTGTGATGCCCAGTCGTTATGAATTCTGACTCTTACTGGTAAGGTTCTGTAACTGCTCCTGCAAACAAGCCTGGTAAAGATTGCTTGGTGCAGGATTACCTGTTTGTGCCCCGCCAACATCATTAGTGCTTCATCACTAAAATTGAAAATAAAGTGGATATGAAGGCATTTCCACAGTATTTGTTACCTGGACTGAATTTCCCAGCTCCTGGACTGTGGCTTTGAGCAGGTCATTTTCTTTCTGGATCTGCCAGATCACATCCTGGCTGGGCCTCTGCTCCATGGCATGTTTTAACTTCATGGTGTGCTTCCTTTCCACCTTGAAGTCACTTTCTGCATTCATCAGATTGTGCTTCAGCTTCTCAATCTGCATTAAAACCCATTGGAAGCACAAGAAACTCTTTAAACTTTATTATTCTCTTATTATGAATTGTGTCATAAATAAATGTAGAATGATGGGGGGGCAGGGCAGCATTTATTGCCTGATTTGCCTCACCCAGACGCTTGCTTACGAAGTACCCCTGAATACATGATTGTTCCATCTTCAAAAACATGTGGAAGATTGTAATGAACAATCCACCCCACAAATGCATTGGCAACCCCCAAATATTATCCATTTACGATCAGTGCGGAATTACCCAGTGTGACAAACTCCAGATACTAGCCAGTATGTGCATAGTGCAGTGAAGTGGCCCACTCAATATTACATTTAGGACATGGGCAATTTGCCCACTGTGGAAGACTGGCCCCAGTGTGTTTCTGCACTAGTGACTGCTAAGACTGGCACCATGTTGAATGTGGCATTAGCCTTGGCAGTATAACCCCTGCATGTGCAGTACATTCACTGCAGTGCTGTGTATGCCGAGTATATTCACTGCAGTGAAGCTCTCACCTCGAGCTGCAGGTCCCGGTTCTTCATGAGCACCGTGTTCTTCTCCTCGCTCTGCTTGGCGAGCTCTCGGAGCAGGCCGTAGTTCTCGTCCTTGAGCTTCTTGGCCTCATTGCTAAACGCGTTGCGCTCCTCCTTCATCTTGCGCACCCTTTCCTGCTGCTTGCGCAGCTCGCTGTCCTTCACCTGCAGCTGCTTGATGGTGTCCTCGTGGGCAGCCAGGCTACAGCTCAGCTCCTGGCTCCTCCTCTTCTCCTCCTGCACGGCTTTCTGCAGCTTGGTCACCTCGCTCATCAGGAACTGGGTCAGCCCCGACTCCCCCACTGTGTCTGAATGCCAGGAGAGTAGGAAGCACATGCTTTTCTTACTTCCCATTTACAATTACACAATTTATCTACATTATTCACCAACATATTACACTGTATAGAATACTATAGAAGTGGCTAGTAGCTTCAGATTCTCTTGTTTGCTATCATCCTCAGTGTTGTACAATACTATCTGAAAGCAAAGCCTGCAAACAGAGATAGTAACAGGTATCATATTTGAAACTGAAAGTACATGATTCCTAAAACACAAACCTTTGAGATCAATAGAGTGAATGGATGTGCTTGGCATAGGAAACATATGGGATTTAGTTTGCTATAATCCCTTTAAGCAATAGAACAGACTTATAAAAGCCAAAAGTATTTAAGCAATTCCATTTAGAATCCCGCAGAAGGATCAAAGGGTAAAGTGTAAGACAACGGAACCTGAAGCTAAACTCATGGTGTAAGGGTTTGTCTTTTTACATTTCAATAGTATAGACTGATTGAACAAGTAACCCAGAGCAACTTTAGAGATGGGTTACATTTGTCAAAACTGAACCTACGGTAAGTAAATACCTACAATGCATTTCCCAAACCAAAACCAGACATTATTATGCAGGTGTTGAAACAGTCACCTTTTGTAGAGTCAATATGAATTATCTTCTAACCCTGCAAACTAGTGTGTGTGTGTGTGTGTGTGTGTGTGTGTGTGTGTGTTTGTGTGTGAGGTACCCATATCACTGGTGCCTGGTGAGCCTCTCGAGAAAATCATGAAAATTCAAAATAAAACCAAAAATGGGAACTCGTCTGTTCTGTTTTTTAATGATGTACTGACTGCACACGGGGAACCTGGTAAGTGGAATACATTGGCTTGTCGATAGACAGATACAATGATAAATAATGCAGAACAGAGAAAAACAAGAAAGATTGCATGTCAGTCATACGTATCTCAGGAAATGGAATTGAAAAACACAGCACTGCCATCACCACAAGTTCCTTGTGACAGACAAAATACTGGAAATGGTTACATCATTGTGGTGACTTCATATTGCCCAATTTTTCTAACAATCGTTCAGTGAAAGGCTTCATTGTGTGATTACTTGAGTCTACTTGTGCGAGATGGGAGGCGCTGGCGCTGACTTGAGTCAGCCACGTGAAAGAGCTGTGGGCCCAGTCCTCCACATCATGAAGCACAAAGATCTTGCACAGATTTTATGGGAGCGTTTTCTTTTTTCACCGATTTTGTGAATGCATGATGTGTGACAAATACCCTGCCATACCCTGCAACCCTCAAGTCATTCTGTAACATTACCTGGATTCACTTTAAAATACAGGTACCACTGACTCCCTGCAGACACACTGGATTTACCATTATTATTTATTAGAGAAGGTGTCTTATTGCGAAATTCTCGTGATCACGACACAACAGCTTGAATTGTCACGATCGTGAGATCATTTATCTTGTGATCTCAACAGAACACATATCAATCCCTCGGAAGGCACATTTTAAAAGAGGCTCACCAATTAACATGGAGAAGGCTCTGGCGGGTTCTTTGCCAGTTATCTTCCTGTAGAGTTCTGGATAATCCAGCTCTATGCTCTCCAGGAAGGCCACATATCCTTTAGATCCAGTCCTTTGCAGAATGTCCAACAACACACCTGCACCAAAATGTGAGACATCAGCCATCATACACTTAGGGTAATATATTGTCACTATCCAAATAATGAAAGTGGCAAGCCTATAGTTCCAATGCATATATCATTAACTTTAGATTATCTGCGTCATTCCATTGCAGGGCCCTGTTCCAACCAGATGCTTAAATATTTAACTGATCTCCAGCGATTAGATCTTTAAAGAACTCCTCCCCTATTCTGTAAAGAATATCCAGAAAGCATTGCTAACGGTGTATCAGAACCAAATCAAGGAGTAGAGGTCCCAGCTCACAGCAGGATGACTTCGCTCACCGACTCTCCGCTTGCGGATGACCAGGCTGGGGTCGTTGAAGATCTGCTCCTCATCGTCGGTGCTGAGGACCTTGCACTGCCGCAGGTACGGGATGATGCGCGACGGCTCGATCGTCCTGATCAGAAGGACGCGGTACTTCTCCAGCGAGTTCCAGCACTCCTCATCTTCCAGATCAGAAAGGCTACAACTATCACGGTTCGTCATCCTGCAGTCTAGATAAAATCAGTAATCGGGTTATACGAAGGGGGTGTAATAAATACAGCACCACTGTAGTGACATTCAATCATAAGTAGAGAAACGTTTTAGCGAGCGCCTTGATTCAAATATATTTCTTAAATGTATGCATTTCCATTGAAGATCAAGGCTAAAGACAACAGTTGATCAAGGTAAATGAAATCAGATTGCACATGAAGCCTACAGATACTGGCCAATAACATGCATACAGCTATAAAGTGTTTCATTGTTAGCTGTTTTCATAGCGTTCCTGTTTTTTGTTTTTTTGTTTGTTTGTTTTTTTATATATAGAGTTCATTACCAGAACCTGAAAACAAGCAACACTGGGACACTGACCAGAATCTGAGGAAACTTTACATCAAAGAGAAATACATCAAAGAGTTCCATTATGGCAAGCCAAATGGTCATTTAGGAGATATCTCTAATTTTTTGATATCTCTAAATATTTTATGATCTCTAAATCATTTACAGATCAAATACTGAAGATATCTTCAAATATGTAAAGATCTCTAAATCATTTTAAGATATCTAAAATATATTTAGAGATATCTCAAAACGATTTCCAGATGTCTTTAAATTTAGTTTTAAATGTGATATCTAAAATGCATTTTCAGATATCTTTAAATCGTTTTAAGATATCTCAAAATGTTTGAGCTATCTTTAAATCATTTTCAGATCTCTAAATCAGTTGGAGTCTAGATACCTCAAAATAACTTCCTGTTCATTTAAAAGATATCTCTAAAACATTTTAGGATATCTTAAAATAGCTTCCTGTTCATTTAGAGAGATAGCGCTAAATAGACAGAAAGTCCATTCAAAACATAGACAATTTTCACAGGAAGTAATTTTGAGATATCTTCACATGATTTAGACATATCTTTAAAACCCTCATTGTAAGGTTTCTAAATGACAGTTTGGCGTACCATGCCAGCAAAATCCAACTGGTTTCCATAGTGTGTGTGTGTGTGTGTGTGTGTATAGAGAGAGAGAGAGAGAGAGAGAGAGAGAGAGAGAGAGAGAGAGAGAGACAGACAGACACCGAAATAAACTGTATATATCACTGCAAAGATAGATCAATAGAAATTGCCTAACTAAAACACAGACTTGTTGCTGAAAAAAAACAAAGGCAAACTTGGAAGAAGAACGTTAATATAGAAATAACCAATCCATATAAGTTCATTTAACTCCGTAGTTCCTTATTCAAATAATAATAATAATAATAATAATAATAATAATAATAATAAAAGATTTAAACGCCAGTCTCACCACTCCCGGGTTTTTGATGACAAGCTGCGCGTAGTTTTTTTGTCAATCTCTGTATCACCAGCTTCATAGAGTCCAGACAAAAAAGAATCACTCAAGTATTGTGTTCATGCCAGGTTAACTCAGCATCATTCCAGAAAAGTTACATTATTTCAAAATACGCCTGTGGCAAAAAAGGAACCTCAGCAACCTTTTCTTTGCCAGTCCTTCCTGCAGATGACACACCTGAGCATGCTTCTTATAGGTTTGGTGTCATAAACAGCGCTGTCAGATTTGTTTTTTGCAAAGCCCCGCAAAATTTTGGAAGTAACCAGCCAAAAAGTAGCCAAATTGTGTTTTTTAAACCAGTCAAAAAACCTGTACACTTAAATATACATTACAAAACCATACATAAGTGCAACATATTTATTTTAAATAAAAAATAACACAGGTAAAGGTAAAATTTCTCGCAATTTACAGTACAAGCACTGCAGAGATCAAATGTGGTAGATCAACCATGTTTATATTATTATTATTATTATTATTATTATTATTATTATTATTCAGAAGGTAGTGTAACATTAAATTGTCCTGAACTATAAAACAATAAATAAAATAATAAATTATAATTATGTTTGTACTGATAGTTCTTAATTTGTTACAAATTAAAAAAAAAAAAAAAAAAAAAAAATAACTTTATTTATCCGTTTTACAAATAAACAAAAACCCCGGTCAAATGCATACGAGTGTCAATCATCTGTAAGAATCCCCATATTAAATAGAATGAATTCCGGTCTTCACTTTGTGGAATGAATTCATGTCAAACCATGAGTTTTCCTACCTTGGAATTGGACAGCATGCAAGTTTGGTCCACGGAGTAAAAGTACTGATATCTCTCTGACTTGATGAATTTTGATCTCTGTTCAGAATGAGGAAGCCTGAACTGTGACACTGAATGAGTAGGAAGGGTTTGTTACTATGGTATTTTATTATACTTCCTCAGTGGTTGTTCCGTTGCTGTCAGGCACAGTGCCAAAGGGTTTGTGCACAGCTTTCCACCTGTAAACCTAATGAATTACAAATCTAGGGTGTGATGCAATGTTATCATGCAGTGATATGCACAGTATAAGATCACACAAATTCTTTAAGAAAGAACTGAGGGAGATTCTAGGAGTGGCATGTGGTGGTTTCGTACTAGAAATATCATGTGGAATGGAGTAGAACTCAGCTCTTATCCAATGGAAATGAGACCTTCTTGGTCTCAGAGAGTACTATAGCTCCCTTTCCAATACTCGTGTCTCAGCAGACACTGAATTACCAGATTCATCCACACTGTACAGACAAAGGCGGTGATCTCCAACACTGACAGCTAGGCAGCTGTTTAGATAGATTTGGACCATAGCAAATATAATATTGTACGTCTCCTGCTCATTAAGAATGGTGAATGGAGAATTCAGAATATTTTGATCATTTTGTGACATGCTCGGTCAAAATGATTTAGTTCTTCTATACAGAGGAGCACCCCTTCTGTAATGGAATACACATCAGCCAATTTGTAAAGACAAAAAAAAAATCATGATCTCTAGTTATTTGAACAACATGTGGATTAACTCATTCCTGCAGGGACCCTTTCTTATGTGATAAATCAGGTGATGCCACTTCTCCTGGTGTTAAATGAACTCTGCAACACTACCGTCCGTTTAAGTTTTAGTTTTAGTTTTAAAAGGATGTTTTTGACAGAATAGCGATGTGGGCCCAAAAGTTAGTTGGCAGGAATTAGAGACTCAAGAGACAGAAACTGCAGTGAAGCGCTGTTACACACATTTATAAAAAACAGGCACAAGGGCCAAAATAAAAGGTTAAACAAAACAATATGTACTGTAGGCTGGGCATTAGTCTTCACTATACATCCATCCATCCATCCACCCCCATACACACCCATGCACACGCACACGCACACACACACCCACACCCTCCACCAGACAAAGGATTTCTCCTTCCTTCTATACATGTAGCCACTCCCCAATTAGTACTACTTGGAGAATGGCCACACCTGAGATTACTGGCAGGGATAGATTTAACCACATACCTGCCAACCTTACATTCCCTACATTCCCCCCCACACACACACACATATTTACAGCAGCAGGGCTTCTGTCCTGTCTCAAAGCTCTACTCTGCCCTTTCGCCACTATGAAGTGCACACCTTCAAGTGTGGGTCAGGTTATGTTTTATGTTAAGTACTTTCACTGAAGGCTTAACCCAGGTTGTCTATACAGAATATTTCCTGTCAGGTCTTCTTTCTGTCCAGTCCTCCAGTCATTGAGGCATAAGGGAAGTCATTTTCTGAAAGGTCACAAATGAGTCAGTGGCTTAACTGAGGGTTGAGCTCACCATCTGGAAACTTAAAATAAAGAAAATGGTAGACATCTGCAGTGGTGAGGTGTGGTTACCCCTCGGCCACAGTCTGCACGTGTTTGGTAAGGATGCGCGACTGTCAGCTAGTTAAATAATCAGTAGCTGATCAGCCACGCAACCTCACAGGGTTTTAAATTATAAATAATAACAAAAGATGCAGCGCTTTTATCCACGCCGCAAACAAAAATACAAATAATAATAAATAGGGGCGGGACACTCCACCACACATGTATATTTTTAATGTAATAAATAATTTTATTCAAACATTTAAATGTTCCAGATGTCAATACACAATATTGTTAGCATTTTAAATTATTATTATTATTATTATTACAATAATTTATTTTGTTCAGGGTATGCTCTTTATTTTACAACAAATTATGTATTTCTGTTTTCTGAAAAAATATATATATTACCATTAGTTATGTTATACTTTTTAATAATCTTATTTCACATGCACAAATATATGATCCAGTATTATTTTTCTCAAATGTAATACTGTTTTTAACATGTCCACAAACTTGAATCGATTTATGATTTAACTGAGCATTGCTCAGGAAAATGACTCAAAACATCAACACCTCTGATGCCAATACTGAAATCCACTAACAGATTTTAAACAAACAGTAAAAAAAGTCAGCTTACACAAAAAACAAAAAGCACAAAGTGACGAATTCCAACAGTGCTTCAATGTTTACGGCTCTTTGTATCTTACTTCATAGGACTCTCTTCATGTCTGTCAAAAGAGTGATTTTGATTAGTACTCTGCCAGTATTAAAAGCTATCTTCTATCACCCATAACAATGAACCATGAATTCTGAGGTAAAAAGAAATGGAGACAAGTAGACCAACTTTTCCGCTTATGCGTTCATTTAAGTTGTTCAGGCTATGTTTATATGATTATGAGTAGGACTGTATTTTCACAATTAAACATCATTTATATTATCTCTTTTGGTTGGTCAGATTGAATTGCCATAATGTGTGTAGGGAGCAGTCCATCCTCCCAAACTCAAGAAAGCTTTACTAATCTTCAAATCAGAAAGTTAAAGAAGAATATATTACTAGAATTACAGAGCATCTTTGTTGGTTCATGGAACCTGCAATCAATGAATCATGGGAAATCTTGACGGACAATTGCTATCCACTTCCTATTTCTGAAAAAAAAGAACAAAAAAAAGTTTTGAAATCAACCTTGTAAACCATCTTCTTTTTCTACATTCTTTTTTTTAAGCGGGTACTTCTTCTTGTCCTCATCCCGATGAATTCGCTGGCCACTACTCCATCGGACCCCAGTAGAGATGTACTTTCTCCAGTGCTTTCCTGCAAAACACACAGCGAGTTCATTAGCACGCCTAATGATTTAGGAAATCACTGGCACATGTGATCACTTGCTGGTATGGAATCTTCTGAGCCGAGTATTAAGTAACATTAAAAGGCCACGATTCCAATATATCCTGAAGTCTCAGCATCTTGGAACTTATGAGCGTTTGGTAATGTAGGAGGTAAAGCACTAAATGTTGACTGTTTGAATCAGACAATGTTCACATCACAAAACCAGCAGACACTTTGGCACTGGACACCTTGTCAGACACCCTTACAAAGGGAGGCCAAGGATTGGGTGTTTTACCACAGAGAGCTGTTCTTATCCATGCTGCACTACACTTTGCTATGTTTTTACCAGGGTGCACAGCAGTACACTTGTGTAAGAGATCTAAGAAATCTCACCTCATTTATGTTGGATGGAGCCGTTTCTAAACAGCCTTCCATGGGTCCCTGTGGTCTAGGACTTTTAGCTGGACCTGCACCCCGTCTGTCTTGGCTTTTAGTCTTAAAGTCAGTGCCGTCCAGGAACTCTGGGGCAGTAGTTGAGGCACTCACAGGAGGGACGGTTGCTAGAAATGCTGGGAGAGTGAAACACGCCAGGAACCGTGCTTTGAGGAGAAGGTAAGCCGGGTTGTTATCCAGCTTTTCTGCAACTAAGCTTCTAATAGCATCCACCTGGGTCTCCGACCTGCCATCTTCATGTCCTGCCCCAGAGACGAGAATCGAGGCCTTTTCCTCCAAGGACTTTTTCTGTCCAAGGAGTTGCAATAGCGCTGTCAAGTTGAAGATCGAAGGAGGCAGATAGGGAAGCGCCACATTCAGCTTAGGCAGACGGACACCTCCTTTCCCCCTGAGCCATTCTTTCACCAAAGCCTCATCTTCCTGGAACATCAGGTTCAGGTCCACACTGATTTTATTAGCCTTGGCGGTGGAAGCATTCGGAGGACCTGGGGGGCAGCAAGACGAGTTGGCTACAGCTGGAGTTTGGGAGGCTGGCAAACCTGACGGCTGTGGCTGCTGAACCACCCTCACAGGTATTTGTGCTGACTGGGCTGTACATACCTGCTGGACTTGGTTGGAGGGGAACCCAGTTCTTGCTGGAAGATTGCTGACAGTTCCCTGGCCAGTGGGCCACACCACCCTGACCAATCTGAACCCTTGTAGATTAGACAAAAGTGGTCTCACTTGAAGAACGTTTGGCTGAACCAAGCCTGTTACTGCAGACCTACTGATCTGAATTTGTCCAGGACTAGACGGGATTGTTCCAGAAGTCTGCACTGTGGCAGTGCCCACTGCAGAACTGGTCGGTAAAGGGTAAGTTGAGGGAGTGGAAACCAGAGAGACAGGATTTAGTACCTGCCCAGCAGCAGTGACTACGTTGGTGATGCTTCCAGGGGCAGCAGTGCATATGACTGGATTAACTTTGGCTCCGGAAGCTTTAGGCAGCGCTGGGCTTGTTGTGCTGCTGGCAATATTTGGTTGTCTCTTTGGAGTGTCAGTAGCTAAGCTTTGCTGAGTACCCTGCTGGTTCAGAGGCACCACGACTGGGGACTGGGGTGCATTCTGGGCCTGCATTGCTATTGGAGCTTGGGTAGCGACAGGAACTAGACCTTGTGGGGTCAATATCCAGCTGATGGTCATAGGGGAGGGTGCAGCTCCAGGTATCTGGATGGGGTTTGATGAAACAGTATTTGAGGCAGGTATCTGGATGGGGTTTGATGAAACAGTATTTGAGGCAGGTATCTGGATGGGGTTTGATGAAACATTATTTGAGGCAGGTTTCTGGATGGGGTTTGATGAAACAGTATTTGAGGCAGGTATCTGGATGGGGTTTGATGAAACAGTATTTGAAGCAGGTATCTGGATGGGGTTTGATGAAACAGTATTTGAAGCAGGTATCTGGATGGGGTTTGATGAAACAGTATTTGAGTCAGGTATCTGGATGGGGTTTGTGGAATGGGTGCTCAAGTCACCCTCTGGAGGTTTGGTCTTGCTTGTTCTCTGTCTCTTTCTTGGTGGTATTTTTGCAGGTTTATCACCTGCTGTCTTCCCTGTCTCCCCTCCTCCAGAGGAATTGGGCTTTTCAGCTGTGACCTCAGTGGGAATGACTGGAGAAGGATTGTGCTGCTCAGGAGTGACCTGTACCAAAGGCTGCTGGATAACCACTGTCTGAGGCACGATCATACTGGGCATGAGAAGGATGCTAGTATGAGAAGCGGCTCTCTTCTTCAACCTGGCCTCCTTTAATCGTTTTTCATACAATACCTGAGCCACCGTTCTCACGCTACTGGCCGTGGGACGTATCAGTGGCCCACTGTTATTCTGGACTGAAAAACAACAACAACAACAACAACAACAACATGACCAGTCATGAACCACCCCCTGTACGGTAAACAACTGTTCATTTAAAAATAAATAAATAAATAAATAAATAAATAAATAAATAAGGTTTTATATAAAACCAAACCTTTCTTTCTTTAACTTGTAGGCCAGAACCTTCATTAAAAATGTAACCTGCCACATACAATGCCTAAATGACTATTTGGGAACTTCATATTACTTAGCTAAGAACTTTTATTAACGCTATTTTTTAATGGCTTCGGTTTGAACTCGTATAAAGTAAGGAATGAATGAATTCACAATACTTTTTACACAATGTGTTACTGATATTTGAAAAGAATCTAATGAAATGCTCTTAAAGATTCCACATAGCCATGAAGCTTGGGGTGGTGACATACCTGAGTTATAATTAGGGGTCCCCTGTAAACAAGAAAATAATGACATACATATCAATTTAAACTGTACGGAGTCCTGCTTTGAATTGCAGCCAATTATATACAAGACATAAATCTTCTTTGCATCTCTAAATTCCAAATTCTGTAATATTATAGAAAACCTGGTAAAGCATAGGTAAGCACTATAAATACCAAGGTAGGTTAAAGCATATATGATCGACTGTAGTAAATGCATAGTATGAGCATGGGAAAAGAATGGCAAAACTAAAAAATGATTGTGTAAATTAACAGTGTTAAACTTCATAAACGTGTGAGTGGGCGTTACAATCAGAGCGCAGCATCTAAGACTACTGTTTTATAATGATGTGCTCCCATGCGTTCACATACAAATTGAACAATGTCTAGTGTATGCAGGTACGCATGTACCCATATATACAGTTCAGTATATGCCCAGAGATGCATGTTGTTACTTCTCTTACCCTTCTAGTTCTGTCCTGAATGCAGCCTTCTGTCTCAATCTAAAACATGAATCAGGGAGTTAGGTTCACCCTAACCTGAACCCAACACTGTGAGAACAGATCCCACGCAATATAAACTGGACCAATGACCAATGAGCTAGCGACAGGCGCGAGAATGCAGTCCAAGACGTGCACTACAATCTTTACAATTCTGAATTTGAAGTCTAATTGCTTTTGTAGTGCGTGCAGTATATGTACTGTTTGGTGTGAGAATATGTCAATGCGGCACCATTACCTATTTTGTGTTAACTGTGTACTATGTAAGCTACAGTCAAATAAAAGTTTCAATTTGAAAGTCTTCTATTATTTTTGCATTGTGCAACAATGTGTACAAATGAATAACTAGTGCACTAGTTATTCATTTGATTTTACTACTGTACAGATTCATATTTTTACATAATATAATATCTACTGAGAACACATTCATGTTATTTCTTCGCAATGATTTAGACATATAAAATAAACTGAGCACTATAAATGTCTTTATTTCTGACAACCTGTCTGCCTCCCGACACGGCCGGTTTAGTGAGGGACTACTGTATGTAAATGGATTTGCTTTTGAGTATGTAAACACTGTGGTGTTCACATACTAATTGAACAGTGTGTATCGTATGCAGGTATGCATGTACACATACAGTCCAGCACGTGTCCAGTACAGTTTGTCACTTCTCTTACCCTTTTTGCTCTGTCCTGGCCGACCTTCTTACAGCGTTCTGCGTTAAACTGAAACACGAGTCAGGGAGAGGAGCAATGTTAAACTTGAAAGAGATTCCAAAGATGAGGGGTCTCATATACTTAAGTTATGCTGGCCCATATCAGAGCTCAATGCAGGGATTTTAAAAGAAGGCACAGCATTTGATCTTAAAGAAAATATAGCGTCCCCACGTGTTGCAACAACTGTAATGTTTTTATTCATTGTTAACATCCTGACAATCTTTTACACTTCTAACTTTAAAGTCTGCTTCAAGAGGACACATCTCAAACCCCAGTGCACTAGAGCAGACATTTTGAAAAGAGCTTTGAAACAGACTTTAAAGTTCGAAGTGTAAAAAGTTGTCAGGATGTTAATAATGAAAAGAAAAATTACAGGTACGTTATTTAAACATGCAGCTAGATGTCTCTAACAGAGAGTTTCAGAGAGAGTACAGTGGTGCTGGTTGTAATTTGCATTTAGTGCACATCTTGCAGCACTATTGTAAATGGGAACCAACTCTGTCAGAACTGTATGTGTTGTACGTCTGTATACTGATTCAGGACAGTCTATTAAAGGTAATATCTTTCAGTTTGCCAATCAAAAATGATCAGAGAGAGAAACACTGCCTGTGTCTGTATAGAAAGCCAAGTTTAACATTTGTGTACCCGATGTTCAATATGCTATTCAAAATGTAGCACTCATTCAAGCCCTAAACCAAGGTATTTATACTGTGTTACAGTTTCAAGACGGGTGCCATCGTATGGCAGTAAACGAGATGCGTTGTGTTGCTTCCGCACTTCTCTTACCCTTTTCGCTCTCTCCTCGATGACCTTCCGACAGCCTGCTGCGTCAATCTGAAACATCTGAGTCAGGGAGAAAAGCAAGGTTAAAGTTCTGTCTTTTAAATCTTCTAGCTAGGTTTAGACTCACCCTAACCTGAACCCAACGCTGTGAGAACAGATCCCACGCAATATAAAAACAAGTGAGCTAGCGACAGGCGTGAGAATGCAGCTAAAGAGACTACCCATGCATTGATAAGATGAAGAAAGCAATTATTATAGCGTAATAAAAAAAAATAACAAAAAAACACTCACTGTAATAAGCAGAGTAAACACTGGTGTGGTGGCTAGACCAATTTTCTCAGCTCTCTCTCTAATGACATCAGCTAAACAAACCAAAAAAAACAGATAAGTAGTAGGCTTTTATTAAAACTGCAACCAATTGCAAAATGGTATTTGCTACAGTAGTGTTAGACGCTACATTGAACGGGACAAGGATGGGGCGCCCTCTGTTGGAAAAGGAAGGTAACATGATTTCATTTAGATATAAACACACTGTGTGGCTGGAGGCAACCTAGCCATCCTCATTCATGGAATAACTACACTATTCCATAACGGTTCATGGTGTATCCTCTACATATCTTAACGTTAAGGACGATGCACATACCTTCAGTGCGCTTACACCTGCCTTTGGGCATTAAAACGTTCTCCATCCAGGGAGTTACTGCCATCATGAGCTTTTGGTTCAGGTTATTGCTTTGCAGGTGAGAGACAAAAGCTCTGGTGGTTTTCTGTTTCTCCACACCTTTCTTCTTCTTCCCCTGAAAAGCAAATTCAGAGCACGGGTTAAAAGAGCCAATGTCTGTCAAGGTACCAGCAAACAAGGCAAAACGGACTACTGTAAATATTTAAAATACCACTGTTCATCAATACAATTATGCCTCATTTCCACTGCCTTTTCCCAGGTATAGCTGAGCTGCACGGTCTGGGCCAGGTGTAGTTAAAGATGGGTATCTCTGTTCCAGTGCAATTTTGTCAGGTATCGCTCACCCAGGAAGTAGTAGTGCGTCATTAAAGGTCATAGAGCGGCTGTAAAAGGTCACATTGGATTATGGGATTGAATAATTATATGTAAACAAGCGAAGATGAATAAAACTGAACAAACATTTGTGGGTATTTTTATTTCGGTCTTTATACAGCTGTCAGTCGACTTAGGTTTCTTCACGCAATTAGAGAAACGCTGTGGAAAAACACCATTGTTCAAAACAGCTTGTCTCTTTAGCACACGTCTTTTGACGGCGTAGTTCCGTACTGCACAGTTTGGCCCCGTTGCGTATGAGACACGAAACTGTACTGTCAGAGGTGTAACTGAGGGACAGCTGAGCGTTAGTGGGAACACCCTCCAGCTACACCTCACCCAGACTGGCCAGCACAGCTATACCTGGGGAAATGCAGTGGAAACGAGGTACTAGAATATATTCTATGTTGCCATGGAAACAGAACGCTACATTGAAAAATATATATATCCCTGTAATCTTCATGCACATACGCAGGTGAGTGTAAAAAATATATTCCTTTCTAAAATATACACATTCCTACATCATGACGCCGTCTGGTCGGCAGCTTAATTTGCATTATTACCCAAAACCAACTTGAGGCACATATCTGTGTGATAATATATTCTACCCCATACATTATTGTATTTGTAATAAACAGTCGACAGTAGACAGTATTTACCGTCTTTTCCTGGAGTTTACTTTTAGGTCTCAGTAGCTTCCTCACTTCTGTAAAGGTCAACTTCAATATTTTATTTCCTGTTTGGGAAACCTGTAATAATAAAAGAAATCAATAAATACATATGAATAATATATTTAAAAAAAAAAAATAATAATAATAATAATAATAATAATAATAATAATCCTCTCCATACATTGTTCGACGAATAAATCTTATTGTTCACAATAAATGCATGAATGAATGAATGAATGAATCAATGAATGAATCAATAAATTAATAATTAAATAAATATCATATCTTCTCTAGTCACAACACATTAGGTTAGTATTTTTCTGTGGTGTGTCTGAAATCACTTGGGAATGGAAAGCAGTTACCGTGGTGGTCAGTTCAGCAGGGCTGCTGCTGTTCAGGTTGCGGTTTGCGAGATATCCCGGGCCCTTGAGCACCGTACTGCGTTCAGAAGCGACAGTGGTGCTACGGAGTGGAACCCTGTTCTTCCTGCCATGTGCCGGTCCGCTCTGGGCTTGAGCTTCGGGGCTGGGGAGCGCTGCATCAGGGTTCAAAGGAGCAGTGGGGGTGGGTGAGGGGGCTCTCTTTCTAGCAGGCCGTTTAGACCTGGGGAGCTCAGGAATATCAGGGCCGACAGGGATCCACAGGTCAATACTGGGCATGGTGTACTCCTCCTTCTCCTCCTCCTCCTCCTCCTCCTCCTCCGACTCTGAGTCGTCATCGTTCTCGCTGCCCGACCCCTCCTCAACGCTGTCTGACAGCTCCATCTCCTCGGAGTCAGAGCTCGATAGCATGCCCTTCTTCAGCAGAGACGCCTTCCTCTTCAGCTTACTTATGTTCTTACTTCTCTTTCTCCCTAATCTCGACGATCTGACTTCCTTTAACTTCTGTCTTCTCTTCTAAAACAGAAGAAATACAAAAGTAAACTAACCAATAGTTCCGACACTTTTTGTTTTCAAACACACTTTCCCTTGACAAAGGTATGTTAAACATACTGAAACGTTGGGAAAGTTTACTCTTTTGAGTTATATCTATCTATCTATCTATCTATATATACATATACTAGTGTTAGTGTTTTTATTGGCCATTAATACTGAAACAGATAAAACTACACTGGATTTTTGGTCCGCTGAAAAGAGGGAGCCCTCACTTTTGGTTTTGTCAGGGTGTTCCATTTATGTAGACACTGTGAGTCTGTCCGGTTGGGAATCTCTGAGGCTATTTTCGCCCAACGGCCTACAAATTAAAGCAAAACACACAAAAGCAATGGTTATATGTAAATGAAACCCAGGCAGTGATATTACAGATTTTTTTCAAACACCAGTTTCTGAAACTATGGTAATTACAAAACTGGTATTGGCTGTCAAAGCGCAACCTACTGAATACACTCTTTATAAAAATGTGTAATCTATTACTAATTGGATTGCCAAAGGTCATTCTGATTGGCTGCTGACTGCCACTGCATGAACATTCTGAATTCAACCAACAACAGTGTTTTATGGTGTTTTGGTGATGGTCGGCAGGGATGGGGTTAATTCCTGTCCCTGCCAAAAACATGTGACAATGTGGCTGCTCCTTAATTGAATGCTTAAGTGCTAATTGGGAGCCACATCACAAAAGGAGAGCCCAGGACTCAATTTGTCAGGAGGAGTGTGGTGAGTGGACACTGTGTTTCTGTACATTTTCATTTTTGTAATATAGTGAAGGCGAATGCCCAGCCTACGTTGTTGTGTTTTGTTTAACCCTTTATTTTGGCCCTTGTGCCCTTTTTGTTTGTATTTGGTGTTATTTTGTTTATTAAATGTCCGCTTTGGCTCTCAAACTGCAGCTTTTTGGCTTCTGAGCCTCTGTCTCGCCGCTATCCTGTCACACACAGCCAGAAGAGAATGCCATTGACTCCATCAAAGAAAAGTACAACATGCATGCAGTATAATGGTTTGGAAGCAGTGGGTTCACCAGCAGGGTCATCACTCCCCCCCCATAAAAACAGTGCAAATTGCTTTTCTATATTTCATACCGACTCCATGCTTATTAACCAGGTCAATGAACAAAGTCTCCTCTTCTGAGCACCATTTCCCTTTCTTAACATCTTCACTCAGGCAATTCATATACCTGGGAAAGAAAGTCACTGTTCATTAAGCTGTTTGTTCCCAAACTCCTACCGTTCCCGTTTAAAAGTGTAATAAAGCATAATGAAAGTATGGTAAAGCATAAGTACAGTGAGGTATGGTAATAATAAACAGGGTAAACTACTTTTATTATTTAGTCATTATTTTATATATATATTATATACTATATATATATATAGCCATTTAGCTTTTATCCAAAGCAACTTGGAGGGACTTGGGGGTGAACTATGCATCACAACTGCTGCTGCAGAGTCACTTCCAATAGGACCTCGGTTTTACATCTCATCCAAAGGACGGAGCACAAGGGGGTTCAGTGACTTGCTCAGGGTCACACACAGTGAGTCAGTGGCTGAGGTGAGACTGAACCTGGAACCTCCTGATAACAAGCCCCCTTCTTTAACCGCTGGAGTCCAAGCCTCTTTATAAAGGATGTACTAGCGCTTCCCTATTTTTTGTGCGGACAGTCACGCTACACACTGCTGGTTGAAATCTATTTTAATAAACTTATTCACCTGTCTCTGCACTGTGCATCGGTTCTTCCTGGGACCTTTGCTTGAATTTTCCACCACACCCGAGGGCCGTACTCAGCAACTGCTTTTATTAACAACTAGAGAATAGAAAAGACAAGTGAAGCATAAACAAACAAGTGCTTTTGTACTAGTTTATACATGTGTTTTTCCAAAGAGGTGTATAGCGAATAAGTTTTAAAGATGTTTTAAAACGTGAAAGGTTTTGTTGTTTAGAGATTGTTGCTTGAAGTCATTTGACCACTGCACTTGGATATAATGGATATTATATATTCATAATATAGGAAATGACTGAATCCATCTTTCTAAGTAGGCAGTAGCCACTTATCCATTGCCTCACAGCCATTGCCTGAACAGTGTGCATTGGAGTAAACAGCTTAAAGAATCTAGCCCTGTTTGTTTCCATTGTAATGGTTTGTGTGGATGGGAATGGGTAGATGCAGCTGCCTGATTTGTTTTGGAGACTAGCTGAGGCTCACCCCAGGACCACAGGCTCTGCCTTACTGACACATACAAAGGAGATGTTGTGGTGGTGGATTGTATGCAGACATCTTATTGATCGTGTATAGGTATATATAGTACAGGCAGACATGGGCCTCGTTTTCAGTGCTTTCCCAGCTACAGCTGGACGGTCTGGACGAGGTGTAGTTAAAGATAACTGTCTGCGTTCCAGTTCATTTTGTTGGGTACCGCTATTATTCAAAACAGTTTGTCTCTTTAGCACACGCCTTTCGATGACGTACTTCCGTACAGCACAGTTTGGCCCCGTTGGGTATGAGATACTGTACTGTCTGAGGTGCACCCTCCGGGGGCTCCCGAGTGGCGCATCCAGTAAAGCACCCTATAGCCTGGAGATCGCAGGTTCGAATCCAGGCTATGTGACTGCCGACCGTCACCGGGGGTTCCTAGGGGGCGGCGCACAATTGGCCGAGCGCCACCCGGGTAGGGAGGGCTTAGGCCACGATGGATTGGCAGGAGCACGTTTCAGAGGACGCGTGTTTCAGCCTCCGTTTCCTGAGTCGCCGGGGGGTTGCAGCGGTGAACCGGGACAAAAATAATAATTCAAAATTGGGGAGAAAACCGGGGTAAAAACCACTGCCGACGACTAAATTAAAAAAAAAAAAAAAAAGAAAACACCCTCCAGCTCAGCTATACCTGGGGAAAGGCAGTGGGAAAGAGGCAATAGAGACTCCCAGCCTCAAGACCACCGCCACACTGTTAAGGAAAAAACTGCACAGGAATTAAACTGACCGCATCTTCCTCACTTGACCACGGCCCCCTCTTCAGAGCCGGATCACAACTATGCGTATAGCGATGGATGAGCTGCGCCGCTTCTCTTCCCTCCATGAAATAGGAAACTGAAACACAATGGTTAGCCATTAGAAATCATTGCAGGTCTCTTTTACCATGCTCAATCAAATCCTCGTCACTTGACCTGAGAGAACTCCAGGTTTCCAGGTGCACCCGGAAAGGCCAGCCTTACTTTTGGTGTACGGGATGTGAGAGCCGATTCTCATTTTTTCCACCAGCTCCGTCAGCACCTGATCCTCTTCCTTGGTAAAGTACTTCTTTTTCAGCTCTGTGTTAATGAACAACTGGTACATCTGCAGGCACATGAAGGGTCTCCGGTTTGTCTGCAAAGGCAATAGATAAACTCAGTGGTGCAGTCGAGGGTAAACTGAGTTTATCCACTTCTGATTTAAGGAGCAAAGCATTTACTCACTCCTCTCCGTTGATTAGCAAATCCTGGCTATATCAAGGGTTAAAGTCAGGCATATTCCAATGTATTATAAAAGCAACTTGAGCGAATTTAATGCCTTGGATAAAGTTGTCTGCCAAATAAATAATAATAATAATAATAATAATAATAATAATAATAATAATAAACTATGGGCAGAATGTCTTCCGATTAACCTTTAACCCAAAGTCTGTTACTGTTTGTTCTCATTGCTAAAATTAGCGCTACTTCGCTACTAAAATCGCTAAAAGAATAAACAGACGCAGCGGGCATTGAGATTTTTACAGTATTTTGGTATCAATTGCACTATACTGCATACTATTAACATTGTACACACTTGTACTACGGGCAATTGAGGGTTGACCACATTAAAAACAGCCTTTAGGTCTAATGCTTGTAGTCAATTCTCCTGATCCTAATACTTGCAGAAGCAATAAAGATGAATGAATGGCTAATGCAAAGGAGAGTACCCCCAGCTCCTCAGCAATCTTATCCCAGTTGGTGTGGTTGTGATTGGCTGCGATCTCCTTCAGCCTCTCAAGCTCCTCATCGCTCCACTTCTTCTTGTTGATCTCCATGTGCAGGTGGTTCTGCCAGTACTTCCTCAGGTTTGGACAAGCCTTCAAACTGCAGGGGGAGAGCGGGGCAAAGAGGCAGTGAAGCACTCAGTGAATCCCGGGCCACCCCTATCCCCTTCTCAAAAGGAAGCGGGTGCTGCAGGGCTGTGGTTCAGCTTCAGAACATTACAACATGAATTCTGTTACTGTCATTATCAATGATTATCAATACAGCATAATTGAGACTCGAATGTCTCATAATTGAAACTTTACCAAGATTACATTTACTTTGACTCCAAAGAACAAACACACATGTCTTAAACTTACATTCAGTTATGTAAGGCAGTCACTAGCATCAAACAGCATGAGAGGGTTTAAGATAATGGCCAAGTTACCTATTCCTACTGGGTGGTGACGGTGTATGACTCCTTCAGGTCATGGATAGGAGATCTGGAGGTGGTCAGAATCTTAACTCTGGGTTGTCTATATAACTACCCTTCTATTCCCTTTTATCTGTTCTTATGAAATTGGTCATAAACCAATTTCCATCAAAACAGGTCATTATGTTGATCACCCAGCCATCACCTTATGTTACCATAGGTTAAACATAGGTCAGTACATATATATTCTCTGTATAATACATCTGTCGAAACCATTGAACTTATCTTTCATACACTCAGTCATTTCCACTTGACATGTTTACCTTCTATACATAATTCAACATCACATAAGATCACTCCAGTCGCTGGTCACCTTGGCATGAGCATCTGGTCCAGTGGTTAAAGAAATGGGCTTGTAACCAGAAGGTCCTCGGTTCAAATCCCGGCTCAGCCACTGACTCATTGTGTGACCTTGAGCAAGTCACTTAACCTCCTTGTGCTCCGTCTTTCGGGTGAGACGTAATTGTAAGTGACTCTGCAGCTGATGCATAGTTCACACACCCTAGGCTCTGTAAGTCGCCTTGGATAAAGGCGTCTGCTAAATAAACAAATAATAATAATAAAGTGCGGATGTTGGCTACTTGAGACCAATTGCATAACTGATGGAGAAGGGCAAGGATCTACCTAAATTTGTAAGTACAACTGTAAGAACAGCACCAGAAAAGAGCTGAACTCGTTAGCCAAAGTGCATACCTACTTAAATACTTAAGTGTTAACCTCTTGCACATGGCTGTCTTCCATGTGGTTTGCTATTTAAACTGCCCACGACATAGAATCAGGTGGCAGATGTGTGTGTGGAAGGGGGTAGTACGGATGTCTGCTTGAATAATATTGTTGCAGTAGCAACTTGGTTTTGCAACTTTTCAAGCAACTAGTTGCTTAGTCCAAGAGTAGACCCAGGGGCAAAGGAAAGCACAGTTTTAGACCCTGTATAATGTATTTACATGATGCAGCTGATCCTGTACTTACATCAATATTTGAAATCTTTTCCCAGTCATGTTCTTGTTCGCGATTCCCAATCAACTCTTCATCAGGCATCCGGCTATTTAAAAAAAAAAAAAGAAAGACAGATGGACCATGAAGAGGATCAACATGCAGTACACACAATCATCTTTTGTGCATTTTATCTAAATGTATTTACACCTGGGTTGTAAATGAATGTCACCTGTCCTGAACTAGCACATTGTGAAGATGTTATAGTTATCAGTGAAGAAACAAACACTGACAGCGTACCTGATGTCTTCGATTTCCTTCTCTGTTTGACTGATCTGCTTTTCAAGGATCTGTTTCTCCATTCCGTTGGCCTTTTCCATTTTCTGGGTCAAATATTCAACCCTTAAACGACAAAGAAAGCAATACGTTACACCGATCTCCTCCCATTAGGGCCTGTATGGGCCAGAAACTGAAGTAGCTGATTATGAAATTCCAATGCTGTTCAGAATGTTTATACCATGTAGGTAGGAAACTCACTGAGTGCTGCCAGAAAATTATACAAGAAACAGCTAGCGAGGCTTTACATCCTTGTTAGACCAGAACTCAGTACAAACAAATCTGTATGTATACATGCATCTGTCTTTTTACAACACACTGTATAAATACTCCAGTAAGCTTACCTTGATAATTTTGGCTGCAGCAAACGCCTCAAGCTGTCGCTTACCACCGATGAACGCAGCAAGGCCTTCTCCCAGCTTTTCCCTGCAAAGAACAACATTTAATTAGCAAGAGCCTTCTAAGTCATCAACCCTGTAATGCCCATGTCTTTATACTGCAGTCCAGCTATAGGGGACATCATGTATGGTCCAACCTTATATAAGACACATCAAATCTGACAGCAGTAAAACATCCTATTGGAAACTTACATTTTCTCACCCCAAGATCTTCAAAGGACTTAATTCCTTGAGCCATCTTCTCCCTTGTATCTGGATTAGGAGGTGGACCCTGTGATACAAAGGGCAAAATGCACAGAATTTAACCACCTTCTTTTATTGTTGGTACTTTTTTAATGGACTGCTCACGACACTAGATGCAGTATTATCCCTAGTCTCCATTTTCTTCTGCTTAATATATTTCAGTGCCTTGCCCGTATTTTTCACTTCGATTTTCCCTTGCAGATATTTCAAAGACAGCTATGAAGTTGCTGCTATTTCCTGGTACAAGCTAGCTGCAATCTGAACCACAGCAAAGTAGCAGTTGTAATTTGAAAAAAAAAAAATTCTCAGCGCAATACAAGGGGGGCAGTAATAAACAAACTAAAGGAGAGAATGGATTTTGAAACCTAGAAACGGAGCTGTTCAGCTGAATCTAAAACAGAACAATGTTCACTTACAAGGCCAGTCATCTTATCCTTAAAATATGGTTTCAAGAAGTGCCCTAAAAACTGGTTGGATGGTGGCAGCTTGGTTCCGTCTGTCTTGTCAGCCTGTGAAACAGACAGCTGGGAGAGGATTTCATTCTGTGGGGATGAAGAGAGAGACATTTACAACATGTCAAGTCTTTAGAGCTGTATGAAGCACCAATTGGTGTCACTTTGTGTGTACAGATCTGTGATTTTAAGACTATAAAACATGTTTTTCTCTGTGTTTAAAACCTTTGCACCAGTTGGCTTATGTCAAGTTCCAATGCTAAAGCGCACCTCCTGAGAAGGTGAACTCAGTTTTAGCTGCCCTGCGTGTCTCTCTGACCTGCTGCTCTCTGTTCTCAGCCAGCAGCACCTCCAGCTCCTGCAGCTTCTCCTCGATCACCTCCTGGTACACCAGGTTGATCTGCAGACAGGTCTCACTGTCTTCAGGAAGCCCCAGGTCTTCTTCCTCCTCTCCATCTGCACCCCCCTAGGCACAGACACGCACAGGGGATTGGTTAAAGCAGTAGTGTGTGACACAGCTGCCATTCCTGCTTCACAACTGACCTTAGTCTCACCCGCCCCCTACCACAGATGGACAATTAGACTCACACAGTACAAACTGGATCAAACTGTTATACATTGGGGGTTTCACTTCCGTCCCTAGACTTGCATGGAAAAAGTCCACGTCTATTAGTCTTGTAGCAGGATAAAAGCACTGTGGTAAACTTTTTATAAGGGAAAACAAAACTTTAACGCCCTGGATAAAATACCTTTAAGATCATTGTTACAGTAACTTTAAAGATTTGACACTTTAAACCCCTCGACTCTTTGAGAATTTCAATAAAGAGAAAAGTAAAGCGCTCTGACCACTCACCATGTCCATCACAAAACGACCATCAGCCTCTTCATCTAAAACACAGAAGAAACCCTTGCTCTTACCTTGCTTTTATAACAGCTTCATATGGTGGATTACATTGTTAGGCATTGTCTCGGCTACATTAAATCACAGGAACATTAAATTGGTCATGCAGAATTAAACAAACAGTACCCTACATTTTTTGTTATACAGACCTAACAGTCATTTTCAAAAAGGGTAAAAGAAGAACAAGGTTTTTAAACTGAACATGGGTCATTCATTAACTTTGTGTTTATTTTAAATGAGGTCAAATGGGTTAATAAATATTTAAATGTGTCCCAACTGAATATTCCACTGTCAGTGGTCTAAATCTCTACTTACACAACACTTTAAACCAACCTGTAGTTCTTTATTGTTTCTTTTTTATTTAGAATATCTAATTATTATTTCCCCTCACCACAGCAATTCCCCACACAGGAGAACTGCAGGTTCTGTGGGCACCCTCCGATCCCACAACCAAGCCAGTTTCCTTTTTTACACCCAGGAACTCGAGAGCGGATGTCAGCTGGAGGACACCGGCCAGCCCTGCAGATGTCAGCACTGAGCTCTCTGGGCGCCTGACTGGTAGGGTCCGCTGTAGTGGCATGAGGAGCCCCTGATGGTTTTGCCTCCCTAACCCGCGGGAGTGCCAGAGCCAATGTGATGTTCCCTCTGGAATCCCCAGCACAGACTGGTGACTTCGCACAGCCAGGACGTGAACCTGCGCTCCCCTGACTGTATGACTCACCCTGCTGTCGTGCTTTTACTAGGTGAGCCACTTGGGGACCCCAGCCTGTGGTTCTTTTTCTTTTTTTTTTTTTTAAATACTGAAACTGTGTTAAAATCTGTAGTGGTCTATATCTGTAAAATACCTTCCTCGGAATCCTCTTCCTGTGACCCGAGAGGGGACACATCCATGCAGGCAGCTGCAGGACCCAAACTGCGCTCCAGCTCCTCGATTTCTCTCTGGATTTTCTCTCTCTCAGCAGACAGCTCCGCAGCAGACTTAGAAAGAAAACGGTCACAGCATTTTTAGTATATTAGCCATTTCAACTCCCTCAAGGGATACAGTTATATTTTGTTATGTATTGTTTAGCTTCCCAGACTTTGTTTTTACTTTGCCCATATACCCTGCAACAACATTATAAATCCACTTCCTGTGAAGCAGATCAACATCCAACCTGCACCTGACTCAAAAGTCTAGACTATTAAACAATTAAGATCATACAAGGCTTCTACAATATCTAGTGGGATTTATTAACAAGTGCTACAAATTTATGGTATCTAATCACTTCCTGTGCTGTAGGTCACACGGTGGGATTGCATCTAGACCACTGGAGAGCAAGTGATCTATAGCACAGGAATCATGACAATATAGAGTAAGTAAAATTAGGACAGCCTTAGAATGACCAAAAAATATGACTTTCTGCAGTACTGGATGGAACATACTATTGAACAAAGCCTAACTGATGCTCGATTTGCCCTCTGCAGCTGGGAAAGACAACAATAAGGCCATTGAGAACCCTTACCATACCAATCGGAGGCTGTGCACCACCATCTGTACCTTCATCTGTTAATAAAAACACAATGAATTAGCAATTTCTACAGCTCTGGTATGCCTGCACAGTGAACTCTGAAGAAAGGCTTCTGGCAATGGGTAGGAACACCCTTGTGATTCTCGGCTACGAAGGTAAGCATGACCGATTGCAAGGCACACGGGTTGTTTATTACATACATTTGATATTTCAGCCTTGCACAGCAGTGTTGTGTCCATTGTACGGCATTGTATGTATGCCTCAGTCTGTTATTTTGTATGCGAATCATTTTACCCCATGTCACTGTTAAACTGTGAAACTATGGCTTAAGAACCTATTTTTTTTTTTTTAAACAGGACACCGGTACATGCTTATTGCATGGGTTCATGAGAAAGCCTTGAACATGTCATCGCATTCTGAGATGGTGATCCTGAACCATCTGCTGATTTTATCCAAACTATCTAAGTTCTAGGCTTCTCCAATAGTCAAGTCTCTGCCTATGACTTTTGAGCTACACAAGGAAGGGAACAGGTTCAAATAGTACCTTGCTCCAACTCTGAATCCTCATTTTCTGACTCAGAAAATGAAGCGTCAGTAGAAGCAGCAGCAGCCAGACCCAGATTTCTCTCCAGCTCCTCAATCTCCCTCTGGATCCTATCCCTTTCCGCATTCAGATCTCCACTTGCCATTGCCCACAGCTACTGGAGAGAAGACAAAGTAGCAACAGGGATGGAAATAAGACTCCCACTGCATAGTACTTCGATCCATTCGGTTTTACTTTAAGACACACCTGGCTGAGCTTGTTACCTAAGCACTGTGGCTAATCAAGCTTGTTGTACTAAAAACTGGAATGGGTGAAATTGCTGTGCGATAGGAGTCTTATTCCCATCATCTGACCAAAACATGTTAAATGTACAAAAAAAAACAATTAGCAATTAAACAGGAAGTATTAAAAACAATCAAAATTATTAAACAAATAAACTCATTAGCTGTTTGTGGCGCTAAAACCTAATAAATGACTCTGCTGTTAACTTACCGAGTACACTGCTACAGGTTCATACGAAAAAAAAAAAAAAAAAAGTTTACCCGGGACGTCTGGTAACCAACATGCTTGCAACAAAGCAGGACTATGTTGCTGCACAGAACCATCATAATGTGATACAGAAGAAAAACAGATTGATACCTAGTTAAACAATATCGGATGGGTAACACTTCAAAATGCAATTAACCACTTTTTATATAGAATATAAAAAGACATTTTTTTAAAAATATTATTATTATTTCAAATTGAACACCATCGCACTTGCTTGCTGCATGCCTCGGTCATATAGTTGCATACTTACATTTTATTTTCATAACATTTGGCAAGTCTGTTGATTACTTTTTAAATATCCCATTCACTTATCCTATGCTAAACATGAACGACTTGGAAACGTTTTTTGTTGCTGCAAAGGCAGTAGCGCAGTTCTGGTATCGTATTAGCATATTACCCGTGGTGCACTGCTGCGATAAGGTTTCTTAAAAGCATGCTACACTATATTCAATAGGAATAGACAGGCGATTTTCAGTTTAACATTAACATTTTTTTTTGTAATTTTAATTTTGTACTTGTAGCACATTTAGAAAGGCAAAGTTATATTCTAAAAATTATTCAGTTTCACCACCCACAATCCCATGGTGATGGGACTTCCGTCTTCATGTTTACAATTAGCCCGTCTGACATTTGTAAGGTGGAATGATGGTAATTATTCAGTGCGAGAAAATATCCGAAACAAATTAATATCGTTTTTAAGGACGAGTGGTGTACATTACAGACTGTATACACATTCCACGTTATTCAAAACGTGGAGGGCACAGTCTAAAAACTAAAACAAAGGAGTTAAAAGTTGTGTGAGCAAATATACAGTCCATTGAATATTTCAACTGTGCTCGTGTATGCTGTTTCATTCCGTTTTTTCTTTTAGAGGGAAGGGGTGAAAAAATCTACCAAAAAATCTGTAATATGCCATATACCGTGGAATAATATGTTATGCTTTCAGACCACATGCCATGTTATTGTTCAGTTTATTTTATTGTACTGTAATATACAATTCACTGACAAGGAGTAGCTGTAAAGAAGTTAGGTACCAAAGTTTGGGGCAAAATACAGTAAATTAAAGTCTCCATTTAAGGTCTTATTTTTTCCTGTTCTTGGTCTTTGAACTTTCAGGGACAACTTCTATTTAAATAAAAACACATTTCAATTTCGAGAGCAGATGTCAGAGTACATTCGGTGTGCTCAATGTATTTGTCTTATTTAAACATTTTTTATATTATTATTTTTTTAATCTTGTTTTATCTGACTTTTTTTTTTTCCTAGGTGTTTTTAAATTATTTTTTTTTACTGTTTGTTTGTAGCTAATCAGTCTTTTATTAGGTCAAACTTTTTGTATCGCTTCCAACAAGAAACAGATCCACTGAACAGTGCTTCCACCACTGAGGTTGCCCCCCCCCCCCTCACATGCGTCTGAGGTGTGAACACCCACAAATTTTGTCCACCAGCTGCCACTACTGTCTAATACACTTATGGTTTCAAAGTGTTTATTTTCCATCTTATAAAGCTTTATTTTACAATATGAAAATGCTTTCACAAAAAATGGAAAAATCTTGCCAATTCTTGATTACACTCAAAAAGTCGGGTATAAATATTTAAATACAAGTTAAAACAAATCAATCAATGCAGGCATGGTTTTAGTATACAAATTGTACCAGGCCATTTGAAGTTGTCTTTTCAATTGTTATTGCTTCCTTTGATCCATTAATGTTATAAAAGGGCAATGCTTCCTTTATAAAAGGATTTATGTGGGCGTTTTGCTTAGTAGAACTTTTTCATGTCAAGTTATATTTTGCATTATATTTAGTACACCCAGTTAAATTTATCGGTCTTCACTCGGTATTTCTGAAATCTTGTCGATGGATTTTAGAAGCTGGGACACCATGCACAGCGTTTCTGCGCCAGACATCAACTGCCTGTAAAAGAAATAAAATAATAATAATCTATATTAGAAAAATATGGCACAGATTGCAATTTGATTTCAATAAAATCAAAATATGAATCAGATAAAATATTCATGGTCCCCTAACACAATGCTGGGGTACTGGTTGAGTTACAACCAAGAGTGGAGATGAAGAATGCCCTCTACTGAGCCACCAGCACAACTTCTTGCACAATTTTCTTTGGTGCTGATCCATCCAAGTACTGACCTCACCCAAAATTGCTTCTGAGAACTGATAAGATCTGACGCAAAACAGTGTGTCAACAGAATACACTTTGTAACAACTGTAACTATATATCAGAAACATTGCAAACTGTTTTCATAAACAGACCTCCAGGTTTTACAATTATAATTGCATGGCTAAAAATGTGAATCACAACATTAGTGAGTCGATGTCCTGCACAGCGACTCTAGCCAATGGTGACGCTGGATACTAACTTTATAGAAGCCTCCGCGCTGCTTGCAGCTTTGCTGAGACACTCTGAAGCAACATGTGCATTGTGTTTCATTGTATTCAAGCTCGCAGTTTCTCCAGCTCGAAGCTGCTCGTTTTCAGATCTACAGATCTCAAACTGACTCTACAGAAAAAAAAAAAACAACATATCAATGTCAGATACTGAAGCAAAAAAAAAATACTTGCTAACAGTTACAATGCAAAATCGTAAACTAAACGGCAGTAATCTAATAACAGATTCATCAGTTTGCACGGAGGGGAACATTCCTGCAAAGCGTGGGAATATGCTTTTTTTATTCTAGAAAATGAAATGTTAAAGTGCTTTGCTTTTTCTACCACACTTGCATGTGTTTCTTCAAGGGTGGAGATCTATTGATCAGCACAGTTCTCTGCTGGATGATGTAATCACAATGGTTTTGTTGTGTACTTGATTATGTAAAAGATGTGCAGTGACATATTTCAACACCCGACATAACCTCAAGCCCCTTGACTTGCACTATGCACTACAATGTTTATTCTTAACTGCTGATACTGTCTGTACTTTAGTATTACAACTTAAGATCGTACCTGAAGCTGTAGGATTTCCTGTTTTAATTTAACAACATTATTTTCAGCCTTCACAGCCCGTTTCTAATTTAAAAGGGAAAAAAGTCATTAATCATTCCTGCAGAGCTATGGCAGCCTGGTGAAGCAGCTGTGTCAATTCCTGGCATGTGTGTCTGAGTTGTATGGAGACGAATGAAACATGAAGCAAACTTACGGAAATGCAGGTTATATCACCACATAAGTAAATGACACAGCCAAGTTTTCAGGAAATTAGGCTATAAAATATTTAATGTTATTGAAGCTAAAAGCACAATATTCTTTGAAATACTGGGAACACTTTGTTGATTAAAAAACACAATAGATGATTGTCGTCTCGCATGCCTGCGGTCTAGATAGATCCGATGTTTTAAAAGCCATAAATACTCACTGTCATTAGCTCAAGGTTCTGCTCCACGGACTGAACCATAGATTCCAGAGCCTGAGCTTCCTTCTCTTCTTTAATGGTTCTTTTCTGCAACTCATCCACCAGATATGTCGCCCTAGCAGGAGAGGTAAAGATCATGCGTGGTTTTGGCAACACTTTACAGAAATTAAAATGCAATCTTCCACTGTATTCCAGTAAGTGATCACACAAATCAATCTATGAATTCCCTGTACATCCCGTTTCAGTCATCACATCATAGTGAGTGGTGACTGATAAAAGAAAATAACATGCAAAGTGATTCTAAACAACAACAAGAATACATGAGTTTAGAGAACTGTGATATTGATGTTTTTAACTAAGTACGCAATTATAAAAATGCATGGGAAAATGAGTGCCAGTGTCTTAGTGAATCTAAGTGCTATATCTGGTGTGCTGTTTCGTTTTGTGTTTCTGGTCCACAATGTGATTGTAGAATTCCACTTAACATATGACTTACTTTTGTTTTTGAGCCTTTGATATTTTCTGTAGTTCTTTAATCTGTTTCCTTAGCTGGGCGTTCTCTTCTTTTACCTGTTAGTCATAAAAGATCTAAAGCATTAGAGAAAGTAAATCGGGGTTATGAAAATGAATGACTTGTACAGTGTGTATTGGTTGCAAGTTCAAAGCATAAATCTTACGTTGCCTTTAATTAAGATTCACTGTGTAGTAAAGATGAGACTCTGGACAGTATGATTTAGTGCAGAGTGGCTTCCAAAACAACTCTGCCCTTTAATCCAGTGGGTTTCAAAAACACACATTGTGGTTTCTAGTCAGGTATTTACAGGCTAACACAGAGCACAATACTGTTTATATGTCTTTTATTATACAAGTCAATATTACTGAATAGTTTGTGTGGAACTATTTTCATAAAATCTGTTGCTGACCTCATTGGTCTTTGCTTTGGAAATAAAACCTCACACACAGCATTGTGGTTGGGTCCCCCTCTACCCCCCAACAGTACTTATTTATGCCCCCTTAAAATATGGGGGTTGAGGGACTGTTTTTGTCTTAAACTGTTGGGGGCTAGAGAGTTGATTGCTGTTTGTGTTTTCAGTCTGAAGAGCAGAATCAAATTCTTAATTTTGTAATACTGGGTTATTGTTGATAGATTATGCTTGTCTTACCTTCTCGTGGTTATGTTGCAGTGTCTGAAAAAGCACTTCCTTCACATACGCCTCATGCTCCTTCTCATGATCATCAGAGGCCTTTCTGGCTTGTTGCTTTGTGTCATCTGTGTAGCTGCTGTCCAGATACCACGAGTCAAGGGAAGCCTCTTCATTGGACTCAGTGGAAGGGGAGGATTGTGGCTGATATGTTGTATTTACTAAACCGCTGGAAAGACCAAACTCGTGAGCTTCTTCGATGGCAGAAGGCTGGTAACTCCCGCTCCAGTCATCCTCTTCCTCATCTTCATCTTCCTCCTGCACAGACGGGCTGTGCATTGTGGGATCTGAAAAGAATGGCTCCTGGACATCCAGGTTGAAGTTATAGCCCTGAGGAGTTGCAGTGCCCTTTTCCACAATAAAGGTGCTACCAAGTAGCTTCTGCAAGATGAAAGACAGCTATTGAACTTGGGCTGCAACAACAGCTATAGATCAATTGCCAATAACATGCCCCCACCCCCTGATTCCAGTATATAATTTACTACTTTCATTGTATTCATTTAGTTACTACTAGTCCTACAACCCATGCAGACTGATTTGACATGTATTTATTTTTTAGAAGTCAATTATTCAGGATTAGTCCACTGAGATGCAAGCACCTTGTTCACAGGGCCATCCTGATTGTTAATTACTGTACATAAAGGATTTAAGATATTCGAAGTATTAATCAATGTATTTTTTTATTATTTTCAAACAGCCTCCTGGAAACCTGTCATGTATGTGCAGTGCTCTGTGCTATCCTGTTTGTGCAGTGTCATATACAGGTAAAAAGTACAATACTTTAACCTTTTGGTTCCTTTTCTTTTCGTTGGTATCTTGCGTTGAAGACGTAGGCTGGTTCTTACTACGGATAAACTGCTTAAATGAAAAGGGATTCATTTCATCTGATTCTTCCTGTGGTTCATCTACACAAAGCAAGTATCAGAGAGTATTTAATAATAATAATAATAATAATAATAATAATAATAATACAAAAACTAAAAGCAATGGAATATATAAATACAAAGAATTACCCATTAGATGAATGATTTAACCATACAAAATATATTTTGAAAATTGCTTTAACTTATATGTACTGGAATAAAGAAGGTTGTGGTCAAAATATGTAATCAATGAGATGTGCCTTACATTACAGTAAGTTGTATTATATACTCTCAAATACAAACATTCATTTTGAAAAATAATAAAATATTTTATTCACACAAAATAAAAGTGGGACTAATTAAGCTTGCAGTAACAATAAGGTATCGCTCTGCAGTTTCCCAGATAACTGTCCATCCCTTTTGATTTTATTTTAATCAGTATTAATGGACAACATTTCAGCATGTCAAGAGAAGCGGGTAACTCCGAACAGTGATCAACAAAACAGTTATTGAGAGATGCTGAGCAGACAACACTCGGCATCAACGACTGGACTCGGGGTAGCCGGTGCTCGTACAATGCTGAGTAGCACCCGGATGACTCAAATAATAATAGAAATATATTGAAACCGCCCCCGTTCAAGGCTGCACCCTATAAATCAAACAGAAAAATTAAAATCACAGGTCGAGAAGACATTATTACGGCACTCGCTCATTCATAAATAAATGTTCAGCATTGAAAAACATAACTTACCATCTTCAATTATTAAAGTTTTGCCGGAACCTGTGTGCTTTGCTTTAGAAGTTGTCATTGGCACTCGCTGTAATCCTTAAGAACTAGCACGACTTAAAAATGTACAACAGGCAAAATAAAATAAAAAATAAAAAATACACACAAATTTAGAAAACTAAACAACAATTATAAAGTAAAACGAATAATGTGTTGTTGCGAGCAAACAATATTTACGATTTTGTTTTTCCAAGTAAGATGAGAGTCTTTTCTTCATTGAAATATTTTGAATTTAAAAGTAATAACGCGTTAATTTCTGTTCGTTTTATAAAACACAGTAATGATAATTCGGCTTTCCTGACAGTTCAAGTGAAGTTGTCATCACGTGACGTGTTGAACCTTAATCACGTGACTAGCGAAACTCACAGGATGTCCGCGAACAGACCAATCACCGCAGCAGCGTCGGCAGTTCGTTGAGATTTATTTTTAAATACAATTAACTAGAATTGCACAGAAGACTACTATGTCGAGTAATTAAGTCAACAAGCAACAGTTCATTGTATTTAAGGTAAACTAACTTGACTGTGGGTCAAAGTGCCTCAAATAGGGTGTTTTATGCCACTCACAAAGATGGCATCCAACGCTTCCCCTTTGAAAAATGGCAGCTACTCCATGACCTTAACAAAGATGTCTGCACCCATAAACATGTTGACTCTTATGTAATTTTTTGCTGACATGAATGACATGTTGTTCGTTTGCTGATTTTTTTCATGTGATTGCATTTGTTTTTTTTCATTCTGTAAATAAACGCCAAGTCGGATCAAATATTAACGGTAAAACAGGAGATATTTGAAGCGAGAGTACGGTGTTTTTTTTTTTTGTCTGTGACTCAACTTCCTGGGTGGAGATGCAGTGAGGGAGGGATAGTGGACAGTGAAAACGCTGCACCACCGAGAGACAAAAGAGGTACGAAAAGAAGGGACATATTTCAAACAAACCGGTGAGTTACCGATTTCTAATCTTTTCTGTTTTATGCTATGCTATGCGTATCTTTAAAAACAATATTATCAGTTATGTGTTATAACAACGTATCATTTTCGGTGACTGTTAGGCGATTCTACTTTTTAATGGATGGGGTGGTGCTGATTTCTGGAATTATGCTGTGCGATACCGGTATTTGAGAAACAGTAACATTTGTCTTGGACAACTTTACATTAACCCGAAAAGCGGCAGATGTAAGCCATTCCCCCAAATTCCCCCAAATTCCCCGATTGTACAAGAATGCATTTTAATCGAGGTGGTAACATCTGAACGTACAACCAACCTCAACAACAACCGACAACATCTTGCTGTTATGTCATGGTATGTCTGCGAAATTATTTGACTAATATTGTATTTCTTAATTTAATTTTATTGGAGAAGGGATTTTAGTTTAAGCACGAAGTATGTGACCTATTTAAAACGAAAGAAGATATCTGTCCAGTGTGTCGTACACTACAATATTATCATACATATCAATGTCCTGCATGCACAGTAGAGGCATACACTGGCATATTATTAAACGGTTTAATTGAGCCAGGTGTCAATATACTGTAACAAGTTAGCCCATACATTTGTATGATAGAAATAGCGGTACATCTGTGGCACAGTTAGATTATAATATCCAGTGTTTAACCATGGTATAGTGATGTTGTATTAAAATGCAGGGCTGTAAAATTAACTGCATATGCCATGTATCGCTGTTGTGTCTGTGATGTACTCGAAGGGCGGTCACAGGTGGATGTAGTCTTACAATATTACTGAATTTTAGTCGGTTGGTAACACAATTGAATTTCGACTACAGTAAACCGGTGGAAGGAAGTTGCAGATAATAATGTACCCTATGTAAAAGTTGTTGTATTTCGCTAGTCGTTTGTTCAAAAGTGATACAAAACCGTGGATGACATCATATGCATTTTTAAACATTGCTTTATACACCAACAACAAAATGAGCTTCTGTTACAGTGATGACTGTACTGACACTGAAGCGAGCGGCTGTACTGTATGGCAATATGCTTTAGTTTAAGAACAATGATTGGCAGCCTGTTTTCCATTAGTAACATTTTAAAAGTGGAAGTGAATATGCTAATAATAGGCCCTACTAAACTAATCGAATATACTGATATGTATATCTATGAGCATTGTTGCTGTTTTCAGTATAAGACACTGAAACTATTGGTTATCTTAGGGCAGTCTTTCTGTAAAGTTAAGTGAAAGAGTTGAAAGAGCGCTTGGGTAATGTCAGACTTGATAAGGAACCTGTCTTGTTAATACCAGTATCTTTCTGGATTAGATTTACACTGTCTTCACTTTCTCTGTGCTGATGAATCAGTAAGTAAGTGATGTCCTGTTTATCGGCAGAATTAGGTTTTTCTGAATTTTAATTTCTCCTGTTGGGGAATAGTGGGGATAGGGACACCCATATTTTGTTTTCACTTCTTTCTCTTTAAGAAGCTCTGTTGAAAATCGATATGATTACTCTAGCACGCAAGTCCTCAAAGGTCATATTGACCTACTTCTGCATCAGTAATCAGTAAGACTTTGAGTTCAATCAGTAAAGATTCAGAGAGATGGCATCACATGCTTTCCTTTACTTGTGTTTACAATATGTCTGGTATAATGTGTAGCGCATGAGCATCTGGGTGGTTTGATGGATGGTTAGTCATCATTGTAAGTTGGTGGGCTGAGGCAGCTTGTTTTCTGTAGTGTGTATGGTTCTTTATTTCTAATGTTAATAAAACTAACATTGGAAATTAAGAAATAGCTGTACAACACTTACGCAGATACAAAATTGACTTGTGCTATACAATACCATCCACAACTATACATCAATGTGCTGCTCAATGTACTTCCCTGTAATCAAACAAGCAATTTAATAACAGTCTCTGCAAGCCTACCTCCTTCACCCTTTCCGAGTGCTAACCCTGCTTATGCTCCCTTGGCCTCTTGCCTTCTCTTCAGTCTGGCTCTAACCTCTGCTCCTTTGCTTCAGAACAGGTATCTGCTCCCATGGCGTGGGGGGAGAGCAGAGTCCCTCGAAATTGTCGGGTTCACACACACAGGGACGTCATACGCTTACAGCACCCGGCACTGGAATACAGATAACACAGCCACCAGGGGTGAGTGTGCCATGCTTGAAACAAAGCCAGGATTGCAGTAGTTTCTGTTTCTATCAAGGCCAGGGTATAAAAGTCAAGTTGCATGGATGTAAATATGCCAGGAGCAAGGAAACATGCATGGCTGTTTTAACTTTTTTTTTTCCAAGCTATTTTCAAAAGTAACTGGAATAACATAAACTCCCGGAATTCTCTTCTTATGGCATTATTCCATATTACAAAGAATTTGATTATGGGAGTTTTCATGAGGTCATGGGTACCAAAAGCTTTTATTAAGATAATGGTTTAAATTTGACACGCTGTCATTCTCTTATTTTACATTGTAATACATACTGTCATGGTAATCTACATCTTCATGGTTGTGACCCCTGTTTGGCTTAGCTATAAAAAGCTATATCTTGGGAACTGCGCACCCAAATTTGATAAAACTTTGTTAGGACAGAAGAACAGAATCCCTTAGTTTTTTTAAGGTTAATCATTCATTCTATTTTGTTTTCCAGCAATACTCTATCCACCGTGACGTTTTAGGTTAAGCCTTTGTTAAACTAAGAAACTGTTTGCCAGACTGACTTGAACAGAAGACAGGTGCTCAGCTGGCTGGAGAGAATAATTTTTGGTTAAACAAATGAAAAAGGGAAAACAGAGACCATGGATAGCTCTGAAGATGAATATCAAGGACACGAAGGAATCGTATACTTTAGGGTTAATATAATGCACACCCTTTTTCTTTATTTCTGTCCTGTTTAATTTGTTTCTCTAGAACGTTGCCTTTTGAACATAAATAACCTGTAACAGATTGAAAAAGCAATGTTCGATGTGTGCAGTTGGTTATTTGAACTCCAGTATCTAGCACGTTGTTTTTTTTTATTGATTTGCACAAATGCCTATGTGCCCTTGCTTTATAGATATTTGTAACCCAGAGCTTTTGTACAGCATGTATTTGTAACAACCCATCTATTGTACAGTATAATGCTAAACTCAGCATCAAAGCTGTTTTGCAGTCATCTCCCAGCTGTTGTTAGTACTGCATCAATTTCCCAATTGCCTATGCAAACCACAGCTTCCATATACCCATGCAAATTATTTTTTACAATTGTGAACAGGGTCTGTGAAGGCTTTATAGCTTTGTTTATTGGATTTGAATTTCAGCCACCAGTCTCAAATCTTGAAACAGTTTGTTACAGCATAGCAGATTTTATAGACCTGTGTACAGAGATTCATGTTATAAATGGCAGCATTGTTGATTTGCCTGGGATACCAAGACCTTCTCCGAATGGTTCTTTATTCACAGGAGGTGGTTTTCTATTGAATATTACGACGGTCTGCTGAGATTCATTGTTTAGTGCCCATCTCGGATCAGATCAGATTTCTAATTGAGAAGAGTGCCTGATTAATACAAAGTACAAGAGAAAGTGGATGTTTATAGTTAGTATTTAAACCTTTTATAGACCTGTGGGGAAAAATACAAGCATTTGGCATTTCCCATTTGAAGACAAAGGGAATGCTGGCAGGCTAAAACACAAACATGAACGCTGGTGTAGCTAAAGGTACCTTTTCGTGGGAAACACTTGCTTAATTAGTAAACGTAATGAGATTTAATTAGCTAGGTCTGTTCTCTGACACATTCAGCATGATTTTCAAAAGGGGCAAAATAAGAACTAGGTTGCAAAGTGATTTCTAAAACCTGATTTGGGTCACTATGTGTATGGCTTTCAAAGGGTTTAGATGAAATTAGTCGTGTATTGACTTGTTGCCACTTTAAAAATATAAGTCAAGTGATGTGGTTACATTGTCAGGCTTTAAAAATCATTTTGCGGCCTAGTTCTTATTTTACCCCTTTTGAAAATCATGCTGATTTCTGTTTTGTATACAAAACTGCACTGGCATGCTTTCTAAGGGAGAAAAAAAAATTGGTTAGTGATATATGGTATTGTTAATGTAAAAGCAATTTTGGTAGGTTTCCAGGTTACCATTGTAATTTGTTACAATTTTCAGTAACACTGTGTAATGTACAGTCGAGGGAACAAGAGTGTTATGCTGAAGGCCCTTTTTTTAAGATTTAAATTAAAATCCATAGACTTGGTGACCATGGAACACAGGAATGTAGAGTTGTTCAGCCATGGATTTAATTAAACACACATTTTGCAATAGACTCCCTTTAAATACCTGTGATATCTGGTCTGTGGTTCATCCATTTAAGAATCGTTTTTTAAATCAGAACAGATTGTGCTGGATACAATTTTTTGTTGTAGCCCCTTCCTGAATTTTCACTTAAAGTCAATCGAGACATTTAGTCTGACGGGTGTTGACAAGAGTGGATCTGGTATAGGAAGTCTGGAGTTTAAGAGACGCAACGGCACTGACAACAAGAAATGTAAGCGTCATCAAGGCCATTATACATTGTCTTTACTTTGTTTACTTGTGTCTTGTATAAAGGATATAGACAGGGCTGTTTTATTTTTATTCCTCTGGCACGAGAAATATTTAACGTTTTTCCCCATGGGGGGGGGGGGGGGGAGGGGGGGGTCTCGTCTCGTCTCGTCTCGTCTCGTCTCGTCTCGGTCTCATCTTTATCCCATTTCGATGGTAATAATTACACAGTAAATGAAATGCTTAACAGGGTGAAACCAAAAGTCACAGTGACGATAATGGTATGTCCAAAGGTTCATTTTACAGCCAAATATTTAGGACAAGTGATCTCTAGACATAGCAGCCTGTATTTATATTACCTGCCTGTGGAACTATAAGAAAGAAATATGTCTAGACGGGTGGTCATTGAGTAAGCTTCACTGTACTTCCCCCTAGCCGGAAATGCAGTTTGCTGCCTATGGCTTTGGTATATGTGGACGTGGGAGGCTTGTTGATTTCAGCAGTGTTGTTTTTCAGAGGGTAGATGCTCCAATAACAATCTGGGAATAATTGAGCAAGCCAGACAATGAGTCTGCGATTCCGGTTTGTACTGGTGGGGTTTTGTAAGTGGCCCGAGTGTTTTTTTTTTTTTTCCTGTAGCTGTTTATGTTCAGGGTGATTGGGGGCCGTAGTGGGGTTTCTGCCAGTGGTGGAGAATATTTTTTTTTACAAGGACTTGAAAAGCCCTTTTAAAGTTCTCTCAGACAAAGAAGCTGTTTTACTTGAGGTAGAAAGGCTTACTGTTAACTGCTGAGTTCACATATTTTTAACAGCTTTTCTAACCAGGCAGAAAGAAGAACAGGAAAATGTCAAAAACAAGTCAGAATGGATCGTGTTTCATACTGTCGGCCAGTCCTTGAGATCCCAGTTGCAGAATGTGTGTGTGTGGGGAGTGTTCTCAAGGTCAAAGATTATTTATCAGCAAAACAGGTCAATCAATAAAAAAAGACCTGTCTGCCTTTGTTTAAATTAGTGAGAATTTTAGTTAAGCAGTATAAATCTGGCATTGTGTCAAATACATTTAAAGTAAAAATGTGCACAAACCCTGCCATAGGACTGTGCACTTTGTTCAACAACATTGTCTTGCTAGGAAACTTCAACCTGTGATAAAATGACAGTGAGTTAAATTTGCAGCTCTTTAACAAGCTGTTGAGTGAAACAAGTGGTGGAAACCAATTTCTGATGTCCAGCATCTGTGTGTGCTTTATCACAGAAGACGCTCAAAATACGAAGGAAAGAATCTATATTGGATTACATTTAGTTAAAATCCTCATTTTAATCCAGGACTCCTAGTGCTACTGGTATCAATTGTGTTACATGGTAGGTAGGTGGTAGGGTATCAAAATGTATAGACATAAAACACAGTACACATGAAGCCTCCATGCCACCAGGTTGCATCTGTAATGCGTTACCTGACATCAGGTACAAGGTTCTGTATTACATAGGAGGCTCCTGTGGGTATGCATGTCACACTTCAATCAAATTGCAGTGAAACATTGTAAAGACATTTTAATTTGATCAAATTAAAAGCACTTCATCACAGATTAACGTTTTACACTGATGACTGTGCTAGCCCAGACATTTCTCGTCTTCAGTTCCTTTATAAAGGTTTTACAGAAGACATTCCTTAACTCAGGAGAGGATCAGAATTTGGAGATTTATGAAGTTGCCTGCCTGTCCGTCCAACTAACACAACAACAGAGCACATTATTCATGTTATAAGTGAGAATCCCCAGCCGTTCAGGATCTTGCTGGAAGCCACACAGCTATCAAAGCTGTTTAAAAAGAAAAACAATGTAGATGGGTTGGGAAAATGTATAGCGGTGTGCCATAAGAACACATTTAAATTGTTCTCTGTTGGCCTGTTTGTCATTCACAGCAGCCCCTAATGGTTAAGGAAATATAGATCTGCCTTCAGCCAGCCACTAGATTGGGAATGAGAAACGTACTGTCATGCCTTAAAACGGCCAAGCTTCTGTAGAAGAATAATGTGCTACAGGTAAATACACATGTAAATGTTCACAGGTTGACTAACATTTATTGTACAAACAGAAGTGTTGTTTGTGTCCAGACTTGAATACGGTATGAATTTGAGAGGCTCCTAAAACAACAGTAGGGTATTCAAACCGGGAAGTGCTATGAATAGTGCAGAGGAAGCTGGAGTTTTGTTGGACGGGGAAGAAAGACTCTGTAAATTACCAAAATTAGAAACATCATTGCAGCAGTTCTGTGATGGCAAAAAAAGTGTGTGTTTGTCCAATATTGCTGTCAGGAATAAAAGTGTGTTTCTTTAACATTAAACCTGTTACTTTGTTTTTCCTCATACCCCCCCCCCCCCCCCCCCCCCCCACCCCATCACCTCTTTCCATTCTCTGTGGGCAGGGAACTCTGGTTACACAACCTTGTGGATTTTAGCACCAGCCTGCAGATCAGTAACACAGAGGGGGGCTGTTTCATTGTGCAGAACTGGTTACACATTTACTCCATCATACAGACTTGTTATCACTTCTAAACTTGTGTTGCTTTTCAAGTGCTTTATCTCGAATGACGTGGGCAAAGTGTATTGAATGCCTTTTTTTTACACACCCATATTTAGGTGTGAACTTTCAGCACATCTACAGTGTTTATACTGTTGAATGCGTGTTTCTGTGCTTGTGAACAACTTGAAAAGCACTTTCAAAGTAGAAAGCACTTGTCTATTAACAGATCTATGAGCATAAACGTTTGCGAGAGCACATTGCTGTTTCTGTGACTGTTATGCAAACACCGTTCTAGCTTTATTGATGTTTTAGTATTTCTAGTTTTATAAAAATATATATATATATATATATATATATATATGTAATGATGATAATGAAAAAGCCATTTATTTATTAATTAATTAATTATAGCCTACACACACAGTATAACAGGTTATGGTCAACCTCCTAGACTACATGTAAAGGCTATACATGGGAATAAAATCTACTTTATTTTGCTGGGAACAGTAATGCTGAAGAAGCTTGTAGAATGCAGTGAACAGATTTGGTGTAACTGTGTTCCTCAGTATTTTATTGCATGATTAATGGGTCAATAAATCCCCTCTGGGACACCAGCCATATTAACGCAGGGTTAAAATGTGGCTGTATTTATTTCTGCTTGTACTAGATCATTGAAATAGACCCCCTACTACCAAATGTTTTGTAGCTGATATTTGCTTTTCATGCAACGTTTAAGCTTTAAATACTTAAAACAAGTGTGAGTAGCATTGTACACGCTGCAGAGGTGAGGTGTGGTGAAGAGCAATACCTGTGTGTGGTACGCTGGGAAGTGCTGTTTCTTTTTGTTTTCAGTGGCATCCAGGATATATCTCTGCAGTGTGTCTCTTTTCTAATACACAAATACACTAGAATCCACACAAACAACAATATCGATGACAAGCCAATGTTCCCTTTTATTTATTTATTTTAGCTTGCCTTGCAGGGAGTTTTAGATGTGGACAGTGCTTGCATTTGCACAGTTTTCATGAGAAAAGTACATTCAGACTTGAGTTATCTTGAAAGGCACCTTACTGTCTGTTTATCTTTGCCATAATGCCATGTTTTTGCAGTGGAGGGCATTGTATAGACACAAGCTTACTCAGCTACTTGGACATTAACACAGTATGTTAATGGGAAACACTTACATTTTATTTTCTTGCCTGTTTTATTACCCTGTCCTCTGTGTTCTGTATCTGTATTGTTGAGGCAGGGAAGAAAATTCGTGTTGCACTGTGCATTAAAACTCACAGATTATCCATTGTGCAATGTTGTAGATCAGACTATGTTTAATTTATTAGTACACAAAACTATACATACTTCAATTTTGACTTATTCCTGTTGGCCTTGAACGCATTGGATTAAGCTGTGTTGGCTGGCCATAATAAAATACAGATTTTTTTAATGAAGTGTAAAATAGAGCTACTATTTATTAAACTTCCATCTGTACTATACAGTATAGATGGGGCTCTTCGTTTTCAATTATTTAGTTTTTGGTCACATGATGTCCCTTTTAAAGTTATATTGAGCCGACTCTGTTTCTTAATAAAACTCTTCGAAAAGCATCGATTGTGAAACAAGATCGCTCTTGTTTTTTCTTCCCTAACTTGAATGAGACTATGATTCTGTTTTATCATTGATGATGTTTAAAAATGATGTTTTATTCAAACCGAACACAAAAATCGAGTTCAGTTAAATTGCTTTTCCCGGATTTAAAATCTTCATGACTCGTTGCAAAAATGTTATAACCTGTTTTGCAAATAATAGTTTCCTCTTAATTACAATTTCATTAAATCAATGTAACTTCACTCTTTGTTTGCGATCGGTTTGAATTAAAAATAAAGAGCTGCTTTTTTATCTTTTACATTATCAATGAAACCGACTCACAGTCTCAGTCAAGTTACGGGAGAAAAAACTAAAGTCAACTTGTTTCACAATCAACACTTTTCCAAAAGTTTAATTGAACGGAGTCAGCTCAACGAAAAGGGACATCACGTGATCAAAAATAAAACCTGAAAACAAAGAGCCGTAAGAATAGTATGTAAATTGTGGTGGCGTGTTACAATGAGGTGGTTACTTTACTGTCCACATTGTAATGGCAGAGATGTAATGGCCTCTGTTGTGATTTAATCCACTTTGCATCGAGTCAATACATTTTCTGAAGTGTAGCATTATCTATCTAATTGTTTTATTGTTGTATTAGAAGTGATATGGGTATTGGATTATTGGTACTCCACACTTTCAGTGTTGTAATAAAGTTTACATTGATACTTTTAAACTAAGTTTGGTATATGTCAGTATTAATAAGAAGATTTTTTTTTTCTTGTATTGGTTAAATGTAGTATTTTATATATGCAGGTCAGATTTGCATTGTATCATTTACCGTGAGGCTCGATGTATGTTTTAAGGGACAGGTCAGCAAACCACTGCTCTTTTTACATGCCTAAAATCTTCTAAATTCTTATGTTTAAAAAAATCTAAAATAAAATTGGATTGACCAAAAAAAAAAAAAGCACAAATGAATATATTCAATTGCAGGAGTAGTTTCACAAGGAATTGAATAGTATTTAATCCAAGGCAAGGTACTGACTAACAATAACTAAGGTGTACAGTAAGCAGGAGCTTTGACATAATTGCAGAGTAATTATTAAGAAATTGTATAGCCCTATAGTTTTTAGTTTTTCCTTTTTAAAACCAGGAGCAGTAAAACAAAGTCTTTGGTTGCCCACGACCTCATTTTCTTTGCTGTGGTCACCTCAACACGCTGCTGTCTCTGATAGTATACTGTGAATAGGCCTGAGATAGAAAGAAGAACTTGTGCAGTTTAAAGACACGATGTCTCAGGAAGTGAAGGAGGCTCGTTGGTGCATGTCTTGTTTTGAAGAGGGAGGGGTTGGCATTTTCAGATGGACCTAACTGTGTGATCCAGTGTAGAGAAAAGCTGCATTACTAACTCTGCAGAGGCTGGGTGTGTTTGGGAAAGGGTTTGAGCTGCCATTAACGCTTGCACGCAGGCAGATACGCACAGAGCAGGCACTGTACATCACAGGGGAACTGTTGCATAAGCCATCTTAGCAACAAGAAGAGGGGGGTGGGGACTATGATGTCAACTTGTGTGGTAAGTCTTTGTGCTCTGAAAGACTAGTTAACTTTTATACAATTGCTGTACAGTGCCTCAAAATGTCTTGTTTTTTTTCATGCATACTGTAGCTTTGATAATTAAGTTCTTTTTTTCCCCCCCAGCTGCTTCATGTGGAACTTTGGCTGGTTCTTTTTATCCCAAATGCAGACTTAAGAATTTTTGACAAGGTTGAAACAACACTCAGCTATCAGGATATAATAAGTGGTACATGAGGTTTGAATATTTGCCACACCATTCAGGATTACAATACAAATACTTACATTATAGGGCGAGGCAAATACTTGGCATCGTTTTTAAAAGGGAGTAGCAAAAAACGAAATAAAAGATTGAAGTGATCAGTTGTTTCTTGATGCCATAAAGATGCCCTGTGTTAGAGATTTAGAATACCGGTCTCTCTCTCGCTCCAAAAACGTTTCCCTAACATGAACACGTAGTGGTTGCTTAATTAGACATAATGTTACGCCTCACATGATTGTACAGGGCATAAATTGAAAGAGACTTGATTCCTTAACACCTGGCAGCCCTCTGCTGCATTTCCTGCTTCGTCGTGTACACTAATGTCTTTTCTTTATTCTAATAGCAGCAGCTTTGTCTGCAGTTTGAATGTTTTGCTTATGCAGTTTTGGGACACACGTGCGCAGATGCAGAAAGATATCAGTGTAAATTACAATTGCATTTTAAAACAATGTTCTACGTGGAATGTACCATAAGTGATGGGTAACAAACAGGTTTCCTGTTGTGAAAGTTATTTTGAAGGGATAAATAATGGATAGCCAACTGTTTTAAGTCCGAGCTGGTGCTTAAAATTGAGACATCTGCTGGACAGGTGTTTTCATCTGCTATGTAAAATGTACAATGTGGAACACATGGGCACGTGTTATGTTTGACATTTGCATACTTTTATATGCCTTTGATGCATGGCTGTCTGAAATAACTAATAACTGGAATATTAATTATGTTATGTTTTACATTTACATTATGTACATCCATTTGTTAATGTGTTGATTTGAAAACAAGAAAACTGGCCTTCTTTCACCTTTACGATGTTGTACCAATCAGTGGCAAGTAACTCCTGCCTTGTGTATTTTAAAAGCTGATTGGAATTAAATTTTCCCTTCATCTTGGGTGCTTTACATTCATACATTTTTTAATTTGTTTAATATGTGGCCTTTTGACTCTAACATGTCAAGTGGTTTAGTAATACTAAAGCTTTAACACTACCCTTTTGTGTGTGCATTTACAGGTAAACCATGATTCCCATCACTGAGCTTCGTTACTTTGTTGACACCCAGCCGGCGTACCGAATTCTGAAACCATGGTGGGACGTCTTTACCGATTACATCTCTATTGTCATGCTGATGATCGCTGTCTTCGGGGGCACCCTGCAAGTCACCCAGGACAAGATGATCTGCCTGCCGTGCAAGTGGGTGGTCAACAAAACTTGTGACGACACTCTGAGGCTCCCTACTGACCCCGTCGCCCACCTGTACGCCAATTCCACCATCACCCCTGTCCTTCCACTCCCGGAACCCAAAGGGATAAAGTACGACCTGGACCGCCACCAGTATAATTATGTGGATGCTGTGTGTTATGAAAACAAACTGCACTGGTTTGCTAAGTACTTCCCTTACTTGGTGTTGCTGCACACACTAATTTTCCTGGCCTGCAGCAACTTCTGGTTTAAGTTCCCCAGGACTAGCTCCAAGCTGGAGCATTTTGTGTCCATCCTGCTCAAATGCTTTGACTCTCCCTGGACAACGCGCGCCCTGTCGGAGACAGTGGTAGAGGAGAGTGACCCGAAGCCGGCCTTCGGGAAAATGAACGGCTCTATGGACAAGAAGGCTTCCTCGGTGAGCGAGGACGTTGAAGCCAGTGTGCCCATGCTCCAGAGGACTAAGTCTCGCCTTGAGCAAGGGATTGTGGACCGCTCCGAAACGGGAGTCTTGGACAAAAAGGAAGGGGAGCAGGCCAAGGCACTTTTTGAGAAAGTGAAGAAGTTTCGCACTCATGTGGAGGAAGGGGACATTGTATACAGACTCTACATCCGGCAGACCATTATCAAAGTGATCAAGTTTGTGCTGATCATTTGCTACACGGGGTACTATGTGAACAATATCAAATTTGATGTGGACTGCATTGTTGATATTGAGAACCTCACGGGTTATCGCATGTACCGCTGTGCCCACCCTTTAGCCACCCTCTTTAAGATCCTGGCTTCCTTCTACATCAGTCTGGTGGTTGTCTACGGGCTGATTTGTATGTACACCCTGAGCTGGATGCTTCGTCGCTCCTTGAAGAAGTACTCCTTTGAGTCTATCAGAGAGGAGAGCAGCTACAGTGACATTCCAGACGTGAAGAACGACTTTGCGTTCATGCTACACATGATCGACCAGTACGACCCCCTCTACTCCAAACGATTTGCTGTCTTCCTCTCGGAGGTGAGCGAGAACAAGCTGCGGCAGCTGAACCTCAACAATGAGTGGACGTTGGACAAGCTGAGGCAGAGGATCACTAAGAACTCCCAGGAGAAGCTGGAGCTGCACCTCTTCATGCTGAGTGGGATCCCTGACACTGTGTTTGACCTTCTTGAACTGGAGGTCTTGAAACTGGAGCTGATCCCGGATGTCACCATCCCACCAATCATTGCCCAGCTCATAAGCCTGAAGGAGCTCTGGCTTTACCACACGCCGGCCAAAATTGAGGCCCCGGCTCTAGCCTTCCTGCGGGAGAACCTCAAGTCCTTACATATCAAGTTCACCGACATCAAAGAGATTCCTCTCTGGATTTACAGTCTGAAGAACCTAATGGAGCTCTACTTGACGGGTAACCTGAGCGCAGAGAACAACCGCTACATCGTCATTGATGGCCTACGGGAACTCAAGCAGCTTAAGGTCTTGAGGCTAAAGAGCAACTTGACCAAGCTTCCTCAGGTTGTGACGGACGTGGGGGTTCACCTGCAGAAGCTGTCCATCAACAACGAGGGCACCAAACTGATGGTCATGAACAGCTTAAAAAAGATGGTCAACCTGACCGAGTTGGAGCTGATCCGGTGCGACCTGGAGCGAATTCCCCACTCCATCTTCAGCCTTCACAACCTCCAGGAGATTGACCTGAAGGACAACAACCTGAAGACCATCGAGGAGATCATTAGCTTCCAGCATCTTCACCGTCTCGTCTGCCTTAAACTGTGGTACAACCAAATTGCCTACATCCCCATCCAGATTGGCACCCTCACCAACATGGAGCGGCTTTACCTGAACCGGAACAAGATTGAGAAGATCCCCAGCCAGCTGTTCTTCTGTCGCAAGCTGCGCTTCCTTGACTTGAGCCACAATAATCTCACCTCCATACCAGCAGACATTGGCTTCCTACAGAGCCTGCAGTACTTTGCTGTGACCGCTAACAGAGTAAGTAATTGTCCATATCATGTTGTTGCTTGTTTTTTTTTCCTCCTGTTACTTTTTTTCCTTACGCAACAGTTGGTGCCAATTATTGAGGCATTGGCCTCCTCTTACACAGAATGCGGTTTCCACATCCATTCTGCACACATTGTTTTAGAAGTAGAAAGGCCAGCAAGATGTTATCCTGCTATCATGGTGTTCAATTTCTGTAGAGTATACCTGCCAAAAGCTGTAAAAAGAGATCATACAAACAATACATAGGTACATGGGTAACCTACTGTAGAAGTAAAATCCTTTTACATTCTCACCAGCACTTCTGAATAATATAAAGTACCACCTTGTGATAATCAGTGTGGAATTGGTTCAATTTAATACAAACTTACAGTATAATGCCTATTGTGCTTTAATTGCAGGTTGAGCTGTGTGTTATTGCTAATATGCACATAGTTGTGCGTAGTAACTGGAAGATTTAACAAAAACTGGTTGGTTGCTGTGCCTTGTAGTGATCTATTTTTTCAAAAGTTAAGGCTTGGTTGACCTCTGTGAAAATGTACTTGCATAAGGCACTTGCTTTATTTTGGGTTATATCTGGCCAGGATATTGTGTAAAAGCAGAGTTATTAGAAATTGGGTGTTTATTGGCTAATCTGTGGCAGCATCCGAAGCTGCTGATCTGGTTTAAATGGCTGGCAGTCAGACATCGCTGTGGGTAGCTAAATTATAAACGTGAAAGGAATTGAAAAGCTAGAAAGGTTCAGTTGATCTCAATCCATGTTCTCTTGAGGTCAGAAGTGCATTAACTAACAAAAAAATTATTTTAGTTCAAGGAATCCCTGAATCTGTATGCATCCAAGTTATCTGGATGCAATGCAGCTCAGTTGTCTTAAAGAGGTAGTTTTATAGTTAATTTCCACTTTGAATATGGATAAATGTATCTTGTATAGCGTGTATAAAATGGGCAGTTCTATAATAGGTCCTTTTTAATAAAAAAAATTATAATATTTTAACATGACCGTTTACAGTGCTACAGTAGCGGATTCTATTACTAAATGCTGCCCCTGTTCCTGGGAATTGTGCACAGCTCTGTATTAGATGCTGTACTGTGGCCTGGTGCCTGAGAGAAAGATGGCCCGTAGCCAGTTAACAGCTCATTTGCAGGTAGGGCTCACATCACCTCTTTCCTGCAGAGCAGGTTTATGAATCGCTATGTTGATCAAGGTACATTTGCTCCCTTGTTGTTTTGCCATTCAATAATTTGTGGTTCGGCCAGGTTAATGGTAAATTGTACTATACTTTACTGTACAAGGACCCTTTGCTAATTCACTACCCTCCATATCAAGTCAGATAGCGAAAAACCAGTCTGGAAAAAGTTTGTCATGTCATCCATTTCCTCGTTCTTGTCCAACAGCAAACAGGACATGCACACTTACACTTAAAGTGAGAGTGATCTTGGAAGGCTTTCTGAATAAAGTTTGTATCCCAAAGGCAGGATTAAACTTGAAGAATGACATCTGTGAGGGCATGTTTAGTCGTTTGGTTTTATTTACAAAACAGCTACAAATTATCTATGGCATAAAAAGCATTCCACTTTACCCCCAATTTGCTAAAGCTCACAAATCATGGGCAAGAATCCCAGTCGGGAAGTGGAGGAGTCTTTCCAACAAAGTGAGCTACTCCTTTATCCTGGGATGATTGGACTTCTTTTCAGTGAAATCATCTGCTACTGTATAGCTATGTTTTAATGAATTCATTTGAGTTTTCTGTGGCACTATTATCATGATTATTATTGGATTAATTAATTAACAGAAAGCTGCGGGAGCCTACAGTACTTAACATTTCATTTTAATTAACCTGGTATCGCTTTTCTTGCCATCTGTGTCTTATTTTTTATTTTTGGTTCCTTGGTTTTCTGTTGCTTCCACTTTGTCTGCATTATCCTGGTCTAACCTTTTACTGCATTGCACACATGGCCTTGAAGAGCAGACAGTGTGTAAACCTGGCATTGCAGCTGTTCAAGGTACACCAGATCAATGGATAACTGGAAGACATAGTTCATCATTGCAGTGCATGTTTTAGCTTTCAGAAGCAAACTGCTACAGCTGGTACTGACCTGCCTGGCTGTGAAATACCTAATCCCCAGAAGGCTGGAAGGCATATCACAAACACCATACTACAGAAAAACATCCATTTTTCGTTCACTCCAGTTTCTCCCCCGTTGTAATACTATACCCTGGTCCTCTTTTGAACCACTGTAACCAATGCTTACCTTTACCTGAAAATGTCGTACAATATATGTAAGGCTTTGTAGATTGGTGATATTTTGTTTTAGCTTAGTTCTTGAGCCATCCAAAATGTCAATCATCTGCATCTAAGGTGAATCTAGGCTAGTGTCTTTGGTATAGCCAGTTGTAAGCTGGGGTTGGGGGTGGGGGCTGCTAGAGACTCCAGTTGTATCCTGTTATTGCCTTTGGATACACAGTAAAAAAGAAAGCTGCAACATTGAAGGAATCTCTCTATAAAGTGTAAATTGGCTGTTCATACCTGTAATTGGATTTGGTTTATATTATTTACAAGAATCTGTATCTTCTAAAAAGAAGCTGAACTGGCAGTGACAAGACATTCTTCTGATGTAGTTGGGGTGGTTATTTCTTTATTTCCAAGTATTTATTTTGATTTTTTCTCTGTAATGGATGCTGAAACTACTGTTGTGAGTATAAATACTTATGGGCAGAGTGACCTAGAAAAGGTCTGGTTTGGTCAGTGCAATTACTTTCAACGGTACAGGAAAAAAAAATGAAATGGTAATGAAAAGGAATTGCTTCTTAATAGCTTTGGTCATAAGGACATGTTTTCTTACAGCTAACAAATCCAGTGTGACTGTATTGCCGCTAGGTTCTGGAGTTGACTGGGATTGTTTCTGTGTTTCAGATTGAGGCTCTCCCACCCGAGCTGTTCCAGTGTAGGAAGCTGCGGACCCTGAACCTGGGCAACAACTGCCTGCAGTCCATGCCCTCCCGTATCGGAGAGCTGGCCAGCCTGACCCAGCTGGAGCTGCGGGGGAACCGGCTTGAGTGCCTCCCTGTGGAGCTGGGCGAGTGTCGGCTGCTGAAGCGCAGCGCCGTCATTGTGGAGGAGGACCTCTTCAGCACGCTGCCCCCTGAGGTCAAGGAGCAGCTGTGGAGGGCTGACAAGGAGCAGGCCTGAGCAGCAAATAGGTAACCGACAAAAAAAGAATGCAAGCGAGAAGGCAAAAACGTGAATCGGGGAAAAAAAAAAAAAAGACCCACCCGCCTGGGAACGGAAGTCCTGAGAGAAAGAGAAGGGGGTCTGAACAACAACAACAACAACAAAAGACAGCTTCTGGGTCCTCTGGGTCCTCTGGGTCTGGAAGTACGAGGAACACGGACACTTTTCGGTTATGCACAGCAGGAGGGAATCTGTCATAAGGGAAAGTAAGGGAGCAGTCCAAATGTTATTGGAACTGAGGGAATAACCCTTTCTCTGGAACGGAGGGATGACTTTCGGCGCTGCCATGTAGCAACCATGACAACAGTTAACCTACAAATGAAACTGCAATTCAGACTTTTGACAGATTTACAGAGCAGCTCGCAAAGAGGTGTTTTGACAGCTCTGTAGTTAGAAACTCATCTGTAACTGATGAGGAGGAAACCTCTCACTTTCAGTTGTATTGGGTTTTCAAGGGGAAAGGATTATTTTACTTTAGCAACTGAGGTTATATGCACAGCAGAGCACGACTTCATCAGTTAGAGCCTTTAATCAGTACAAAAGTACAGATGGAATCCTTGTCTGGGCTCTCTTAAAATTGCTGTTTTTGGGCGCTAATGGGGCTGCGGTTGTCAAAAGCGTGCTGCAGGTGTGGCAAAGAGAAACAAACCTGGATCGTTCCACATCAAATGGACCAATGATCCCTACCTCATCGTTTCAGATTATTTTGATATTGCATATTAATGTACCTAGAAGTGTTTTAGATGAATCCCAAAGTATCAGCCCTCAACTTTTTAAAGTTAAGTTATAGGGGTTACCTTGACGTGTGTAAACGAGCACTGAAAGGGATCATGTTTGAGAGGTCAGATCTTTCAAAGTATTCGCAATATCTTCTTGCAAGTACAAGTACATTTTTATTGGTATCATTGTAGTTTTTTTTTCTACATTTGGTGCCATTGCATAAACATTTGTGGTCCCTTTTCAGTGCTTGTTTTCATCTGTAATGAGAGTTGAGAGCTAATATTTGGGGATTCTTCCTAAAACACTTCAAGGTATGTCCATATATCTAAAGAATCTGAGATGGTGAGGTGGGGAAGATCCCAAAATGTAGTCCATTTGGGGAGGAATGTCCCATCTGCATTTGGTCTAAAGAACACTAATTTTCTACCGTCTTCACAGCAGGAGTGAGGATCCCATGATATTGTAGCTTTATGACAAATTGCATGTATACATAGAGCAGTGGTAGTGGCAGGGAAAGTGCATGGTAAAGGAAAAGCCGTGTGTTGAACCCACTTGAGGTGATCGCAGTGGTTCACAGTACTTGACCATGATACTGTACCTGTGTTTGTGTGAATAGCAAGAGAGCATTTCTACTGGTATACTTTGTGTGTAACTTACTGCATTATTTTAATGTCCCCCTTCGTGGTTTGTTTTATTTAATGAATTCTGTACCCAGGATAGTCCTACTAAATCGCCACATCTTGTTTACTGGAAAGCATTCCTGATTATGTTTATAAGATCCCAGATCTTATATATATATACACACTATATGTAAAGAGTTAAAATATCAAAGCATAAAAACAGTAGCATATTGTGATAGTCTGTTTTGACACCCATATATTTTTAATCCAGCATGCAGGCTTAAAGGGGCTACCCTGTGTTCATGTTTTCAGTAATAAAATGTACTTGGATGGAAATGTTGGTTGCTAAATGTAGAGCACATGTGCTGTTTTGGCCGTCACAGGTTGTATGAAAGGTTCTGAGCTGTTGGAATGCCAACATTTGCAAAGGTTCCGTATCATCCACTAAATCTTTTGGCAGTATTGATCTTGGTGTTCCAGCCGAACTTTCCAAAGAGAGAGGTTTATTTTTATTTAGAAGCGAGCTAGCATCATCAAAAATGTTTTATACATATAGTATTATTTAAACAAACAAGCTGAATACTGCACAATGTAACAGCTCAGAGAGGCGTTCTCACTGTCATCAGGCAGCAGTCGCTGGTTATGATTTAAAATTCCCCAAAATATCAGGTGGGTCAACTTGGAAACCTTTGCACACCAATGACTGCAGAGGATCCAGTTCCTGGTGTTTTGGTCACTTATTGCTGATTGCAATAACCAGTGTTTGCCTTAAGATGAGTACGCTGTAAATGTGTAGTGTATATCTGGGGTGTTTTGAGGCCAGTATGATTTTAATATATATACTTTTAAGCTTTTATGTTTTTAGCAAGACCCAATCATCATAACAGCACTCCATGTCTAAACACTGAATCATTAAAAAGGCTGGTAATTGAAAATGGGCTAAATTTCATGTGATTCATAATTTGTTCTTGGAGCTCATTTCTCTCGAATCAACTACAGATTTAGCAATACTATGCCATTTTATTGATATATTATTATTATTATTATTATTATTATTATTATTATTATTATTATTATATCTCATCTTTATAAATCATTCAAATAATACAGCTCAGGGCACTATGTTAGATGGCGTCCCAGTGGCTGGAATGTTAAGGGTTAAACAATGACTCTCCTATTTGGGAACTAGAGGGGGGGGGAGTGGAGAAGGCATATTGTAAATGCAATTTTTATGAACAAATCACCCCCTCTCCCTTTTCTGTTTCCCTCCTGTAACCGGCTTCCTCCTCCAGTTCAATCGCTTATGTAAACCCCTATGGAAACTCCACTGCTGTTTGGAATAGGTGTGTGACTTTGATCTGTATTTCTGCTATTGGGTGTATTTATCAACAGACTGTGACATTCCCAAAGTGGAAGGATCAAGAGGATTTGTGCTCGGGCGCAAGAAACCTACTTTTTTGCTCCGTTGCAATACCGTAGCAATCCAAACTGGAGCCATGCGTACACCTGAATACGAACACTTAAATCAAACAGATCCAAGTTCAACAGAAGGAAAAACCAGCAGATAGTATTAAGACTGTGTTCTACAGTAATTAATCAAACTTGTATATCCTTGGAGTGAAAACAAATAATATACAGTAACCCCCCCCCCCCCCCCCCCCCACCCCCCCGAATCGATGTGCAACAATAGCTGTTGATTTGCTGTAAAACCGATACGCTTGATGGAATGGGGGGAGGGAGGTGTTGCTTTCTTTATCTAGTAACTTATTTCCCTAGTTGCCAGTTAAAACGTATTCACACTTTTCATGGCTAACTGAGAGAGTAGATGCTCTGAGAAAGCACTGAATTTACACACCCGTGTTTTCGTAAACCAAGTGCACCAGTGCTTAATAGTGAACATGCTTGAACAATACTTTAAACTAAAACACTGATGGACTACTGCACACTACAGTGGACTAATAAACTGGCTAGTGCATAAATGGTAACACCAGTTTGTACAGAAACACATCATTGCACACTTGCATATGCTCTGTGAAATATTGTTGCATAATAATGTCTTGTACTTTGTAACGCACCAGAAAGTGCAATACAGAACACCATTCTTTAACAGTTTTCAATAAACCATACTTGTCCATTAATGTAAATGCAGCACTGTGTCTCTCTATTTGAATGTGTAGAAGTCTTTTGAAAGCACTGTTCATCTCCCAAGCCTAGTTTAATAATATAATTACAACTGGTGTATGATTTTATATAATGCAATATGTATGTAATAGGTGCTATGGAAAAGATAGAACCTATCGTTTGGAATACATTTTAGTTTGTCACCACAAGTAAATGCTGGTGGCACATACAGTATGCTACAAGGGCAGTGTGAATTCTAGTGCAAGCCAATGAGAATATATGAGGAATACCTGTTTTAATAGTGCATAGAAAATCTGCTTGACAGGTACTGTCTAATTCGATCAATGCATTTCTTTAGCATACAGCAGGATAATGTGTGTTTATTGTTTTGTGTGTCTGATTTGTAAAGTTTAGCCTGAGATAGAAAACTTTCACAGTGTAGCTGAAATTATTACAATTAAAACTACTAAACTGATGTCATTCTTAAGGCAGATTCTTTTAAAAACAGCACATTTTGACACTGAACTGTAGAATTGTAAAGTGCTTGTATTGGATTTGGTACATAGGAGACTATGCAGTAAGAGTGTGTCTTGCAGCTTAAAAGATCTGCAAGAGAAGCCATAGATCATGAACTTCTAAAGGTGAGGCTTCCATTGTCTGCATCAAGAGCGTCAAAGACTTGCTGGATGTGTGTGCAAATGCTTTGTAGGTTGTTGGCGGGAATAGCAAGTGAAATACAGTATTCTACTGCTTTAAAAAAAGTTAATTACAGATTAAAAGAAATATCTTAGTCGTGCATCACTTTTCTAAAGACACTAATATATTAACATTGATTCTACCATTGCATTAGATTGCCAATTCCTAACTTGTGTTGCGTTGTTTGGTTTTACGATCAAAGATAAATGACCAAGGACTTATTCAGACTGAATTCTCAGCTGAAAGTATTGAAGGTCACATCCTATTTTTAAGAAAGTGCAAAGGCACATTTTCTAGAGAAATAAAACAATGGCGAAATCTGTAAAACTAATAAAAAATAATAACTTGGTTTCAATGATTCTAGTCCTAGTTTTGCAGTTAAATATTTTATTTCTTATTTATGTCAAAATAGGTTCCATGTCTTTATACTATTAGTCTTGAATATTCAATACATATATTTGTTGTGAGAAAGTATCTGTACTGTATATAGGATAAAATGCATAGTTCACCTCAAGGTCTCTAAGTCGTGTGTGCTAAATGACTAAATAATAATAATTATAATAATAAAAAAAGCCTCTCTCTAAAGATTGGTTGACAGTCTAACAAATACCTGTTTCTGCAGTTTAATTAGGAGGCCAGATGAAGGAAAAGTACCTGTTTACTGTACTATGTACCAATTTAAAGGCATTTTCTCAATACCAGTTTCACCTGCCACAGGTGTTCTTATAACCTGCATAGATCCACAGCAGTCCCGTCTATCATTCTCAGGTTATTCTGACTGCTGTACTAGTGATGTTCTGGTAATTGTGAATAGAATAATGTAGAGTTGTCTTTCAGAATTGTATGTAACTGCTAAGGGAAAGGAATTCTAGATGGCACATGGACTCACCTGTATCCCCAACATCTTGTGATCACTTGAAGACCGCACTGGCTAGCTGAAGTGCCAAACTGGTCATCGCTCACACCAGTCGAGAAATATAGTTTCTTTTTGTTATTATTTTTAACTACATACTGTACTGTATTGCATTTATTTTTTTAATTATGTTGCCAAAACTATCTAAAGGGATCACTGGATGATTTAAAGGACATTATCAAGCAATGCAGAATGGTTTTGTGCCAGTTCTTACTGTGCAGTTTTAAGCAAGAGCCTAAATAAACCCTACAATACAATCATCGTCTATGAGAGAATGCCCCGTTTTATAAATCCTTTCCCCCTTTTTTAAGTTTCTGATATTAAATTATAATAAACTAAAACATGTAAACGCCCGACTCTTGTAATTGTTCCTTTTGTATGTGTGTTTTGTCTGTGTTATACATTGAGTATATGCTGTTCCGATCCATGCCACAAGCAAACGCAGGGAACCATTCCAGATGAACTGGAGACAGCAGATCAGTAGTGCAGAATGTTTTTTTACTCTACATGAGGAAAATACCAAACATATCTCTAAACTAGAACTGTTAGGAAATGTGCTCTTTCGTGGTAGTGGAATAAAAATCTATGTTTTTGTAAATATGTAAGAGTGCCTACCAACGTTTTAAAATCCATGTATTTATTAGCACTGGTGTCTCTTTTTTTAATTTATTATTTACTTAACTGTATTTATTTTTATTGTGCAGATATTTTAAAGACACAGATGGACAGTTGGGGCTGCTTCCTGCTATCTAATCACTTCAAGTGTTCAAAACTTACTTCAAAACCAGCTCACACTTAAAACATGCACCTCCTTTATACGTTTGGAGCAGTGTATGTTTTTAATTTGTAAACTCCCACTACTGCAGGTGTTAGCAAATATTTTTTTGTCACATATACTACCCCCATGGGAAACCTAAACAAACTGGACTATTAACAGTGTGCGCTCTCTGGTGAAGAAGAGTTCACACAATGATGAAGTATGAAGCACTGGGAAGTGGACACCAATTATATTTCAAGGTAAAATGTTACTTTATTGTAGTGAACTGCAGCATCACTTCAAGTCCGTGGTTAAGTAAAAGGCATACAGTAATATGTTTTGTATCGAGGAACAATCAATATTAATGGTCTGTTTTCTCAAACCAAACAGCTTTACCTGGATTTAAAAAAAAAAAAAAAGTGTCAGTTTGCATTTAGGAGAATTAGATCTCTTCATTAGGTAAAAACAAACTATATTATTTTATTATTTATTTGTTATTCTGTAGTTGTCCATAATGGTTTACATGCTAGAATGCTGCAGACATTTCATATCCTAAGTCTGTGCTTGGTGGTTATGGAAACAAGCACGGTAAAGACGATTTGGAACACACTCTGTTGAATTACGGTACTGTTGTTTATAATGTATTTATTTCACAAACGAGCTCAGATGAGAGTTGCAGGGGCCAGGTGGGCGTGAAAGCTCTTTATCGGTTTGCCTTTGAAGTCGCCGGGGTCATTTTTGAGATCATCGCGTTAAACTGGTTTAAATCACATGCTGCTATCTGGCTCCACCACACCAGAGTTTAGAAAGCGGAGGAAAAACACAATCTCATTCACGCCGCTGATTTAAAAGAAAAACAATAGATTTCTGCGGCGATGGCTTTTATAACGGACGAACAAATTCAGAAGGTGAGTCGCTGTTCTAATTTGCGCATCGTTTTAGTTATTGCGCGGTGTCTTGGTAGCCGTCACAGGCAGATTCACTATGGCAGTCTCGTGCATTGGTCCCTGTAATTAATTACATGACTTTAATTGTTTCCAATGTTGCAACGCCATCGAGTGCAATTGCAATATCAAATGTAAACAGTTTGCAAAACAGGTTGACAAAATGTATTTAATTCCTCTCCCATTTACAAACTCGTATACAATAGCACTGTAAAATACAAACTTGCAACCCAATGACTTTAAACCAGTTAAATGGAACGCCATAAAACCAGTCCCGTATTCTGTAGGTGTTTAATTACACTTTTTGGCAAGGGTGTAGTGCTATATTTAGACGTGAGGGGTCGCTATTATACCCTCACCCCCATGCCGTTCCCGTTTCCCCATACACTCAACAGAACGTGCATCTGCTTGCAAAAATAAAGATTTGTGTAAGGCCACAGGTACCCTTTATTTGTTTGTTGCGATTGAGTTTTATCTGTTAAATAAAGTTTAGCATATTTTATTTACTTGATTTCTGATATATGGGTCTAAAAATAAGAACTGTTCCAATTATTACATCTAATTGTAAAGCGCTGACACCTCAGCACAGCGCTGATACACGTTCCCTTCACCTCTCACTCATTATTGTAGAACAGGCACGCTATATATTAATAGGGGCGAAGCAGATAAACATTCTACAAGTGAAGTACGAAAGCGATGCGCTTACTGCCCAAGAAGTGAGGGGTCAGCGTAACTCATGCGTACACAGTCTGAACCTATTGCCTAATAGTGAACGTTCTTTATAAATTCAAAGTTCAAGGAAAGTAGAGTAAGTAAACTATGCTTTAAAAATGATTCTGCTTGTTTGACCATACAGGTAAATGTTTTTGTGCATGAACTCAAATCTGACTATACTACATGCATGTTTGGAATATCATACGGGTTGTGAAATGTTTACACACAACACATTTTTTAAATGTTGTGTTTAGAATTTGCAAGTATTTCTAGTTACATTGCTTAGTATGTTTATTTATTTATTTATTTATTTATTTATTATTATTATTATTATTATTATTATTATTATTATTATTATTATTATTATTATTAGAGATTCAACGAGTAGGCTAACGCTGTTCCTTGCTGGCATGTGCACAAGGGTAACTGAGTCCTAACCCTAATCTCTCTTTTAGATATTGTATTTTTTTTTAACTGTGTAAAGCGCCTTGAGATATGCAGGTCTGCACATGATAAGGCTCTGTATAAATCGAAGTTGTTGCTGTTGTTTGTGCGACAGTACCGGCAGGATGGGTACCTGGTGCTGGAAGGGTTCTTTAGCCCAGAGGAGTGCGATGCCTTGCGGGAGCGGATGGCGGTGATCGTGGAGAGAATGGACGTGCCGCTGCATTGCCGAACAGAGTTCTCCACTGAACAAGAGGAGCAGCTTAAGACCCAGGTGCAATGTTTATGTGATTCGCTGATAACGTAGCTGTGTGATACAGGTACCGATTAGACAAAACCAGCGCACACTTTGATAAATGGATTGGCCCTCGCATGACTGATTCATTTGTAGCATATCCCTATATTCCCTAATACAGTGCAATCGCTCTGTGGCCAACATGCCTTTTTAAAGACCACTTTTGGTCAGCAAATCAGTGCAGTTAAAAATAAAAACGATACTGTCCTCTAAAAACAGTATAGTTATCTATAATTTACTATGGTATATACTGCAGTATACTGTAGAAAGCTGTTCTTTACTTACACCCTATTAACAGGTATTTTCACTGTTTCAAAGAGTTGTCTGCTCTGCTCAGCGGTATGTAAGGGCAGCAGTGTGGAGTAGTGGTTAGGTCTTTGGACTCTTGACCAGAGGGTCGTGGATTCAATCCCAAGTGGGGGTACCCTTGAGCAAGGTACTTTACCTAGATCGCTCCAGTAAAAACCCAACTGTATAAATGGGTAATTGTATGTAAAATAATGTGTAAAAAATAATGTGATATCTTGTAACAATTGTAATTGTAAAAATAATGTGATATCTTGTAACAATTGTAAGTCACCCTGGCTAAGGGCGTCTGCTAAGAAATAAATAATAATAATAACTATCGTGGTTAACCTGTTGAAAGCATTGTCACACACAGTAAAAGTGTGAATAGATACCTGATTAAAATCTATTTGCCTTGTAAATAGGGGTGAGGAGATGGAACTGAAGTGTGCTTTATATATCAACTTTACAAGAAGACTATGTGTACAGGACACATTCTTGTTTGGTAGCCTTATTTATCCTGACGTTTTCTCCTCCTCAGCACAGATTTATTGTGATTGATTTGAACCCTTTTTGCTTTATCCTTTTGATAATTATTTTTTCTTTTCACGCTTTCCTTAAATGACAGATGCAGGTAAGCAGTGGTGTTTGTTTATTTTTTTTAAGCCCAGAAAGAGCTTACAAGAGGGACTAGACTGCATTTGTATTGTGTTGAATTGTAAAATCTATCTCTTTCTCTGAAGGGCAGCGCAGATTATTTCATGTCAAGTGGAGACAAGGTCCGCTTCTTCTTCGAGAAAGGAGTTTTTGACAGTCAGGGTAAGCACATGTCACTCAAGCAGAACATGCCGAAGACTGGAATAGAAACGAAAAGCCCCAATCGGAAGTGTCGATGGGAAGGTGCATTACTGAGCACCAGGGATACTGTCTCGCTCTCTTTCGTATGGCATTTGAAAAGCAACGGACCAAGTTTCTAGCTGTATGTTGAGTTTAGAAGCCGTTCGATGGAGATGGATACCTTTCATACTGCCTGCAAAAGAGTGTATTGGGCAGTGATCAGTGATGTGAGGGATGGATGTTCAACCTAAAAAAGGCCATTTACAAAAAACATAAAACAAAGATCTTGAGCTCAGTATTACAAGACCACTTTCACAATTCATGTGGTCAAATAGCAGTCCCGAGATGATTATTCTTTAGATATCACTTACTATATGCAAGTATATACCGGAACTCAAACAAAAACTAATCCTTTAAAGTGCATAGTATTTGATCTGGTTCCTGTACCACAAGAGAAGGCTCATATTCAACTGAAAAAAAAAACACACACAGACTCTTATCAGGCATGACCACCTTAACAATGATAGAATACAAGATTCTAGAAAGACCGTCACTATTAATATTGGGACGGACATCTAACCTGGATTTACCTAAATACAAAGAAAGGGTAAGACTTTCATCCAGCACATTGGCTAAGTAACTGTGTGTCACTGGAAATAATTAAAACCTCCCCCTCTGTTGCAGAACAGTGGAATCACCTGATAGAAGGGATACGATTAGAAACAATAGGACAGGGTGGCAGTGACAAACCAAATCTTTTTACAAAATGTTGGTCAAAAGCAGTGGACTATATACCCAAGATTATCCATTAGATTAATGATTTAGCCATACAAAAATATATATTTGAACTCCTGGACAAATGATTTAATCAATGAGATGTGCCTTACATTACTGTAAGAAGGCATTTGTATTATATTCTCTCAAATACAAAATATACAAATGTATTATAGCAATGATCTTTGTATAATATAACGAACTAATGAATTTACTTTCTGCATGACCATTCATTTTAAGAAACAATCAAATCTAGATGCTGCTTACTGGACAGTTGCATTGCTGGCATTGTAATACAGTATGTTTCTGGTGTCTCTTATAGGCGACTTTCTGGTGCCAAGAGAGCGTTCTGTGAATAAAATAGGACATGGTAAGTACAAGGTGATTTAGATTCAGTATGTAAATGCTAGTCAAGGGGCTGCTCCTATAAATCCCCCTATTTGCTCTATTTGTAATGCCTTCTTTTCATTGTTAGGGCATTGACACTACAGAGACTGGGTTTCATATGCCTGGCGTATGTCTCTCTTACACAGAAATATCCAGAGAACTGCTCATCTAATTGTGAGGACACTTGGTACAGACATTCCATAGTTACTCAGATATATAGGCGATGGTAACCTACGATTGCATACTTTCTGTTTTGCACTGTATATGCTTACACAAATGAAGGCTGTCTGTTTGCTAATGCTTTGCCTGGCATGATCTAAACCTTGTGTCTATATATATATATATATATATATATATATATATATATATATATATATATATATATATATGAATGAAATGTAGCCAATTATTAAAAGAGTGAGGTGGTTCAATGACCCAGAAAGGTTCAATAAACTTTGATCTGTTTTTTGCCTTGTGCTGTTCAAACCAGGCAGCAACAACCCATTTAAAAATGTGCAAGCTCTTTTCCATACTGGCTCTGTACTTGAGATCAAAAGGCTGTTACAGAGGAATGCAACATTGAACAGACTGGAAATAGTACCCTGGTGATTAAACTCTTTAAATGAAAAGATTTCATTGGATAACAGGATGGAATCAGCTACCGTAAAACTTCAATTAAACGCCTCTAGTTTTTATTTTACAGTATTTGCCAGCAGACCCGGCACGTAATGGAGACAGGTGATTATTTGAGACCCGGCAATTATTTGAAGTTTTACAGTATAAAGCCCTGTTTTATTGCAGTTATAGCCATGTGATCGTGTGTTCTCTTCACTTGCTTGCTTTAGACTACAAACCTAATGGGCATCTTGATTTTGCCTTCCTAATACACTCTACCGTCTTCTTTGTCGTTTTCCAACCCATATTGAATTGCAAGAAGCATTCATTTAGCAAAACAAAGGATTTGTTTTTTGCCCAATTTGATGAATCCTTTTGTAACAAATTCATACTGTAGTTTTCACTTCTGTGGAAGGATTTTTTTTTCAGTTAGAAGAATCCTAAAATGAAAGTAATAGATTTTTCAACCAAAATACACAAACAAATGTATATTGAAATACATGCTTGCATCGCTGATGGTTTTTAAAAATATTTATTCACAGCACTTCATGCCTCTGAGCCTGTTTTTAAAAATGTCACACATTCTCCAAAAGTCCAGGTAAGCAGGATATGTAGCTAAACATGAAAACACTAAATTCATATTTTTTTTCATAACCACAAAACAGTGAGAACCTCCAGTAAAAATAACTTGTTCTCGCTTCAAAAGCTTATTATTTTCAAGGGTCAAATTTTTTTTTTTTTTGGCATACTCTGTTTTCAGTAACGTAACAGGGGTAAATCTATCAAGCTTTAAACACTCGATCATCAATCCTCTGTAAAACTAAAAGTAATAAGTTCAAGTAAATAGTAGTGCTAAAATAAACGTGTTTATAAAACTAACACTTTGAGAGCACTAAGATAAGGTAACAAAGACAAAGTTTATTTAAATATGTCTAGAGAAGATGATGAAAATGCCCTCTTGTGGTTGCCATGGTGACCACACAATGCTGGCTGTTTCGTAATAACCTCCAGTGCTTGCGTGCAAACCTTGACCCTTATCTTCACAGGAATTATCCAGGAAGCTGGACTTCAAGCAGCCAGTGGTGGTTCAGAGCATGTACATCTTTAAGGTATGTGATTACCTATAAACTCATTGACTGAGAATCAGTGCAGTGCACTCTGAGGTCTATTTGGGGGCCACAGTATCAAAATGTACACCCTGAAGGGGGTGCAGGCTCCCGCACCTGGGATACAAAGCTAAAGAGTTTGACCCCACAAATTCAGAGGGTTTGGCACAAGCCAAGACTTGACTTGAGTTAAAAAATGAGTTATTTTAGTCTATCTTTCAGTAAGGCCCAGACCCAGTTATTTGGACAAATGCCATGTTCAGAACTTGAAAGCTGAAGAAGCGGCTTCCACATAAAAAGTTTTGTCTTCATTTCAGCAACCTGGAATTGGTGGTGAAGGTAAGAAATCTGCTTCTGTACTCTTCAGTGAACATCTATTAAAACTGATTTATCAACCAGCCAATTCAAAGACTTCTAACTGAAAAGCAGTCAATTCCAATAATATGTTGTACTTCCTTTCTTTGTCATCAGTAAAGGGTAAAGAATGTTAGGTTCATTAGTAATGCCTTAATGGAATAACCTGCAGTTATCGTGCAACAGTGGATAACCAAACTGGTGTGTGCTGGTCAGAACTGGTCTAAGAGGGCCATTAAAAATCCCTTAACTTTTTTTTTTTTTTATAAATGGCTCTTTACCAATGCAGAACAGCACCCCCTGCAGGTTATAAAGTGTCATTGGAAGCTCTGGTTGAGTAAATATGTTCTCTCGGCCTCCCTTAGTGACCCCTCACCAGGATGCCACGTTCCTGTACACTGAGCCCCTGGGCAGGGTGATGGGAGTCTGGATCGCTCTGGAAGATGCCACCGAGGAGAACGGCTGCCTGTGGTTCATCCCAGGGTCTCACAAAAGTAAGACACCCAGCAAACACGCCTCGCCCTTCTCACTGTGCTGCTCGACACCTTGCTGTAGGAGTGGATTCACCTTTACGTGGTCAAGTTGGGAATCCATTGCTGAATTATTTACCATAGGGAAGTGTTTAAATGTTATAAAACTTCAAACACTCAATCATTAAATCTTAAGTACACCTATGGCCAGTGGGGTAAAAATCAGATTGCAGCATACACAGCATGTTATGCTATATTTTTTTGAATATATTGGTAAATAAGTATATAGTTAGATCATTAAACAGTAAAGCTAATTTTAAATGTAATCTGGGAAGGGGTCAAGTCATGTTTTTTAATGCAATTGGAATTGATATTTTAGAGACATAATGATTGTTCAACTGCTTTCATTTGAAGCCCATTTAATTGACTAACAGTGACTTTGATTTAAGTCATTTTAACCCAATACTGCTAATTGCAGTTTTGATCAGTGATGTGTTGGAATTGAGTCAAAGGGAATCAGAATTAGAATTGGAATTTTAAAAAGGAATTGGAATTGAAAAGCAGGGATTGACCCTGAATGTCATTTCAATCTGATTGAAGCCATCTCTTTCTCACTAGCTGGGATTACCCGGCGGATGGTCCGCACTCCTGAAGGTACCTTCCCTCGCACGCAGTTCATCGGCTCAGAGAGAACCTATGCAGATGAGAAGTTTGTCACGGCTCCGGTAAAGAAAGGTAAGCACCTGGAGACCTGGGGTCTACCTGAGACCCCACTGGATGAGTGCAGCTTCTAATAAAAAGGAACCTTGTGAAGTACAGTCTGTGTAGTGTTTTTTCAAGTCTGACATTGTTCAAAAATGTTCTGTGTTGCTTCTATGCATCCCACTGGAAATTAAACGATGATCACCCCTCTTTTCTACACGCTATACCTTTGCTGTGCTAGTTGTCGAATTCGGTCTCCTTAGCTCTCTCTGTGTGTCTGTGCAGGTAGCCTGATCCTGATCCACGGGGAAGTGGTCCATCGCAGCGCAATGAACTCCTCCAATCACTCCCGGCACGTCTACACCTTCCACATCATGGAGTCTGAAAACACACGCTGGAGTGCGGAGAACTGGTGAGGGCTGGGGGGCTTGGGAGATGGCAAAGGAATAGAGAGTCCGTCTGCTTTTAAAGGTCACAGGTTTTGTGATGGTGATGTGGGCAACCAAAAAGGTCATAGCGGGAAGATACTGTACTGTAAAAACGCAGAACCACCGCTTTGGTATTACACGCTGTTTTATATCTGCTGTATAAAGCTCAGTTTTAAGCAACATGTGTACAATGTGAGGACCAACATATGTGTTACAAGTATTTTCTGAAAGAATACCTAAATACCTATGTTATAGAATGATACGTGTGTACTGAATACAATTCTAACTGTCTTTTTTCCCCCCAGGTTACAGCCAACCCAGGAGCTCCCTTTCCCTTCCCTCTACACCTAAAGCTTTCCAACACCTTCCCAGCGGTTACAGCGAAAGCAGTGCAGTTCCTATTCAGCATCGTGGAACCACCACTCCTGTTATTTAAATCATTGACCCTTTGCAGTTTAAACTTTGACATTATTCTGATTTTAAAAAAGGTTTTAGTCAGGCTTGCTCATACAAACAGAGCAGGGGGACAGAAATATTGGGTTCATAATATCCCACCTTGTCATACACACAAATAATTGGAGAGCAAGGTTGAGTGCAGACTTACACCACCGTGCTATACATATGTGTTTTATATTTGCCCAATGTCCATTATTATTATTATTCTAATTAAATGTAACTTTTCTATACCGACTATAGATTTTTTAATCTTTGTTTTCTGTGTACATCGATCTCTTGCCCATTGAAAGTGAAATAAACATGAACTGCTTCACTTTGTGTACATTCATTTTATCTTACAATTCCATTTGACATCAGTATAGTCAAACTGAGTAACAGCTTGTAAAATGTTTTTCTTTGAAACATCTCTGAAGATGCCATCCCTGCCCGCCATGTTTATCGAGGTTCATCTCATTGTACCAAGTTTACCCGATGATTAAAGAACAGTTAAATATTGGGTCAGCTGGTGTCTGTGCTTCCTCAAATAGACTGCGGTTTTGCCTCGTTATCAGCAGAAGAAAGGTTTTCTTACACAAGATTTTGATAAACACTAGCCGTCGCAGGCAGGAACTGTTCTGGATCCAGCTCACGTCATACCCAGAGCGCACTGCTGCGGTCTATCCACTTCAACATTGCAGTAAATTAGCTCTTTGAACAGCAATTTTGGAAACGCATCATCATTCCTTTACAAGATGCAGAAAATACTGTGTTTTGTTTTAGATGATGCATTAAGGACAACATTGTTAGTCAGAATGTATAAATCTTGTCATTTATTTGTCATCACAGACCCTTGTTTTTCCATTCGTGACCCACTGTACATTTTGGGGAGGAGGCAGCAAAAAGAAAGTTCAGTTCAGTAGTATAAATACTTAACATGCCATTCAGAAAATGCATACAGTAAAAACAAAAGGAGAAACAAAACACCACCAAGGTTCTCCGTCGACACAGGGAGGAAAACAGAATTGCTCAGTCAATATGTACAGCAGTGAAAGACACTACAGATTATGTTACCAGTTCTGCTGCAGTGTCCCTCTACTGAGCAGGAATAATGTGGTTTGGACCTCATATCAAGAGCAGGCTGGAGGTTGCAGGTATCACTACTGGACAAACAGCATGATTTTATTAATAGGTACCCTGAGTAAGAGTGCAGCTGTTATCAACAACAGCTCAGAAAACAGCTATTGCTTTTAGAGAGCAAGTTAGTACAGTACACTTTTAAACATGACTGTGTACTAATGCACTGATACAGGTATCAAGCTCATAGCCAGCTAACATTCTAAAACGGCTTCTATGTACTTGGAGTCTTATTTCCATCTCTGTTATGACAGACTCTGAATATGACAGCCAAACCAGTGACAGGTACCCTATTACACACGTTACTCGAACAAAGTTTCACAAAAAAAGGCAAAATATACAAAAACCAAACAAAAACAACAATTCATATTCGAAAGCCAATGAGAAGCAGTGTCAATGAATCCACCCTGAGCCACAATGTATGACATTATCCCCCCAAGTATTACAGGCACTTAAAACTGCAACATACAAACGGTTATTCCACAATGTCCTGTATAAACACTTTTAATAAAGATCATGTTTGCTTACTGTCTTTGCATGTTTCAAAGAGTCTGAGAATTCCTTATTATTTTTGACCTTTAGCGTTTCCTTAGAACCCACTGCCGGCCGCATTAACAGTTTTAGGGTCTCAAGGATCACTAAGTCTGGGACAGACTCTAAGCATTTAGTCCAGTGCAGGGTTTGCACCATTTTGTTCTGAAGGGGATGGACTGTTATAAATCCATCATACACAGGAGCCTCTGATTAGCCAATTATATCCTTCTCACTGCTGGCAGATGTATTTATGACACACAGTTTTTACATAGATCTACATAACTGCTTGTCCAATTGTAATGAATCTTGCCGAGGGCATTCTTTAGTAATCTGTACTTACAAAGAGTCTGTCTGTCTATATATCAAACTTTATATGGGGGGTGGAGGTCATGGGGATTTTATTTTTGTATTTGTAGAGGTGGGGAGGCATGTACGTCGCTCGCATACATCACCAGTTTTTCCATTTAGAAACCAATGGTGGAAATTAAAAAGAACTGGACTAAATACTTAGTAAACTTGGCCCTTACTAGTTTGTTCGCCCAATCTACAATAAATGATATCACTACACCTCCTCCTTCCCCCTTTGACTTCTGTATATGTATTTCTATAGGGGCTCTGATGTCAAGCAATTGTGATTACGATATTTCATGCTTGGCTATCATAATTATTTTTGAAACCCAGAATAGAAAAATCAGTCCCCATCATTCCAAAACAATAATAGAAAACAAAGATATAAAAATCAGCTTTATCAAGCTGTACAATCACACTTACAGAAATATGTTCCTTATAAAAATCATTACACAGATATATTATTACACGCTGTGGTGGCATGCATTAGTGTTGCCAAGCAGTTATCTAAACTAACTCTAAGAGTAAGCACTGTTGAGCTCTTATAAATAAACCACAAAGAATTAATGAAACATACAGTAACTGACTGCGCATACTGTACCGTACCATGCTAAACGAAGTTCTGTTAGCAAGAAATCCAGCCAACACTACTGTATTTTATTTGATGGAGCGTTCATAAGATGCATGCAAGATTTCCTGCTTTTACGTAAATTACAAATCCCTTTAATTTAGGCTAGCTAAATTACCCTGGATAGCCGAGGACTTGAGGTGGATTTGTGGTCTATCCACTGACTCCAGACCAGAGCCAAGGATTCCCCAACCGACCTAACCCACCCCGCCCGGACAGTGCTTGGCCAACTGTGCGCCGCCCCCTGGGAACTCCCGGCCATTGTCAGTGTCATAGCTTGGATCTGAACTGGCGATCGCCAAACTACAGCAGGCTGTGTGGTCCAGTGGTTAAAAAAACGGGCTTGTAACCAGGAGGTCACCAGTTCAAATCCCTTCTCACTCACTTACTCACTGTGTGACCCTGAGCAAATCACTCCTTGTGCTCCGTCTTTCAGGTGAGACGTTGCTGTAAGTGACTCTGCAGCTGATGCATAGTTCACACACCCTAGTCTGTAAATCGCCTTGGATAAAGGTGTCTGCAAAATAAACTAATAATAATAATCATGCAGAGTACATTTACTGGATGCACCACTTGGGAGCAATCTACTCACATCTTAATGTCATCACATCTTAAGTGCAAAAAACATGTGATTTTAAATTAGTACCACATGCCAGGAATCTTCTAAAATCCATTATTCCACTCCCTTTGATGAAACCTACATTTCCTTCATTATGTATGTTGCTAGAACTGCCCGATTCAGGCCAGTCTAGTATCCAGTGCAACAGAACAGCACACAAACCAAGCGTTCTTTACAGCGTTCAATACTGTGCATTGCAAAGAAAGAGCTGTGTGCATTCTCCCTTGAAATTAAGGACCGCATTAAAGAATTGGCTGACTTCTAAAGATCAGTCAAGTTTATTGTTTGACTTGTAGAGTGGTACCACCTAGTGGCAGGATTGCTGAACTTAAACTCAGTACCACTACAGTACATACAGTATCAATTTGTTGTTGTCGTGACCTAAGTACGTCTAAGTGGCACCGGCTGGGCTTAGCTGGCTTTTAAATGCTGTCTAATGCACTCGTTTGACTTTCTGTTGGTTATTATCTGAAGTGAACAATAAGAGCCAAAAGAAACTCAGGAAGCAACATGGGAAAACAAATTGAGAAATCCAATAACCTGTTTAATATTTCAGTAGCCAAAGGCTTCCAGGTACTGGGACCCCCTTGGGAATGAAGCCTACCCAGAGAAAATTAAAACACGTACACAATATTAAAGGGATCACGTCACTTGTCGAATACCAATGACATCTAGTAAAAGCATCATTACCAAGGATTTGTCTTGCATTTCAGCTGTATATATTTGTTTTCCAGACTTTGTTTTCACTGCAGCTCACAGTTTAATTTCACTTATCCTGCACAACACTATAAATCTAATGGAGGGACTTTCCATGTGCAGGAAATAGTATCTAGGCACTACGACAGGAAGTTCATTTATAGTGGCAAGAAAGACGTGGAAATAAAGTCTGGTAAATCAAAAATATGAAAATCAGAAATCCTTGGTTGTTACACATTTACCACTGAATGGAGAGACACCGCAATTATACCTTAACCGTTTTGTCATGATTCTCATTGTAAAACCAGGGCATTACACTGCAGGCAGTCCTTGTCCTCTAGTCTTCCTTGTTGATCCTTTAGATATGCAGTGTACAAAAAAGGAGTATGAAAGAATAGTGCATTTTTAAAAGTACTGTATCCACTTTGGGTGGTAACATCACATTATAATAATAATAATAATAATAATAATAATAATAATAATAAATTGCTAGAACCACTAACGAATGCACAATCAATCGCTATTTACCTTTTAGAATTTCTGTAAACATTATTTATACATAAATCAACAAATAATTCAAATGTGTTAATTTGGGTTTTCTTCCTCTTGTAATGTTTGCAAATATATCCATTTGCTAGTATTCAAAGCTGGGCAAAAGTTAAAACTCACGGGGTTGATAATTTCATAATTAAAATATATTTTACAACAGGGAACAAAATTCATAATGGTTCTGAGCCCCTAAAATACTGCCAGATGGTAAATTAATTGAAACATTACCTGAACATAGTTCTTGAAAGTGGATACAGTACTAGCATGACTTCTTACTAATAGGATTTCATTCCACACTGTGTTCATATCATCAGTAGTACGAAAAGGTAAAGAGGTAACATCAGGTTGTCTATCTGGGATGTGTAGGCTTCCAGTAAGGAAACTAGTGTTATTGACCCCACGATCCAGCTGTAACTTGTGTTCAAGTTAACAGTGCCGTCAAAGATCAGCAACAAAGCAACAGCGATGATCTGAGCAAAGATGGAAGTGGCCGTTCCCTCCACGGTCTTCTTGGTCCCAGGCCAGCGGATCTCCCCAAGGGTGCTACCGAAAACAGATGCCACAGTGTCCCCAACCCCCACTGCGAGTACCCCTGCGTAAGGTACCAGCGCACCTGCACCAGGGAGGGTCCCTTTGGGGGTGCAGGGTCCAGGGAACAGCCAAATGGGAAGGGACACCCCAAGGAGGAGGTAGATGTGTGTGAGGATCAGGGGGCCAGAGTCACGTTCGTCCAGAAAGAGAGTCAGCAGCTGCCGGAGCAGCTGGCCTGTGGGTCTGATACGGAAATACCGGACATACTCCAGGAGCATGAAAACCACCAAACAACCCACTGAGGCCACGTGGAGGAGCTGCCGGTCGTAGATCAAGCCAGGGACGTACGTGGCCACCACAATCAAATGGAAATACTTCCTCACCAGCGTGGATGCCTGGTGTTTCTTGGACATGGATGACCTCTTGGAGTTCTGGTGCAGGACGATCACGGAAGCCAACGCTGCCAGGAAAACCCAGTAGCCCAACAAGTAGATCCTGGTCTGGCTGTGGAGCATGAAATCAAGCAACCACATGATGGGATGTCTGTGGATGAGAAGAGCTAGCCACGGCAGGATGATCCCCAAGCCTAGAACGGCTGTCATCATGTGAAAAAAGAGTGAGGAAACCCAGGTTTCTGATTCCATGAAGCAGAAGAGCAGGGAAAAGAAGATTCCCAGGAGGAGTGATCCCACTACTGCCACCAACAGGAAGTAGTTAACAGGGTCTCCTTTTGCCTCTGAGGCATTCAAAGAGCGTTTGATGAGCTGGTTGATGACAAAACTAATGCCTCCCACAATGATCAACGCTTCCCCCGGAGTAAAACAGCGAGGCAGCAGGTACAAGAGGATCAGACTGAGGTAGACAAAGATCAGAAGGACCTCCAGCACTTCAACGACTTCCGAGACTGTCAGGATTTGCTTTATGGTGTACAGAACAGCACTGCTAGCGATGCCTGAAATGAAACAGGTGTTAGTGGGCACCGGTCTGGTAATGCCGAGGGCTATCAAAGAGAGGAAAAGGGCAAGAGCCATGCCTGTCGCTGTGACCACAAGGGAAAAACGCTCAAAGAACACATTGCCAGAGTCCTGGCAACGTTCTTTCACAGCCATTCCAATCAGAGGCATAACCATGCAAGCTGGCAATATACCACTGTTGGCCGAGGGCCTGAACTGAAACACCGCCCCGCCAGACTTCAGTAAACGATCCCACTTGTGCTGGACGTAGAAGGCTTGAATGGCCAAGGCTATGGTGCACCAAGAGAGTTGATTCCAGATCACAGAATGGACACACAGCACAATGCTGAAAACCACCAGAGATTCCACAAGCACTGGGTTTGTCAGCATGATCGCAGCGTTCACTTCCCTCACAGCAGTATTCATAACTTGTTTTTTTTTAATCCAACACAGTTGTTTCTTTTACACTATTTTAATTCCACCAGCAATTTAGTATTTACATAGTCTTCAGATTCTGCTCCATTTTACAATATCTGTAAAAAACAAACAAAAAAAATGAATATATTAGATTCAGCCCTGTATACAATTCAGAATGTATAGTGTCACCAGTCCCCATTACCAGTTTCTGGTACTTTAATGGAGTACCTGGTTTATCATTGAGAGATTCCTTTATACTAATTATATATTTTCCCCAGCTAATTGATATAGAGTAACCCATGCTTACTGCAACCCTACACCGCTCTGGACTCTTGACCGGAGGGTCGTGGGTTCAATCCCAGGTGGGGGACACTGCTGCTGTAGCCTTGAGCAAGGTACTTTACCTAGATTGCTCCAGTAAAAACCCAACTGTATAAATGGGTAATTGTATGTAAAAATAATGTGATATCTTTCAACAATTGTAAGTCGCCCTGGATAAGGACGTCGGCTAAGAAATACATACTAATAATATATGACGTTACTAATATCTAATTCATTTTATAACTATGCATTAAACAAGCTACTCTGTTCACTAAATGTACCAGAACACGCCACAAATGTACTCGTATTACATACAGATCGCGTGTTTCTTCTACAGTAACCTCACACATTACCGAGACTTTTTAATAATGGTGTATGCTTTCTGCAGCTGAAATTCACTGAAAATGAAAAACGTCGACTCCACTAAAGTAAAACAACTTACAAATGTTTCACAGTGGTGATTGCTACAATGTGCGTGTTTGCATCTACGGTATTACACTACATTAATGTTTACACAATGATCATCTATCAGCGATATTAACATGTAAATACACATTCAGACAGCTGTAAAAGCAACTCAATGCGGTAACTTTACAGCCACGTTTTACAGCATTCATTTTGCTTCTCTTATTGATCACTGACCCCGGCCTTAAAACTAAACCGTTCAGTTGATTTTACGATTACATATTTAGAATTTAGACACAGCGTACAACTAGGGTACCTATCGATTGCTAGCGAGGAACAAAAAATAAAACCACACCATCGTTTGTTGGTAACAAAAAAGCGTTACCTTACCTTTTCTTTGCAGAACCTATCTCAGGAATTATATTTGTGTCCAATCAGGGATTTTTTTTGCAGACCTTAACCCTCAGGAGGTAGCCATGTTGACAGCTAAAGGGGGGGGGTTATGCACGCTTGTCACGTGACGAGGGCGGCTCATGTTTCATGGAAGGCAGCCAATCATTACTCACAGGGGCACACGTGATTGTGGTTGCCACGCTGCTTGGCATCTCGGCTTCGGAAACTTATTTTTTTTGCTAAAGTTTGCGTCACATGACTATAGTGCGCTGAATGAAAGATCACGTGTAGGGGGGGAGAAGATGGCGGCTGCGGAGATGTGTGTCAGGTACTAGAAAGAAAATAAAATATTGTGTTATTATGTAGTAAGAATATAAAACAATGTAAATGTGTAGAGTTTGGGTATAAAGCGGACTAAAGCCCAAGGCAGTATAAGTTGTTTGGCAGTGTTTGTTTATCCACAGTGATTTTTTTAAAACTATACAGGCTCGGTGACAGAACGTGTGGAGGGAAGCATCATTCATGATGAGTTCGAACCATGTTGTCAAAATATCCCTTAAACAACTTGAAAAAAGTCGATTTTTGTTCTCCTGGAAACTTTGAAAGATCGCCAGGGTTGAAAAGCAGTCAAATAAGATTTAAAAAATACGTTGTCAGACACTCTTGACAATTCTAGACAACTTGTGAAGCACGTCTTTGTACGACTGTGTGGCAGAGTATGCACTAAGTGAACGAATCACAGCGATGTGTACCCCTGTTCATCAGATTTACGATTGTACAATACAAGTTAGACATGTATACTGAAAATGCAACCAAACGCCGGCCAGTTGTATCGTACGGGTTAGTTTACTTTTTTTTGGCAGTCGGTGTTGATACCCGTGTATTTAAAAGAAAACAATAGAACATCGTAGCTATTAGTGTAATTTTGATATTGCGTTTTAGAATATAATAACTACTACGACTGTACTATTTTACATTTCACTTCTGTTTTTGTGTATAGGGTTATTCTTGTTAATGTGTTTTTCCCCCCGTTATTTTTTTGTTTAGGAGTAGCAGAGAGTTATGGACTATCTTGATTGGGAGATCAGCACTGAGAGACCAGGTATGTTCCATCATTCCCCTAAACAAATGTAATCTTGTGACGTACAGCAACACGCAGATGAAATGGGATGTGTGTTTTCAGTTTCATAATTTGCAATCAGAAGCATTTATCCAGAATTCCAAAGGATTTTCATGGCAGGCAGTAAGAGTTTCTGACATGAATCTGCGTTTTTGGTTTGTTATATAGCTCATTTCAGTGTGCTTTTCTTTCTGATTTAGACCCAGATTGAAGCAGAGCTGGACAGAAACTGGGAGCGGTTGCTATCAGGACTGTCTTATTATAAACCCCCTAGGTATGTTGATGATCTACAGAATGTCCTCTCAGTTGCTGATTCTGCTGCTGTAAGAAACAATGCGAGGGAAGTGGAGAAGGGGAAGACCATGAAGGGTTATTAAGGGAGGTGATGCATTCAATATGTGTTTGAACACTGTAGGGGTGTTAATAGTCTGGACTTAAAATGTTTAGGCAAGTCTTAAACATTAAGAATTTAACACATTGTTCTGAATTAGACATTGGTAATATAGAGCCTTTGTCAAAAATATGCAGTAGATGTTAATTATTATGTGTTTATTTAGCAGACGCCTTTATCCAAGGCGACTTACAAAGACTAGGGTGTGTGAACTATGCATCAGCTGCAGAGTCACTTACAATTACGTTTCACCCGAAAGACGGAGCACAAGGAGGTTAAGTGACTTGCTCAGGGTCACACAATGAGTCAGTAGCTGAGGTGGGATTTGATTTACAAGCCCTTTTCTTTAACCACTGGACCACACAGCCTCCTTAATGTAGTGACAGTGCTTATCTTTCCACATGCTGCCTTACATTTTTCTGATTGGTTTGGGAAATTGCTTGTATTAGTATTGATGGTAATAATAATATCTCTTTTTCTTTTACAGTTCTGCTTCAGCTGAGAAACTTAAGGCGGATAAGGATGTTGCTCCACCAATGAAGGACTTTGGGTTTAGAATTAGTAAATTCCTGGTAAGTAATGCCAGAGTAGGTACAAATAATGAATACTAGCTGGGATGGTATATGAATTCACATAGAGTATAATGGAGATCACACCGAACCTCAGTGCTTTCAATCTCATTGTGTAACAGGGCCTGGATGAACAGCAGAGTGTGCAGATATTACAGTGTTATCTACAGGAGGACTACAGAGGTACCAGGGATGCACTGAAGGTATTAAGAGTTTCTATTGCCTTAATAGAACTGTAATGAGAAATAAAATAAAAAAAATAAATTAGTGTTAATTTCAGAATTAGAAATACACCTGCATGATCTTGATTTACCTCAAAACTCAATGATATTTCAAGCATTTGAAACCTTTATTTTTCTTTCTACATTTTGTAATGTTTTTGCTTCGTCTCCAGTCTGTTTTGCAGGATGAAAGACAGAGCCAAGCGCTGCTATTAAAGGTGCGTTTTAAAATCAGTATTCTTCAAATGATGGGAATAGTTTATGGGAAGAGTTGTTGATTCCTGTATCTTGACATTGATTGTTGTTCATTTACTAATACTTAACCTCTATACAGCAGGTACCTTTGGTACAGACAGAGATAATGTATCCTGTATTTTTTTTTTTTCCTTCAGGTTTTTGATTACTACTATGAAGAGAGGATGTGCATGCTGCGCTGTGTCCTATTACTTCTCACATACTTCCAGGACGAAAGACACCCATACAGGGTAAGATGCCAACTTCATATTTTCAGTATTGGGGATAATCTTACCCATCTTTCACTTTGAATCCTTCAGACATATTGTGGTTACAGACCTGTATTCCTGATAATAAAGTCAGCTTGTTTCTGTGATTTTTTCAGCCCTGTTTCATTACTGGTGTAGTGCAGTAAAAATGAATCATTTCCCTGCCGCATTCTTTAACCACTGGCCATATCAATGATGCATGCATTTTGCACATAGATTTTCTATTGAAGATGCCATTCCTCATACATTATGTCCCTAGGGAACATTTCTGTTTCACATTGCAGTGTAATAAAGACGTAAACATGATGATTCTTTTACATCTTTATAGGCGGAGTATTCAAAATGTGTTGATAAGCTGGAGAAAGAGCTGGTGTTCAAGTACCGACACCACTTTGAACTGCTGTTTAGAGCAGAAGCTCCTTCGTGGGAGACACATGGCAATCTCATGGTAAGTTTAATTAGCAATAGGATATTTAAAATAACCAATATAAATGTAAATTGTTTCAGTGCTTTTCCATAGTCTGTGCCTCTGTTGCGCTGCTACCATGACTTGCACTAGAGTATTTCTTTTTCTGTAGATTTGAATGCATATAACTTCCCCATGGACTGTGCCAGTCATCCCTTGACTCTGTTGCACTCCTTTTTTTTTTTAGACTGAGAGGCAGGTGTCTCGATGGTTTCTACAGTGTCTCCGGGAGCAGGCACTGCTGCTGGAGATTATATTCCTGTACTACGCCTACTTCGAGATGGCACCAAATGACCTCCTAGCTTTCACGAAAATATTTAAAGATCAAGGGTTTGGAAGCAGACAGACAAACAGACACCTGGTGGACAAGAGCATGGATGCACTAATTGGTCGAATTGGGTAAGAATTAGATATGCCACCAAAAGCCAGGCATTCTTGAAAATATTAAGTAAACATTGATTAAAGGATTTGTCTGATTGCACAATTACTGGATATTCCTGCATTCAGACCCCTTATCGCAAATACCTATGTGAGGTTATTAAATGGGTGTTAATGATGATGCACGGGCCAGTAAATTGAGATCTCTGTATTATGTGCAGGTACTTCAGTTCTCTCATCCTGGTGGAAGGGATGGACATTGATTTCCTGCACAAGTGTGCCCTTGAGGATAGGACAGAAGAGCACCAGTTTGCTAACACTCCTGCAGTCTGCAAAGTAAGAGTCATTGTATGTACTCTCAGATCTAAAATAGGATTGAGAGAGAAATTGGGTCCTTGCCTGATGTTTTTTTCTTCTTGTTCCTAGGAAATGGACCAGCTGTTACAAACATTTGGAGACATTCCCCATCATGCACCTGTGCTGCTAGCGTGGGTATTGCTGCGCCACACACTGAGCCCAGACGAATCCAGTCCTGTGATCAGAAGGATAGGCAATACCTCCCTGCAGCTCGGTGTCTTTCAGTACCTGACAAGCATGCTGAAAGCTCTGGGTGGCAGTGGTAACAATGTAAGTGTCCCTGATTTTTACAGCTTGTGCTTACGAGGATGTAGCTGTAAACAGCCCCCATAGTAGTACAGTTCTCGTGAATATCTGGTTTCATCGGCCCCCCTTGTTTATGTGGTTGTTTTGTGTTCCAGTGCACAGCCAGTACAGCACGGATGTGCGTCTATGGCCTAATTTCCTTTGTTATTACGTCTTTTGAGGAAGATGCTCTCGGAAGCCAGCAGGTAGGAGGATATTCAGAAAACTGCATGCTATTTCAACTTTGCTACAAAGAAGATAGTACTGTGATTCATTTCTTTGCAATAGTTTAAAATATGTTCTGTCTCTCTATCTAGAGACGGTCCACCATGCTATAATAATCCTTTTTTTTGTATTATTATTTCTTACAGCACCTCATAGATGCAGCTTGTGAAGTCCTAGCTGCCCCCAGCCTTGCAGAACTTTTCTGGGAAACAGTAAGTGGAAATCACTGCATTTAGTAGATGTGTGTCAGCCAGATGAAGAACTTCTGCTTTTCATGATGTGGTATAAGGAAAACTGACATTTTAAATATACATTTTTGTAAAAGACTGAAGTGGAAATCATTGCCTAGTATAGATGGAATAATGAACTTTATGACCAAATAATCTCACCCAAGTAAAAATCAAACACATATTTTTTTAAACTACCATTTCAGGGCTGACAAACGGTGGATGGAATGTACTGTACTGTACTGTACTGTTTCCCCCCTCAATAGAGATGAAATAAAAGCACATTTGTTTCGACAGAAGCCGACTCTGGGTCTGGGGATGATCTTGGACAGTGCAATGGGGATGTTCCCACAGAAGATAGGCCCCCTCCTTCAGCTTCTCACGGCTCTGCTTTCAGACAAATCCACTGCTAAAAGGGTAAGGGAGGTCCCTGGATAAGAGTTTCCATAGTAAATTGTGATGGTAAAATGTGTAAAATGATATTACAGGCTTGTGTAAGTGTTTTTCTAATAATATCACATCAGTACCCATGCACACACAGAAAAGAATGAAATGTATTTAGGGTTTATAGGTTATTGAAAATGATATTGTCCTCGCTGTGTATTAAACAGGTGTACAGTTTCCTGGATAAGATGTCGTATTACACAGAAGTGTACAAACGCAAACCTAACGACATCCTGTCACATGAGGATGAGACCATCTGGAGGAGACAGACACCCAAACTCATTTATCCCCTCGGTAAGACTCTTTCTATTCAGAGGGGTTTGAATTTAAAACAGTCATGATTTGTGCTGAGTGAAAACCGTGAAACGTAAAAATCTTTTGTTCATGGGAAGATAATAAGTGGTGACCACGACTGCAGAGGGAAACATAAAACTCTTAGGAAAGTTAAATGTTTCATCTAAATTTATGCACCGGTCTAATAGTTATAAGACTTTTTGGGATATTTTATTTTGGGATTATGGATTTCTCTATTTCTTTTTTTTTTTTTTTTTTTTTAAGGTTTGGGGCAGACAAACCTGCGTATGCCACTAGGTACTTTAGGCCAGGTGGTGCTAGGAGAGCAGGGGTACATGGTGCGCTGGGATTACTCCTACAGCTGCTGGACCCTCTTCACCTGTGAAATCGAGATGCTGCTACATGTCGTGTCCACTGCAGGTGAGGAAGGCTTTCTGTTGTTACAATGTACCTGCCGCACCTTGGGGCTGCCCAAGTCTCTGGCTCTTTTATTTGTAAAATTCCAGAGCTTGTGAATGCTGTCTTATGTGCACAGGAAAGCAACGCAGATCGGAACTGAATATTTTGCGCCATATAGGATCAAAACGATAGACTGAAAAAGACCACATCTCCTACATTTGGCCATTTTCTCTAGGAAAGTCATGATACTGTTCACCTACATCTTTATAGCTTTGTAAAACAAATGAATGGCAAAAGACATACAAATCCAAACTTTTTTTACTTTTGCCCTCAGATGTCATCCAGCACTGCCAAAGAGTCAAACCAATCCTTGATCTAGTCCATAAAGTAATCAGCACCGATTGGTCAATTTCTGACTGTCTTCTCCCAATAACATCGCGTATTTACATGCTACTGCAGAGGTAAGTTTTAGAATACAGGTCAGAAAGCCTGGTTAATTTCAGCAGATGGTTTAGGGCAATAGTACTCAACTCTTCCCCTCAAGATTCATTCCAGTCCTGGTCTTTATTCCAAGCAGGTGCTAAATGAGTTAATTGCCTGTTAACAGCTTCAATTAACTACATGAGAACATTCTTCGAGTAAAAACCTGGACAGGACTAAATCTCGAGGGCCAGAGTTGAGTACCACTGGTTTAGGGGATTCATTTAACTATGTTTATTATGTGTTTTTCAGACTGACCTCCGTTATAAACCCACCCATTGATGTGATTGCTTCCTGTGTGAATTGTTTAACAGTATTAGCTGCGAGAATGCCAGCAAAGGTAGGATTATTGTAAAAAAGTGAACATTTTAAATAATAAGTGTTCTTTAATGGTGGAAATTATATACGTTTAAATATTGTAAAAAGACCACTGCCAGACCACCAGTAATGCACATATACAGACTACAGTACTGCTTCCTATCCTTTCTATTTGCTTTTATGAACCGTGTATGAATTTAGGGAATGTCCAAGTTTTTAGCTAACAAGTTGTGCATCTTGGAGAAAGATATTTATTGAAGAACTACAGCCTGAAGAATAGACTTGGTTACTTTGATCTTTGATAATCCTTGTCTGTGTTGTGTTTCCACCAGGTTTGGGCAGACCTTCATCACACAGGATTTCTGCCGTTTGCTTCATCTCCTGTGACCAGCATTGCACAGTCTATTAGGTAAGGTTAAGTAAACAGATTGCATGCTGCACATATGGGATAGGTAAAGAAGAATTTGTAGGCAAATCTGTAACAAATAGCAAGCAATACTTTTGCATAAGTATAGAACGACATAAACCACTAATAATAATAATATTATTTATTATTTTCTTTCCCTAGTGCCGAAGGTATGAAGGCTGGCAACTACGGCAATCTGCTCATTCTAATTGAGCAACCGCAGGGGGAATATGCTGTGACGATCGCTTTCCTACGCTTGATCACCACCCTTGTCAAGGTAATGCTCTCTGTACACTAACCGCCAATACTCTCTGAAAAATGAATGCATGGAGTGTAGTGCGTCCAGTTTACAATGTGATTGATTGTGTTTTTTTTGTTTTGTTTGTTTATTAGCTGCGTTTTGTTTTTTCCTTTGTCAAGTTGTGGTGTATTTGCCTAAACCATTGGCTGCAATGATTAATATGCACACAGCGTCTGCCATGTATACTATATAACACCATCATCCCATAAACAGACTCTTTTATTAATGGGGTTATTCTTTACAGGGCCAGTTAGGTAGTACACAGAACAAAGGCCTTATTCCTTGTGTGCTGTTGGTTCTAAAGGAGATGCTGCCAACATATCACAAGTGGCGCTACAATGCCTACGGAGTGCGAGAGAGAATAGGTAAGGGTATTTCTTTAACAACAAATAGAAATGCACTGAATTTGAAAAGTATGATTTTGATATATACTGCAGAGCTAATTCTTGGAATTTTGATGCTTGTTGTACAAAACCCATTTTTTGTCTGATTTGTTTATTTGGCTTAATTCGATTTGTCTTGTTTTTAATGAATCTGAGGCAATACCTAAACAAGAAATAAAACAGTACTTGACTCCAGCTTTACAAGCTGGCCTGAAGTCATTGTTATCAGAATGAATCTCATTATAATTTGTATCAATTATCATTGCAGGCTGCCTTATTCTCGAGCTGATACATGCAATTCTAAATCTAAACCCTGAAGGAGAAGGAAGGTATGGCAAAAAATAAAACCTCTGTATTCCCTAAATAAAGGAGGGCGTATTCTTGGCAGTCAGAGATTTACTAATAAGAAGCAGATAAATGTGAGCTACATCCATCGTATGTACAGTTTTCAAATCCAGCGTAAATGTTAAGTGTGACAAACTATATCCCATCCCTGCTTCCCCGGCGGAGGGTAATCAGTCAATCGTAACCATGCTTTTCTCACATCATTTCTTCTTATGCTTGTGTGTTTTGTTTTCAGTGCCCCGAGTTTGCAGTCCCTGTGCATCTACAGCCTGGCTAACACCGAGGCTGGGCAAGCTGTCGTTAATATCATGGGCGTCGGAGTGGATACCATTGATGTAGTCATGGCTGCTCAGCCAAGCAGGTTGGTTTGAATAGGAGTACCTCGTGGCTTTTATACCAGATCCTCTCATAACCGCATTCTTGTCAAAGGTATCATGTTCGAAACCTGCTTCTAACATCTGTAATAAAAAACAAACATGTTTGTATGTCTGTATTTTTACTTCTTTCCATTGCAGTGGTGGGTCAGAAGGACCTGGACAGATGCTGATTCAGACTGTGAAGCTAGCCTTTTCAGTTACTAACAACGTCATCAGATTGAAGCCTCCCTCTGATAACGTGTCCCCCCTGGAGCAGGCTCTGACGCAGCATGGTATGCTTACTTTCTATAGTAGTGAAACAATTGAATTAATTTAATCTGATGTGTTAGGAATGTTGTGCTTCCTCGGTATTGATCCCATATGTTCTTATTGTAAGGGGGAAGAAAACGATTACTAAAACATAACCGGTTTTCTAAAAATAACGAGAATTTTAAGGCTGAAAGGAAATCCTGATGTTTACTTCATTTTGATTTCAGGTGGCCATGGAAATAACCTGATTGCTATTTTGGCGAAGTACATCTACCATAAACATGACCCAGCACTGCCACGCCTTGCTATCCAGCTGCTCAAACGCTTGGCAACGGTATACAGCTCTGAGCTATGTGTTGCATGTAAAACTATTAAATAAAACACAATTCTAAGGGATTAGGATTGCTTCTAATTCTTTAAAATAATTTGCAGGTGGCTCCCATGTCGGTGTACGCCTGCCTGGGCAGCGATGCAGCTGCGATACGGGACGCTTTTCTTACACGTCTGCAAAGCAAGACGGAGGACATGAGGATCAAAGTGATGATCCTGGAGTTCCTGACAATCGCAGTGGAGACGCAACCAGGCCTCATAGAGCTGTTTCTCAACCTGGAACTGAAAAACGGAGCAGAAGGATCAAAGGTAATACCGGTTCACACAGGCAGTTAAATATATACAAGTATAGTCTTTTTTTTGTTTTGTTTTTTTATAGATCCATTGACACTTCTAGGCACTGTGTTTTGCTTGCAGGAGTTTCTGCTTGGGGAATGGAGCTGTCTGCAGGTTGTTCTTGAGCTGATTGACTCCAGACAACAGGGGAAGTACTGGTGCCCTCCACTGCTACACCGAGCAGCCCTCTCCTTTCTCCACGCACTCTGGCAGGACCGGAGAGACAGTGCCATATCTGTACTGCACACCAAGTGGGTAACGTCCTACCAGCGTCTGCGGGTTGGGGGTTTTAGGAAACTTGCTTGAATTATTCATAACCGTTTATTCAAATACATTTTCATATCTATTGAAGGAGAATAAAAAACAATTTAGCAGTAGATATGTCCATGTACTGTTCTAAAAATTCAAAAGACTTTCAAATATATTATACAATGTCAGATTGTGAGACATGAATGAATGAGCCAATTAATGCCAGAGGTCTGTTTCTTTAGGGAGAAATTCTGGGAAAATTTGGCAACTCCACTTTTTGGGACCCTTCCCCCTCCCTCCGAGACAACAGAGGTAAGGGTGTCAGAACCAGCGTATGCACTTAACGTGAAACTGGGAAGGCCAATACACCTCCTTTATACCTTTGACAAGTTGATTTGTTGCAAAAAGTTCCACAGACTATAGGGCACAGTTCCCTGTTTTTAAAAGTACGGAAAACTGAGGGGCTGAGTTATTGAAGACCACTTCTAATATGACACAACTCTGCATTTTATAAGATGCTGTTTTAAAATCTTTTTTTTTTTTTTTGTTCTATTTTCAGCCTTGTATACTTGAAACATGTGCCTTGGTCATGAAAATCATTTGCCTAGAAATCTACTACGTTGCCAGGTAATTGTAATTCAGTCTGCATGTCATGTCAGCCAGAAGACCATTTGCCTACGTGATTTGGTCTGTCTGTACTTTAGTTTCTGTTCTGATTTTTTTTTAATCGTCATCATGTACCTATTTTATCTGCTATACAAGTTGCATAATTCCAATGGGCATATAAAATAAAAATTAAAATAAGTGTATATTGACTTCAAAACTAAACTGTATATGGATCCAAATATCAAGTCAAGTCATCTCATGAGGCAGAATAAAACCCGGTATAAGATATTTTGTGGTAAAAGGTGATATACTTAACTACACTGTGGATAAGCACATTACAGGCACCCTGCTAAGTTCAGTTACACAGTGTCCTATTTTTATTTATTTTTGTAATCGTTACTTTAAAAAGTTTTTTCGATTGCAGCGGTTCCCTGGAGAAGTCTTTGAAAGACACGCTGGTGAAATTCTCCAGCAGCAAGCGCTATGAATACTGGTCCATGTATGTGACGTCACTGGTGTGCCACATGGCTGAAACGGAAGGGGATGGGATCCGCTCAGTTACAGAGTGCCAAATGTTAGTCTCTGCTTGGAGAATGCTGCTAATCCTCTCCACCAGTCATGTAAGAACCTTTCCTTTCTATTCTATTTTTGTTGTAGATTCGGACCCTTACGTTTCTAGTCTTTTATTACATTTCTTGCATGCAGTACGTATGGCTTTTAAGAAGTAGTTTAAGAACAATCACCTGCTTGTTGGTGTGCGATTTACAAAGTAACTTTGCAAAAGGACAACCCTACTGTACTGCAGCTAATTAACCAGTGGTTAGAGTTCTTTTTTACGAAGCATATCACTTGAACTCGTCTCTGCCTTGTTTCTGCAGTCCGATGTGATGCAGCTCAGTGATGGTAGTGTTCGGGAGCAGCTGTTCCTGGATGTCTTAAGCGGGACCAAAGCTGCGGTAAGGCTCTTCTTAAAACTCCCTGTCCTGTTTTATCCGTAGCCTGCTTTTAGGATAATCGAGGTATGACAGCTATGTGTGTTTGCAGTCTTAAGTTATTTATGATTTTATTACTAATGAAATCCTTTTTTTTTGCTAGCTGTATTTAAACCGTATTTACAAGTTGTGTTTTTCCCCCCTCTTTTTCTGCAGTTATTGGTGCCAATGTCTGTCCCTTGCCTGCGACTTGGATCAATGCTGGCCACCCTGCTATTGATTCTGCTCAAGCAGTGGAAGAGGTGAGTGTGTTCTGTTGCATCCTGGGACTTGGTGAGTTTCGAATGTCGGGGTGGGTACTGAACTAAGGGTGGTTTTGACCAAGGTCATGTAGATTAATGCTTAGTCATATGAGCTCAATTATTTTGTATTTGTATTCAGTACCATGAACAACTTTCAAACATACAGGAAACTAGCACAGCTAAAGCAGTTGTCTTCCTCTTCAGTGTTCTCGTTTCAGCTCCTGACATACTGGACCCACTGGCTCAGGTCTTGGAGAGCATCTTACAAGCAGACCAACAGCTGATGGAAAGGACCAAGGCAAAAGTTTTTTCTGCACTTCTTTCAGTTCTGCAGAACCTACAACAAAAAGGTGAGAGCAACAATTCTTGAAATGTATTTGTTTACGACTGTAAGTCGCCCTGGATTAGGGTGTCTGCTAAGAAATAAATAATAATAATAATGAAAAAAAAAAAAAATGCATACTACAAAAAGCTGAAAACTAAATAATTTGTCACTTAATACACTGAGCTTGCATTTTCGGTACTGGAACAGAAAAAAAGCCACGGGGATCACAATCTGTTGAAGCCTGAATCGCATGTTTAATTCACTGTAGTGGATTTATAAATGTAAGCATTTAGTTAACTGGTTGGATTGTGGTTGATTTGTATCCTTTGGGGTAATGTCTCTTTGTTATCTGATTTTAGACTTTTCTGGAAATATATCCGTGTGTCTGTTTATTTATAATAAGCTGTTACCTGAATGTGTTGTTTCTTTCAGAGGACGAGCCCCCCCACATTCCCCAGCTCCCCCAGCTTCTGCTTAGTGTTTGTGAGACGGCACAGGAAGAGACATTAGCCCTGCTGGACAGCACACGACACGCAGCCGTGTTCGGGGAGAGCGTCTCGGAGGACAAGGACAGTATGGAGACAGACACAGCACCAAGGGCATTGCATAAGGACCAGAGGGATGGGGTAGGCGAGACGTATCACTTTTCTTGCTAAGTTACAGTAACGCAATTAGAAATGTTACATTTGCAGAAGCCATCTTCTGAGGCTATGCATTTTAAAATGATTTACTAAGCTGTACAGTAGGTTAATTCAGAATGAGTACCCTGTTTGTATTCATTAAATGTATTAGCCTCAAAATGCCCTCATTTAGTTTTTATTGCTGTATTGCATGTGTTCCACTATTTAATAATTATTTCATGATGTGATAAACCCTTTTTTTGTTTAGAAATTAATAGCAATTTTGCAATCTGATAGTGTCTTGTAAGGTGTGGGGTAAAATTGTGATTTTAAGGTTATGATTAGGTTTATGTGTAGATGCTCCTGGAAGCGTGGATGTCGTGCACATACAGCTGTGTCTTTTTAATGTGATTGAGAGCTCTTGTGTTGCCTCCTCTCCCAGGTGTGTGTGCTGGCCCTGCACCTTGCTAAGGAGTTGTGCAAGATGGATGTCGAAGGGGACCATTGGCTGCAGGTGATGCGCAAACTCCCTGTGATCCCCTCAATCCTCGGCACCCTCGAACTGAGCCTGCGGCTGAAACAGAATTTGCATTTCACTGATGCTGCCCTGCACTTGCTCGTCACGATGTCCCATACCCAGCAGGTAGACACAGCAGCATGCATGCACTGGTGCAGTTCTTGTGGAATATATATATATATATATAGGGTAGCTGATTGGAAGATATTCTTTGTTTCTTTTTATTCCTAGGGTGCAGCAGCAGTGGCTGGAGCTGGAGTCATTCAGAGTATCTGTTTGCCCCTTCTCAGTGTTCACGAGATCAGCACTAATGGAGCCTCCCAGGTGAGCAGCTAATGGGAATTACTGTATATTGTAATGAATCTGCATGTCTTTATAATCCTTCACATACAGACGCTCCATGCTGTTTTTTAGCCTGAAGAACACACAGTATCTCATTCAGCCCGTGTCTTGAGATTTAAAGCCATTTTAAAGCCCAGTGTTTCTATGATTTTCAGAGCTCTGGTTTTTCGCGGAAGTCCCAGGACGCCCCCTCTTGGCCTGGTGTGTATCGCCTCTCCATGTCCCTGATGGAGAGCCTGCTGAAGACGCTACGTTATAATTTCCTGAATGATGCCCTGGATTTTGTGGGGGTCCATCAGGAGAGAATACTCCAGGTAGTCATTGCATGTGTTTTGTCATACAAGTTTATTTTTTAGTATTTCTAAACAGACAAAAAAAAACATGGAAAGTAACTGTATCATTGAATCAGCAATGTATAGAGCAGTAAAAAAGAAAAAAAAAAAAATGCAGTGCGGACAGTGCAGAGTTTAGCCTGTCTGTTCTGAATGTTCACAATGTGCTGGAGCAGCCTGTTTCACTGGCTGTGCTTCTTGTTCAGTGTTTGAATGCAGTGCGGACAGTGCAGAGTTTAGCCTGCCTGGATGAAGCGGATCACACCGTGGGGTTCTTGCTGCAGCTCTCCCACTTCTGCAAGGAGTGGCAGTTCCACCTGCCACAGCTGCTGAGGGATGTGCAGGTGAGACCTGTTGGCTTTTTTTTTACCTTCACATACTTGTGAGCTTCTCGGCTGCAAAATGTTAAATATGTGATGTGATGTTTTTTGCAGGTGAACCTATGTTACCTTTGTCAGACGTGTACCTACCTTCTGCACAGCAAGAAAATGCTCCGTCACTATCTTCAGGTAAAAAACATTTATCTTCTTACTTGCATACATACTAGTATAATAAAGGCTATTTTATTTATTTATTTATTACTTAAGATACTTGTTAACTTGGGTAATAATTGAAAGGGTGTGTAAAAAAATAAATGACAAGAACCAGTATGTTTTATAAGCCTTGCAGGCAGTGTAAACAATGCCCAGATTTACAACAGATTTATAACGGTTATTGACTGTTCATTGACGCACGGCACACTTCACAACAAGGCTTATCATAATACTATACTCTTTCAAGGACAAGCTGTTGACTGGAGCTAACTGGTGATTTATGAACATTCAGAACATTGATTTGTGAAGCTAATGTTGCAGCATGTTTATTTAAAGTCTGTGTGTGTGTCTCTAAAACCTGTTTTTTTTTAACGCTCTGCAGACTAAGAATGGAGACGCCATTCCTGCCGGCCCCCTCCCCCGGTCTCAGCGAGCCCCACAGACCCCCTCCAAGCAGCCGAGTTCAGAGGAGGAGCAGGCGGAGCACAGAGCCCTACAGACGGTGCAGTGCAGCCTCCTGAAGATCCTCAGCAAGACCCTCGCTGCTCTCCGCCACTTCACCCCGGACTTCTGCCAGATTCTACTCGACCAGGTAATGGGCCAAAGTGTCATGCTTTCCACACGCTTCTATTTAAACACAGTTTGTGCCAGGCATTAAAATAAGATGCCCTTGCATTTATGTCTGCGTCTGTATGGAATGCATCAATTAGTTAACATCGTGATGACCGATCACACCTTTTATAAAGAATAGTGTGGTACTGCTTTTTGAACTATGTGACTGTTCTAAGGGTGGCTCTGTATAGCAAGCTGCAGTAAAAACCACGTGAAGCATGTTTCTCCTAACTCACTCTGAATGTTTTTTATACGCAGTCTCTGGACCTGGCACAGTACAACATTCTTTTCGTTCTGAGCTTCACCACACCTGCGTTCGAATCTGACGTGGCACCCTCCTTTGGAACATTGCTGGCCACCATAAATGTGTCCCTGAGCATGCTGGGAGAGGTAAGGAGGCCACTTGTTTCCAAAAAGCTCAAACTGACTTCTCCGAAAATATACTGCTGCACAACTTTTGATATTTTATCTCCTCCATTAAAACAGGTTGAAAAGAAGAAAGAACCAGCACCCTCGAATGTTGGTCCATCGTTTGAGGAAACCAAGCCAGTCAAGTAAGTGGGAACAGGAGGTGTGAATTTGTAGGGCCCAGGTGCTATGTAAAACCGCAGTCAGGGCTTGTATAAACCCTGTTAATGTATGTATGTATATATATATATATATTTGTAATTTTTTTTTTAGGTCTCTCCTGATGTTTTCAATGGAGAACTGTTTCCACGTATTGATCTCGCAAGCAGTGCGCTACCTTAAAGATCCCACCGTTCACCTTCGAGATAAACAAAGAATGAAACAGGAGCTGAGCTCTGAGCTGGTAGGTGCACTTCCACACCGTTCTGTACTCTCTTCTGTTCTGTACTCGTTTTGAAATTGACAGGGACAGATTGGTACGCCTGAAGAAAGTAAAAGCCAAAGTGTGTGGAGCATACAGTTCAGTTAAGATTTGACTTGTTATCCTGTGATATCTAATCTCTGAGTTGGGATTGAAGATTTGATACTTAAAAAAAAAAAAAAGAAAAATGCAAATATCTAGCTACCCTGTTTGGCCACCAGATGGTGTTAAAAAACAGAATAATAATACCAGAATTTTTTTTGCACGTTGCTTAAATGCATTTTATACTACTGTATATGCACGTAAGCTACCAGTAAATAAATGAGATCATGAAGCAGCGTTCATAAGAGTCCCAGAATACAATGCATTAAAAAGATTATCTGCAGCACAGTGAGGACCGTATTTGAGTGGGAGCTGCATTGGATCTTCTGTTATGGACTATTCATTCTCAAAAACATTTGTTTTTTAAGGAGTCTTTAAAATATATTCGGAATGAATCAGATAGAATTTAACATCATAAGATCAATGAAGTCAGTAATTTTTTAGATTAGACCTTGTACGAATGGTTACGATTTTGAATAGTGTTAGTAAAACAATTTAAACAATTGTAAACAATTTTAAGAATATTAAAAATATTAAAAATAATGTGATATCTTGTAACAATCGTAAGTCGCCCTGGATAAGGGCGTCTGCTAAGAAATAAATAATAAATAATAATAAATACATATATTTGTAGTTTAAATTTGAAACAAATCAGCAGTTTGTACGATACTGTAGTGATCAATTCTCATTCTTTGTTCTGATCTCTCTTTCACCGCAGAGCACCCTCCTGTCCAGCCTTAACCGTTATTTCCGCCGGGGTTCCCCCTCCTCCCCGGCTGGGGGGCTGCTCCCCTCCCTTCAGGGCAAGCCCTCTGCCTCTGGGTCCAAATCGGGGCTGGAAGGCCAGGATCTGATTCAGCTGGTGCAGGCCTTTGTCAAGCATGTCCAGAGATAGACCAGCACAGCATTGCCTTCGAATGACTTATTTTATTTAAACTGTTCAAGCAGCCAAATATAAACAAGAACTAAAAGATGTATTGCACCAATATATTTTTAAAAAACGATATTCGATTTTTTTTTTTTTTTATATCCAACCTTTTATATCCACCAACAACAAAAAAGAAGAAACTTAACTGTAGTTGAATTTAGTTGGTAGTATTTTTCTTCAGTAATGACAGAAAGTTGTTGGGTGGTGTATTTAGTGGGAGGTTAGTTGACGCCTGTTATCAGATTCCTATTTCAGCAGAAGTATTTTAGAATATTTCTTTTAAAAGCACTTGTGCTCTGGTTAATCATATAAGACTATGCAGTTTTATAGTAGGTTTTGTATTTCCCTTTGCCACTGAGTGACCTGCTGTAAAACTAATCTAATCTGATCCTCAGATTTGTTGGGGATTTGTTTTATTTGGTCTTCATGACACCCAAGAAGAAACCCAACAGTTATGCTTATGTTTTGGTGTATAACGCACACTGTCTGTAAAACCCCTTTGTCATTGGATGCATATTGGATTTTGTATAATTCCTGAAATAAATTATTTGTATTAAATGCACTGAACAATGCAGCAGGGTATAACTCCCAATGGAAAATGTATTAATAAAAACTATATAAAAAAGGTGTGCGATATAGATCAAAAAGAAGTACAGTAATTCAGTTACTTTTTATTATGGTTTAAACTGTCCTATAAATGACCCTGTGTGGACTTCGTTTAATACATCACTTATAAAATAATCAATATGCAGGCTTTTGCAGTTGTTGATGGCCATTATTACTCTGAGTCTATTTCCGTATGTAGTTCTTGGACTGTGCCGATAACTGCTGTGTATCTTGTTCTGATTGAAAACTGAAGCTGATTTTTAAGGCATGTCTCAGAGTTTAAAATCAGTGTAAACCAAACTGAAGCAGGTTGTTTCTGATACCTTTTTGTTTTGTGTAAAGTTGAACGTTTAGTATTTGTACAAATGCAATGTTGTTGAGTTTCTGTGCTTTTGAATGGCTTGTATGCTTGTTATTTCATATCAAGTGTTTGGTTTTATTGTGTGTGTGTGTGTGCGCGCGAGCGACTACCATGTAAGTGTGATGGAGAAAAAAGTACTGTAGACATTGGATGTGTCTCAAAAAAACTGCAAAAATGTGTAGCCTTACAGAAAAACGATGGAATTCATTTTTTCTTATAGTTTCATATTTATACAATTATTAAAAGACTCTTGTAGAAGACGTATGGATACTGGTGTTTTTTCTGTGCATATTTCTTACTGGTAGTACCTGGATATGTTTGAAGTTGGAGAATATGAAAATTAATGCATTTACCAGAACAGCAGCTATTCAAAACTTCTGTCTGTTCTTACATTTACTTAAGATGTTGTAGTCCTTTGTAAGGAGCTCTAAAAGCCATGCTTCCTAAAATCTTCAAGATGTGCAATGTCCTTTAAAAGGACCATTTGAACTGGGTGTAATTACAGAAAGGTGAGTATTGCACTTTGTTAAATTAAATAGCCATGCCTATTTTGTATAAATCAGCAAGCAATAAGGTGTTTTATTTTGTCGTGTTAAGTGTTTTTTATAGAATGCAAAGGGTTCAGTTTAAAAATGCCATCTTCTGGACAGACACTTGTGTTAGTTCTCCCTCACTTGGTTGACTAAATATACGTCAGCTAATGAAATTCAGTTCATGATTCTTAAACGTGAAGAAGTTTGGTTGACTTGCTTTTCCTATATTGCCGGTATTCTTTGAACTAGTGTAAATGTTTCTCATTTACATATACAAAGCAGCTCAGACCTATTAAATGTACATAATAAAACGTAGACAAATGCATATTGTAATGATTAGAGTTTAAATAATAGCTATGTTTGCTAATAGGAAAGCCAGATAACATAATATGTAGAAGTGGTTTGCCCTCCGGAAAAGGTTTTGCAGCAAGTCCTGTTCAATTCCTTCCATTTCTAAATGTGCATGTGACGCAGTAATTACAGATACGGTAGCTCTAATTCTGTATTTACAGTGAGCAGGGAATGCAAGTTACTGACAGTTGTTTTACCCCTAAAGCATTAGATGCATTAAGCAAACGTACACGTGAGCTTTTACAGTTCTTGCCAGTGCATTCAGTTTTAAGTATGCATTCAGTATGTTGATCATGTCAAAGTTCAGCAAGTATATTCTTGTTGATATTGTTATTACAGCTTTAACTGGTGAATTACCATGATAAACTGGAGCAGTAAACCTAAAAGAGTCAGGTACCTGCCAGTAATATAACATTCAAGTGTAGATTTTATATTGCATTACGGCAACCTAATTAGCATTTAAAATGTATTTTAATTGTTCTCTCCATCCTAATGAAATGAATATATTTTAGATGCTAACTAATGGGACTGAAGTAATCAAGTGCTTCAGCTTATACCTTCATCGGATGTTTAGAGGCAGTGGTTGTGGTTTTATACACAGACAGTGGAGGATGTGCACCCCTGGGGTCTGCTGTTAGACATCACTGATATATTTAGAAGTAGGAGTGTTGATAAGGTGATGAATAATAGCAAACAAGGAAACATCGGGGCTACCAGTGTGATGTTGAAACAACATTTTTAATAAAGAATTCAGTCAAGTAGACGCCTAATATGGGTTCGATTGTCATTTTAATTTGCAGTCTGCTGCATGCACTGTAAACAAGGTACTGTAATTAGACTTGATTTTAATCTTTTTAATACAAAAGTTACATACACATGTGCATGATGGCATCACAATGTTAACAGTATTTCTATAATACAATGCAAGAGGTCAGAGAGGAGGAGGAAGGGGGCTGGTAGAGTAATACAGGCAAGCAATCATTATAGTCTTGGCATTAAATATTTAAGGAAAGCTCCCCCCCCAAAAATCGTGTGAAAATGCAGGTGAGAACGCACAGGGAGAAATGCAGATTCACTGACAAAATAAAACAAGAGATGTACAGGAAGCTCTTATGTGGAATGCACTACTACAGTGTACAATATATTAATAAATAAGAACTGTAGAAGTGCTCATGATTAAAGAAAAAGATGCAACAGGCAGGAGCTTATCTGGGATTCAGAATATTAGTCCATTTAACTGTAGCCACATGTACTGCAACGCAAAATAGGTTTGAATTACTGCATGTTTGAAAAGACAATAAAATGAATACAAACTCTTCTTATTGGTAGTATTTCACTGGAAGGTTTAAGTTAACGCTTAAAAAAAAAAAATACTATTACTTTGCAATCTGTACACAATCAAGATCAAGTCTGGGCTAAGGTTAACATCAAGTTATTCCAGTACACACATCTTATACCTACAGAAAGATATTTTACGCAGTTCGTATTGTAAAATGTCATTGGAAATCAACTGTTCATAAATGGTAAGAAATGTGTAGTTCCTTATGGAAGCAATGCAGACAATCAACGCCTAGTTTAGACTGGTTTAGCACAGTGCTCAAATAACATACAAATAAATAAAAGGACACTCAATCTTTATAAGCAGGGAATTGATCATTACATACCCCAGAACTTTACCAGGGGATAATGGACCTAAAATACGCAGTAAAACAGTTGCTGATGTAATTTGAGGTCTATTATGAAATAATAGTCTGAGAAATCACCTTCATAAAAAAAGAGGGTTTTCTGCAGCTATTTATTTATCATTTTAATAAATCCCTTAATGTGATCCATTATCAATGGTACTGTGTCAGTCACATCGATTAATCATTTTACCTTAAATTAGGATGAGAAATGACTGTTTAAAAAAAAAAAAAAAAAACATGAAAGAATTCTTGTGTCTCTCCCATTGTATTCCAGTTTCTAGGCTAGATAAAATGTGAACATTTAAATCTTAAAAAAAAAGATAATTAAAAGCAATCCAATTCATGGCATATGAAAAACGGCACTATCATACAACAGCCACAATATGAGAACCCCCAACTCTCTCAATGCCAACCTGGCAACAATAATTCATCTTTTCACACCAGTCTCTTATTATATACAATTTTTTTCCCTTTTTTTTTTTTTTTTTTAGGTATTCTTTCATGCACAAAAAAGTTAAATATAAACAAAATGAATACCTTGGAATGATCTATTTACTAGTATTTACAGTCACTCGCCTACACTACAGTACAGAGTAACACACGTATCAGTGTGCAGTCACTAGTACCGTACACTACTGAACGTCCCCTGCAAACATGGACCTCGTACCACTGACCTGCATTTGTCAGGGGAACCCATCGTTACCAATGCTCAGGGCACAGCAAGTGTGGAATTTGCAAACAAGACAAAAAAATATGTATATTATAGTATTTACAAATGACACATTTATGAGAAGCTGCATGTTTACAGACACCCACAGCATTTACACAGAGATCAGCTTTATTCACTCAACGACACTTAAGTTAATATGCAAAGTGCACTTTTAAATTGTTCTCCTCGAGATCCAAAATTAGCTTGACAGTAATCTGTCTCAATGGTTTCAATATAGCCAGAGAGCTGCCTGTTCTGCATCTTGCTGAATTGGTTATATATCAGGATGCCTTACAGTAGTTCCTTGTCCCCAGCAATATTGTGCCTGTCTATGCAAAACTGGCCCTGAACTCAGCTACCCAAACCCACTGTAAGAAATTGGGTTTATTTGGTGAGCCAAATCTAGGCTAGCATACAGTATTCCACATCTACCCCCTGACTTAATTCTTTACATTTCTTTAAAAGAACCCAAAACTAAAACAACGTTCAGTTATGAAAGTAACACATCAGATTAGATTACAGTTGTGGAGGGGTTGATTGCCTCCATTTCCATGTGTAACATAACACATTTTAAGGTGCTCATAAAGCAAGGATGATCATTTGACACCCAAATCCTGATAGGCAAGCATAGACCATGCAGATTTAATCCCAGGACCTGCTTTGTTAGGATCCTTGTCTTTGGAACTTTCCCCACCACAGTTCAGCTGTGCACTGAGCATTGGACCAACAGAGAATCTTATTAGTGTAACCAGATTCTAGAACACAAGTATAGCGTTGCTCTATTACCCTTACAGCACAGAACCTCCAGTTCACTGACCCCCTCTGGTCGATAGGGCCATTCCCAGGCCGTGGATCTGATGCAAAAAAACAAAAACTCCATCTGCATCTCCATCTGCATCCGCTTCTCAAAAAGCTTGAGTTTCACAAGCTCAGAGATGTTTGTTCTTCCCCTTTTGAAAAAAAAAACAAACCATAAAATGAAATTCTAACAGGACACTAAACAATCCCATAAAGTCCAAAATAGCCTGTGGAATCCCCAAGTCTGCCCCCGCAGTTCATTCTTGGGTGCAGAAGTTTCCTCTTGTCTTTTAAATAGAAGCACCAGTTCTTCTGAACGCACTATTCTCCGAGACAATCCTCCAGCCATGTCTTTTCACCAGATCGGCGGATGCACTGGCAGGTTGCCTTCCAGATTGAAAGGCTGGTGGGGTTTATGTTTTGTATATGGGTTGTAGCTATGGCACTTTAGAAAAGAGACATATGCCTCTATTTTGGAAAAATTATTATTCTAATGTCATGGAGAGGACAATCACATCTTTTTTAAAATGAAATGGCACATAATGAAATGTACAAGACGGGAAATGCAAGAAAGAACAAAAACGGTGAAGAATCAGAGCACAGTTTGTAGCCTCCAGCTGTCTCTATGCTCTGTAGGTAAATCACAAGGAGGTCACCCCGTCCTTGCAAACCCCCAGCTGTGATTCTTGGCATTTGGAAATGAAAAGGTTGAGTAAACTGCAACATAGAAAAATATTTCTAGTCCTTTAGCTGCCGTCACAGTTTTAGATTCTTAGTTTTCAGGCCGCAGCACTAAGCAGCTCCTAGGTCTTCTCCTCGCGTTCTGTTTTGCGTCGCGTGATATTCCGCGGCTTGATTTTTAAGGACAGTTCCCAGAGCGCCTCCTCTGCTAGGTGATCGCTAAAGTCATTGAAGAAGGAGACGATGTCATCGTTGCGTTTCAGCTCGTAATGTCTGGAACGAAAAACAGAAAACCTAAGCTTAGTTAAAGGAACATGCAAACAAAGCTAGTGTAATCCAACCTACCAATTCATAACAGAAAATTGAATTATTGTATAGACACTCACACTTGCTGAAAGCGCCTCATGCTGTCCAGGATGTTGAACTGCTGCCATCGCTTGGAGAAGTTCACCTTCCCATCGATTAAGTCCGGATTCCCCAGGTGGACAAACGTCAGGTCCTGCAGGATGAGACCCCTGGAAGGAAGAGCAGACATCACATCAGCACCACTTCAAACAGCGTTACACTGTCACCTTGTTATTCACTATCGGCTAGGCCATGCCCACAGTAAATTGTACATATACTAAAGATTTACTATACATGTTCATTCAAGCCAGATAACAAAACAGCAGAGGTCTATTCAACCGGGAAATGTTTTTGAGATATTTCTGGAAAAAGTCTTAAATGAACTATAGACAAATAATCTGGCACAACTAAATAGTATCTTAAAGCTGCAAAGCACTGAAACACACATGTATTGAAAGCCCTCTCAGATTAACATTAGTGATTTAAGTACCTATTGCCAGCTACATACTCATGGTAGTATATGTTTGCAGGTGAACAGGTGCATACTCACAGGTAAGGTATACAGGGGGGCTCCACCTCTGCCAGTGCTGCCCGATACGCCCGAAATGAGGATGAGCTGTCAATCAAGGTGCAATACTCCTCCAGACCCTGGCAAGTGGGATCCAATTCATATTTTGAACATTACTTGCACATAGCGATTTATTATTTGGTTGACAGTATTTAAAGTTTAATGTGCCATATGGTGTAAAACAATATATATATATATTTTTTACTCAAGGTTGCTGATAAACGTCAAACTAAAACTGGTCATCAAACTGCATATTGAAAGTACAATGCTGGCCCACTGGAGTAAGCAGACACCAAAGAGTTATATTGTAGAGCGCAGGTGAGGGACACTGCAGCTCTAACAAGCTTAGTGGGTACAAGTATTTCAATTAGCTAAAAAAAAAACACCTATACAAACCTCTGAGGTCTGTTTCTGCCACTCAAGTCTCCGTATCGGTGCCGAGTCCAGGGCTGATAATATTGCCAAGTAGGAGTTAAAATTATTCAGCTTTCTTAAGTGCTGGAACAGGAAAGAGAGATATAGGAAATGAGATCCACATAATAACAAATGTCTGTTTCTATAAATTAACAACTGTGTGTAATCCAAGGCTTACCTTCATAATTTTAATGAACTTGAGGAGCAGTTTCTCTCTGTCCTGGGCTTTCTCTTGAAGAATGATTATTGATCGAACCCTGGGAAACAAACACAAACACAAAAATGTATTCTGTTACCATGTACTTTAAGGGACGGCGTACATTGATTTGCTCTCGTGGATGTCTTGTCACCAGAACCCCTTGATGAATTTGCAGTCTTATTATGTACATTTGGGTGTCACTGCTTCACCATATCGGAGCCTTTCACCACTATCAGTCATGCCTGATCTAGCTTCATGAAATCCCTCTATCGACGCATTAGCATGCTTTACCTTTCGTCTCAAAACATAAAAAAGATACAAATCACAGCTCAGCTTTATTTCTTTCAACCACAGAGGTATCACTTCTTATATTTTCTTTCCTTTATTTTCATACGATATAAAAAGGAACCAGTTTAATTTGGTTCAATGTGTTTCCTGCGGTATATTGTAACAGTAATCCACCACCAAGCAACTAGATCTACATCCAGTTACAGTACAAACTCCTTTACGGAGCCTTGCTCAGGGTGTTGTGGGTGCTACAGAAGCTGGTTTTGTTGTGTGATGGTGGGGCTCCAACTTGTAATCACTAGACATGTTTTTAGTGTGCAGGTACTGTGAATCTTTACCAGTAAGACATGTTGTTAAAGTGCTCTGTGAACTGGGTCAGGTTAGGGCTTTTCTCCTCATTCTGTTCTTTAGCCCACAATAAAACCTCAGGGATCTGGAGAAAGAAAGAAAGAAATTAGCACACCAAACTAGACCGATTTTGTTACCTTGTGAAGGATAACGTTTCAGGTAGTTTTCCAGATTTTACAACGAACTTGAGTAGCCCCAGTGTATAGGTAACAAGTTCAGGTGTGTCTTATTGAACTCCTAGTAAAACCAGGAATGGATCAAACTGCTGTGTATCTATATCTTTATACAACCTCTACAGAAGTTTTCAGAGTTTAAAGACTTCATCATAAACTTATTTGTTTAAAAAAAAACAACACACACACACCCACACACCTCTATATATGCACGATAAACCAGCAAAAAAACAAACGAAACAGGAGTATATCAGATAAGTGGCACCTCAATTTTATAGAAGAGCTCAGCATCTAACAGGGTCAGCTGGTCTGCTATCTCGTGACTGCGGAAATCATGGAGGGTGCCGGGTCTGGAAGAGAAGTAACAGGAGAATCATTAACTCTGCCCAGAGGAAACGCCATGCTTGCAGCCCTACAGCTATGGCCAAACGTTTTGAACTCTAACATGAAATACTGTACTACTATCATGGCTTATATTTAGTATATATATTAAATGTCTCAATAATAAAATTATAGGTGATGCAAACGTTTTGTCCCCAGCTGTATACCGACTCCTAGAGAAGCTGTGCTGGAGCCCCATGCTCACCTTGCAGCCACACCGCGGGCGGCCAGGGGTTTCATGGAGTTGATGTAGCGCAGCTGCTTCTTCTGATCCACCTTGTCCAGGATGTTCTTCCTCAGGACTCGCGCCAGACTCAGCTCCCCGCTGCAGACCAGCCGGAACACGAGGTCCATCAGCTGCTTCAGGATGTCATCAGTGAGCTCTACCAAACTGGAATTGAGGACAAGCAAGCATGGAACTGCAGCGTTAGAATTCAGGGTGGAAATCTGCGTTTAACTGATGTACAGCACAGAGCCGGAGCGTTAGAATTCAGGGTGGAAATCTGCGTTTAACTGATCTACAGCACAGAGCCGGAGCGTTAGAATTCAGGGTGGAGATTAACGTTGACACCTTTTGAGTAAACTTGATGCTTACCGTTTAAACAAACCAGATACATTTTAAAGTCTACATTTCAATAAAAGTAGTGTGCTTGTAGTATTTATGTTTTACTTCTGTATTTAAAACATACCTTTTCCTAACATTATTAAAGTACAGTGACGTACAATGTATCGCATCTTGAAAAATATGTAAAAATAATCAAATGTACCATTTGTGATTGTGTTCTTCATGTACTGTTTACACAGTAGCCTCAGTTAGAATACAATACAGAACAATCACTGTGTTTTAAATATATCTGTTACATAAAGACTCACCAGAGTTCATCCACCACACGGACGAGCACGAAGAAGGTGTTTTTGCTCACGCGCTTCTTGAACGTGTCTGGACTGTGGCAGAATCTTGTATATGTACAGTGGGATTAAGGAAACAAATACAACACTTCCAAATTGGAGGCTGTGTGGTCCAGTGGTTAAAGAAAAGGGCTTGTAACCAGGAGGTCCCCGGTTCAAATCCCACCTCAGCCCCTGACTCATTGTGTGACCCTGAGCAAGTCACTTAACCTCCTTGTGCTCCGTCTTTCGGGTGAGACGTAGTAAGTGACTCTGCAGCTGATGCATAGTTCACACACCCTAGTCCCTGTAAGTCGCCTTGGATAAAGGTGTCTGCTAAATAAACAAATAATAAAACCACATCCTGGTAACACTGAGCCCAAGGGGGTGGCTGCTGGGGCTGAGCATATATATATATATATATATATATATATATATATATTGTAAGGAAGCGGGTTGTGAGAGACAGCAGGGAGGGGGTTAAATCCTCCCTGAAAAAAGAAACATGTGAAAATGCACTTTTGGTTTATTGTTTGAATTTAATTGTTTAATTGTTTTATTAATGATCGTCCGCACCTGGGCGTTATTGGGCAATTGGACCCAGGTGTGGGGTTTAAAAAGAGAGCAGGCAGTCTGCTCGAGGCTGCTGAGTGGAAGGAGGCAGAGAGGTGCGCTGTCTCCGAGTAGCCATTGAATTAAAGTAAGTGCTGTGTTAAACCTGGGTTTTTGAAAAGACGGGGAAACAGCTTAGCTGTCCCGTGTTAGTCAGGGAGTTCCTGTGTGTGTTAGTTAGTGCTCGTACAGAGCTAGGTGTTTGTTTTGTATTTTGTTTATTTCTTTGTTTATTAAAATAGCGCAACCGCGCAAGAAAAATCCATTTGTGTCTGTTGGGTCACTGGTTTTAAAGGGGCAACGAACCCGAGAGAGGTGAAACCATTACAATATATATATAAAAGAATCTGTGATTCTTAAAATTAGACTGAAGTACTAATTTGTAATGCTGAAGCACATTGTAAAAAAGAAAGTTCAACTCTGCAAGTTGTAAAATAAGGGGTCCATATAAATACCAAATACATAGATTTTACAAAACCAAACTGCAATAAATCATGATATGGAATTTTAAATGGCTGGGGTAACTGGTGATATTCTGACTAAAAGACAGCTTGGTAAAGGACTGTTGTAACAGACATCCACACACAGGTAAAGCCAGTGAACTCCACTGAAATCAAGAGCAGCCCTGTAATAGAGAACAGCTACAGCCCTGCAGACTCTGTATATACTGCAGATCTAGCCAGATTAAAAGGATATCTATAGTGGAGTTTCTTGATCAGGTCCTCTGGTGTTATGAAAGTTCGGTAAGTCGTAAGAAAAGCCTCACAGTACAAAACCAGATCTAGAAAGAGATAAAGGTTAAACGGCATAAATTAAACACACTGATAATAGATCACTGTTCAAATTCATTAGACATTTTAAAGACATAATGAAAAGAACATATGCTAGAAGGGAAAGAATAAAATTATGATGCTGATTTTACATTGACTATGTTTTTCTTTTTTTTAAAAACAGAACTCAGTACATAATTAAACACAAGAATCAATATAAGATTCGTTACAGAACTGCTGTAACTGCAGATTCAGTGGTTAAAGTGCTGATTGATAAATACCTTTCCGGTCCGTTTCGGTCGCGTGCACTAGTAAAATATCTCCTGATCCAGCACGCACATCAGGCCCGTCATCACTCTGCAGGGGAGAGGTGTACGAGACGATTTGAAACTGATGAGCAGATAATACTCATCACCACAATGCAGCCCGATATACAAACCTCTGAGCTACTCACACTTTCGGTGTAAATCTTTAAGCGACATATACAGTAGAATGCTTTTATCATCCCTTACCGTAAAGTAGAATTATGAGCTTTTCTGAAGCAGCAGAACTCTGAACTTATAAGAAGACCTTTGGTGACAAAACATTAACACACAGTTCAGCTTGGCCTCTGTAAACCATTTTTTCATCTAGTTTCAACTTCTAACGTTCTGCTGAGGGTTTAAAAAAGCTGGTGTCGACCTTGGGGGATACAGATTGATGCCTGAAGACGACACAGCACTGAGAAATTATACACACACCCCTACAGAGGGCAGTGTCGTGCAGTTTATAAAACAGGCAGAGAGTTATTCTGTGTGAAAGGGCTTTTGGATTAAAAAAAAAACTGTATTTTCTTTTAAAATACAGTAAAAATGAAATGTTATTGTCACACTGTAGATATATTAATTAACATTACTCTGCAATTATAACAGTTAATACCACAATCCAATGGTACTATGTTTAAAAAAAAAAAAAAAACTATACTGAGGATACTGATTGTTGCCTTTTAGTAATTCTGATAATAAATGGTTAACAGTACAATATGATGATGAAGCACACTGTATTTTCATGATGCACAGCCAGTGCTTTGAACACTGATATCATTACCCTCAAAGATGGCTCCACGTGTTCAATGATAGCAGACAGGTCTTGATCAGATGCACAGACCCGGTCTCTCACCTCCTGTTTGAGCGTTATCCTCGTCATGATCTCCTTATGATCGATCAGGGAGAGTTCGTCAACCTCCTCGTCACTGTGATCAGAGTCTGTCGACTTCTGTCTCCTGCTGGGGAACCAATCACAAAAACTGTCAACTCATCTTTGATTTGATTTTAGGATACTGAACTACCCCAGTGCAGTCACTGTTACTGACTGGCACTGCCAACCCCACGTGTGTGCCTGCTGCTGAAGAGAAGCGAACCCTTTACCTGCCATCCTCTGCGTTCTCTTTACTGTTGGTCGAGGGCTTCTGAGGGGAGGGGTCTGGCAGCGCATCGTCTGTCACTGCTGCTGGGTCCTGAAACGTACAAACAATGACTATCATGGATATAGCATAGAAAAAATAGTAATCTAGCAAATACGAACGTCCAGTCTGGTTTGTTTTATAACACTACTGTTAGAAAAACCACTGCAGTTTAATCATAACATTTAAGAAAAAGGCACTGTTGCAATTTACTGTTCTACATTAGTAGTGAAAGGGGAGGTGTGAGTCGGGGTTGCATGGACAAAATGGAACTGCTGAAGGGGGTGCTTATAGTACAAACAAGGCCCTTTATTTACAGTCTTATAGAGAGCTTTTTCCCCCTGAAATGTGGACAATTCAAGCATGTAAAATGAGCAGGGATGGAAATAAGACTCCTATTACATAGCAGTTTCACCCATACCAGGTTCTACTATGAGCTTGATTTGCCACATTATAGGCAACAAGCTGAGCTGTGTCTTACTAAACTCAAGAGTAAAACCAGGAATGTATCAAAACGGTCTTATTTCCATCCCTAAAAACTGCCGATTTATACAAAAGTAACACATTTCTTTAAATAATATGTTTGTTTAACTGCAATAGGCTGTGTGTGTACACCAGCTTTACACAGCCTTAGCCTTCACAGCCAATGGGCTTTATAAAACAGATATTTTATTTATCAGATTCTTTTTTTCGGATACATTAAAAAAAAAAAAAAAAAGGGCGTTGTGTACACAGCAGTTACACCATTCAGGCAGAGCTGAATCAGCACCAAGACCTGGCAGTTAAATGCCCTGAAGGGATTCATAGCTGCCCTCATACAGCACACTCATGCAATGTATTAGCGACACACATTGCATCTAAATATCATGGTTTTATAAATAAATAAATAAATAAATATTTCTAGGACAAGTCCTTCAAGCGTCATGAGTGTTGATCTTAAATTATAATCCCAGTTAAAATCCATTACACTGCAGCTCAGTCAGAATCCCGCTGGGCTAAAACAAAATCAATGCACTGTAACTTCCTGCATCACACCGAAATGAATGCAGTTTAAAGCTCCTCACACAACTGCTGACAATCAGAAAGTTAAAATCCCACTAATTCCATTAGACTGGTTTTTCAGTCACTTACTGATTAATGCCTCTGGAGTTTGGTTCCTATCTGCATTCAGTGGTGCAGTCAAGCCATTCCGGTACTATTTTCTATAGTAGCAGTGGTGAAGTTGAGCCGGAACTCACATAATAGGCAAACTAAGTGACATGACTCACATCTCCCGCATAACTGTCTGAAACGAACATTAGGAACTTCTTCATTTACAAACTACTTCTTAAAGAAGGCTAAAAATGCTGACGAAGACGACAGCAACAGTGCATCGACTACGACTGTGGACACAAACACAAACAACGCCACTGACAAGTAAATACAGTAAAGCATACCGACATGATGGAGAAAGACACTGGACACTAGAAATTAGATACATGCATTTCCTGTTATAGGAGTTACTAGAACTTCGGTATCCAACTGAAATGTGAAATCGTATCATAACTCTTGATTAAGAAAATCTATATTTTATTGGCATTCCAAATTTAGGACTACACTACTGGCTGCATTGATGTGTTTAAAAAGTTCTTTCCACGTGATGGTTACCGAGGGTCTGCAAGGGACAAAGCTTAAATCTATACCATACAGACGTCACAAAACCACCACGAGACCAGTGTCGAGAACTGGCACCAAACTGGCAGCTGATGACAGATCAGAGGATGGAGAATGGAAAGGTACAGCTGATCCTGAACAGCGTTCCTGATAAACGCAGGGGATACCTTGGCCGGGCTGAGAGATGATAAGCCTGCACGGTCACCAAGCTGCAACCTGACCTTGCCAGCACTCTAACTAGGTGCCTGCACATTTCCGACCCTCTACGGTATTTGGCGTGTTAAACATACATTCGGAAACTATTTCAAAGAGCTTGATGAAGTCAAGCTCCATACGACTAGCGCCACTTACTGGTCTGGAGTTGAAAGCTAATGTGTTTATTCCATCATAAATGGCATGTCTTACATGTATCCTTGCAAATAGATTTTGGAAGAAACAAAATTATCTGTTTTAAAAATAATGAACAATACTGTGGCAAGTCAATATCAGGCTGCAGAACAAGCAACTCAGAGGCAGAAGGGTCCTTTCACCGCATTTGTTAGTCCGCAACAAATACATTTAAAAGCCTATTAAAAGCTTTTCTGGTGCTGGCTTTTAGTACATTTTGTACATGGTACAGCAGTACACAGAAGTTCAGACATATAGCATGGAGTGACCAGAAGCACATGGTCCCAATCAAGCCATGGAACTCAAGCATGACATGCTCCCAGCAGCCCATTCTCCACCCTCAAGCAGCATGCCGTGCGGTGCCAGCTACTTACTCCTCTGGAGTGAGGAAGCTCTCCATTGACTTGACTGGACGAATACAGATTGACGTATTCACCCTCCCCGCCTTCCTCGTTAGCACTCTCGCTCTACAGGAGACAGGACAACAGCAAATATATGACAGTGCCCAGGGGGGGTACAAACTTCACACACAGATGTACGGCAGAGCCCCAGGGAGCCAGTGGTGTGATCATGGGAGAAAGACCAGAGTTAACACACCACAGCATTCCCAAGTTCAGACTCAGAAGTAGAACAGCTTTTTGGTGGCAAGCACACAGCTATTTTCAGTTTTATTGAGAAGCAAAGCAGTCCGACAACTTCATCCAGGCCTAAAAACGAGGCCCAGTATCTTAACTGAGCAACAACCCACTTGAAGCACAAGATACTGGAAAAAGAAGCCACTGCTGGTGTTACATTCATTTCCAGCATTGACTTATGCTCTGAAAGTAGATGAAGATCTATGTTCAATGAATTAAACCCAAGTCTGTGTGTAGTGCACACAATTAAATACCCACAGCCAGGAACATCTGCTTTTTTAGAAGTACTGTAATTCATTCCACATAGTGAGCTGTAATGTGTTAAAATGTCCACCAGGTGGCATGGATGTATATACTTATTAGTGTCCAGATGGTGGTTTGAAAGTGCATAGCCATAAAAATATTAAAAGCTAGGACTTTTAATATTTTTATGGATATGGATTTGAATGCACTGACTCACCAATTAAGTTTAGATTTGAGCTCAACCACTTCCGATCTTTGTTACACCAAGATATAAACATACAGTATTTACAGAACAGTATATTCATCAAGCCAACCTACTGGACAACAAATACCCAATAGCTCACTGAAAACTTGCAAAGGCAAATTAATAACCAACTGTCATATCAGGCACACAAAAAGCTCTACCTGACACGCCAGCCCCCTTACCCCCTCCCAAGCCCCTCTGTAGCATTACAATGACATCTCACCACAGAGGTCTGCAGAGAGTCAGGGAGAGAAGGTTCAGAAGGTGGACAGACAGCAAGAGAGCCACCAGAGCTGTCCTGGGAACCATTGGCCACGCCCCCAGGAACTGCCGATTGGCCAGCAGTGGCTGGCGCAGCTAGGTCCAAGCTCTGCGATTGGTGGACAGTTGTAAAGTGGGAAGAGACAGGTGAGAGGAAAGGAGGAATGGAGGCTTGATTGTGAGGAGCAAAGTCCTGAGAGTAGGACCTGTAAACAGACTTGTACTGGAGGAAGGGAGAGAAAGAGAAAGAGAGAAAGAAACAAGAGATGAAAAGGAGACCAGTGTACCAGACCTGCAAATCAAATACTGAATTAGATTCTAGCTGTTTAAATCGCCATACACTCACTGAAGCCACTGTATTGTTTCTACCATTGCCCTGATACTTATTTTCATTTGTGTAAAGCAAACATGTCTGTAGTATTTTTACATACTAGGGATGTGCTGTAAATGTGAGTTTGACTTCCACCATTAAGAGAAACATAAACATTCCTTTGGATAAAAATAGAGCAAAAACAACAAGCCACAGTAAAATCCACTTCACTTGTTTTAGCTAGAACTTTCTTGAAAGATGCCATCTGATGTAAGACATGTCCAGCATTTTACTTCAAATGTCTATTTTATACAATCCACAGATTGCTTTGCTATTCTTAGCAACCAAATACAGTGTTTACCTTATACATTTATATTAAAATAAAGAGATGCCCATAAACTGTGAAATTTAAAGCTGAAAACTAGGGACAAAATAAAATTACAATTCATGTCGGTGCAGTAGATGAGGCTGCCAATAAATATGTCTCGTTAAGTATAACATTTTTTAATCTTAGTTAATCTTCGTTTTAATTGCAGATTGAATTAATACAATTACTGCATCCATCTCATTCAAGTTTGTTTTTATTACTGATGCTATTATTATTTTAAAAGTAGTTCTTATTATCTATAAGGCCTTATATGGTCTTGGACCTTCTTATCGTCAAGATCTGCTGACCCCATATGACCCTGGTCGTTCACCGAGATTGGACAATTCGAACCTTCCGACAGTCCCTACAATTCGTTTGGACTGTGTAGGAGCCAGGGCATTCAGTTACAATGCCTCTCGTCTCTGGAACTTGCTTCCAATTTCATATCAGGAATGCTTGCACAATTGAATCTTTTAAATCGTGTTTGAAAACGTATTTGTTTGGGTCTGTTTAGTTGTAGCTGGATTATATATTAGACACAGGCTTTTTTATATTTCTTTTGTAAAGCGCCCTGGAGTGCTTGCATGAAGAGAATTGTATTTTGTCGTTGTATTATTATTATTATTATTATTCAAAAAACAACCCAGCATAAAAAAAACCCTAGTTTTAGATTTATTTACACAGAATTTCACAGAAAAACTCCAGCATTTGCTGTTAAACTGTTTGAACCAACAGTTCACACATACATACACACACACACACATACATTTGTAGTCAAAAGTTTACATACCCCAATGGAAATGTATAATTTGTAGAAATTTCTCAAACAAAGAATTTCAGATTAGATGTAGCCTACGTTTGACACGTCAAAGTTTTTTTTTTGTTTGTTTTTTTTTAAATAAACTTCCCATTCACAAGTCCTTCACTTTTAGTACTTTGCTCTATCATGCAGTTACACGACTAGCTTCCTATGCAAACGTGACTGCACTCATTGCATGCGCTCCAGTGTATTAAAATGGTGCCGCAGGGAATGAGTTACGGTATGCTAAGAGGATCAAGACAGAGGAGAGCAGTGATTAACGTGTGTTAATAAATCTACAAAGAAATGAACACGTTAAATCACAGAAGTTAACTGCGATTAATTGATAGCCCTACTCTTAAGACAACATAGCTGTTGTATAGCAGTGCTATCATTTGGAATTTAAATTCCTGAAAACATGTGCATTGTCAATAAGGGAAAATGCCTGTACAATCTGAGATAAGAGAAATGTAAAAGTAACGTGTTTGCAATAGGGTAGCAATGTTCACACTCCCAACCTGCTGAAGATATTGCTAACTAGTTATTTTCCTTTGTATTTTAACCCATTAAGTGCTCTCATTTGAGGACAGGCTACTTTTTAACATTTTGAACTGGCATCTTAGTCTAATTTAATGTAATGTATGAAATTACACAAATACAGCTTGTTTAATGGGTTAATATTTCACTGGAGGATTGAGTTCACAGAAAGAAGGTTCAGTAAGGTCTATATAACAAGACAATACGTATACGCTACGTATGTGGGTGGTAATAGAAAATTACTCAATCAGCTTACTTCCTGTCCTGCTACAATAAAAGAAAATAATGTAATTCCGCACCGGACCTAAACCCTGACCTCATTAAACATCATCACATCCAAAAATAAAACCCTGTTACCCTCTCCTGACATTTAATTCATTTTTAATACATTTTATTTTTTGACCTTTTCTCTGCTTACGCACAGCTGCTGCTGAAGAGACCTCTTAGAACAGCTGGTAACAGTTGTACAACAAGACCAAGTGTCTGGTTGTCATGACAGGCTGATCTCCTTTCAGAAATCTTTCACCTAGAAACATTACAGGCCCTGTCTTGTACTTAAGAGGCAGATAAAACTTATGGCTAAGAAATAAAATGAGTTATTAACTGTAGTAAGGAGCTGTTTAATGTTCAGCGGTGTTTCTTGCTAGTTTTACACCTTTACAAGGATTTTATTCCACTAGAAATACTTTGGACAGCCTTCAAAATCAGGCCCTAAGTGGTAAGTGCAGTGGTAACAGGGAAAGATTTTGGAAACTGGAATTTGCAAAACACACCGATTATAAAGTCTCAACTGTTCCAAGTACTTCTTGTATTTGAAAAGATAATTACAGAATCATTTTTCTTTTTGAATTGAGCCTTTGCTTGAGTTGACTATGAATAAGGATATTATCAGAATGAGCTGTTCTAAACATACAGATGAGCCTGCCTATTTTTGAAAAAAAATATATACCATTTTATTTTACTGGTACAATATTGTTTAGGTGTCCTAATGTTTTGGTAACATTTTGTTGTAACAAAATTGCTTTTGTGCTGCTGACTAACAAAAGCCTCCGGTTATGTTGGACACAAACAAACAAACACAGTGAACCCTGAACGAACCGGTTACCCAGGGGACTGGGCTGTTTGTTCAAGATGCCTCTGTCTTCACTTGCATTAGGGAGTTTTCCTGGCTGGTAAGAGCAGGTGATTATTACTGCAAAACTGATTAACCTACAATGGGTGTGTCACCCAGACTGACTACAGAGAGAAAAAAGGCTATATTCTGCAAATATAGCCCTTCAGATGCTTTTATGACACAAAAACGTATTGGGTTAATTAGGTAATGTATTTTTCTTTTACAGATTGCTGTTGCAGCGAGGAGATCTGAATTCAAAGCTTGTTGAAGCCACTATTGTGACGTCACTGCTAGAAGTTGGCCATTGCAAAATAACAAATAAATATGCTTTGAAACACCCACACGCATTGTATAAAGGTTATATGCAATGTCATGCTAAAGATTTCTTGGGAAAACTCATGCTCAACTTTCAAGCATTTTGCAGTAATATTAGCAGCTCTGCTGTCTAGACTCCTGACGCCCGCTGTCTGAGAAAACTGCAGATTTATCCACTCTGTCACCACCAGTGTTTCTACTGCATCCTCACAGTACAGCCAATCCTCCTTCAATCCTTCCTGCCCACGCAACTCCACTCATTCTATCTTGGAAATCACAAAGCCACAGGCGACGACATTCAGGCACTGTGGATACCAACACACACTGCCTGCTCCACAGCAAGTCCCAACCAAGTATGTAGAAACATTCCCTGATTGCAAATCTCCTGACTACTGCAACCTTTCCCTCAGATTCCAGCACACCGCTTCGCTCTGCACAGCAACAACGTGAGGTTGATTACAACCTTTCCTTAATGCCAAACACAGTATGCTCAAAATATAACTGGCAAACTGAAATGAGAAAAACCCTACCTCTACACAGGTGTCAGAAACATGAAACAGTCGCCATGATCTAAATACACAGCATGTGGAATAGCATGCCATAACAAATGCCCATACGTAGTTTCATCCTCAACTAATCAGGGGTTCCCAGCCAATTAAGTGTCAGTACAGAGATGAAGTTAAAAGCTCTGTAAACCACAAATGCAAATGAGCCTGGCTCTTTTTTGCATGGTGGTTAAGACGCTCGCTTGAGCATCTTAATCAGTTTGCACCTAGCCTGCACTCTATTACACAAAGTTTAATAAAATGTATGCAAGATATAGCCCTCAACAGCTTATCTAAATCAGGGGATGAGAGAGTGTCTTATTTATTTATTATTTACTTAGCACTGACTTTGTTATATTTAACTTAAGTTTTATATGTCGATAAACCGAAAATTGTAGTTTAAAGCTAGTTTGTATAAATGATCAAATAATGCCAACCCTAGTAATAATATTCATAGTATTATTGGTATTTTTTAAATATATTTTTGTTACAAATGCAGAACAGACATTGCTATGTCCCTAGCAGGCCCTGCCCTGCAGCTGGGCATACCCACAGGAATTGAAGAATGTTAAAAATTCCCCTGCATGCTGGGGGCAAGAGTCGAGCGTGAAGCGTCCAAAAAATCTGTTTTGAGTTACATCCGTACGATCGGCATTCCACACTCACCAAGGAGCTTGACACAGGAAAAGACCTGGGATAAAGTCCTCTTCAATAACTGCTTCGGATAACTGAACTCTTTAAAACAGTACCGTATTCATCAATACTAGTTATCTACAGTCGTGTGCGCACTTATTAGAACACCTCATGATTTGTCATTTATATCCTTTATATACCTACCTGCATGAAAACCTCTGGCTGTGAGAATCTCAATTTTGCATCAGTGATGTTGAAACAATAAGCACTCATGTATGAAAACGTTAGACCACTTTTGTGCTTTAATTCAACATCTTAAACAACTTCTAAAAAGTCTCATGCATTTTACCATCGGTGGGTAGGTGTTCCTTTTCTCTTACTACTTTAAATTAATAGCATGTGCGGCCTATTAAAGCAATCAATTAAATTAGCCAATCACTAATTTGCCTATTTAGACCATTTTCCAAGATTCTCAGTTCCAGTGGTTTGATTTCATATGCATAACAAATCAAATATATGTGCACACTACTACTAAAATCTACATCCCTATGTATTTTATTGGTACTGCAGTGTGCCATCAAAACGGTCAAGGGTTTTTGGACTGTCTCTTATGAAGTCAAGTCCTGCTCTTTGTTCTTTGATAATCCCAGTTTTGATCTTGAGACTAAGTTATAATACATACAAGATTTAGTTTCTTTGCAAATCAATATCCTGGGAATGTTTCAGAGCGCATATCTATTTCTCCACACCTCTGAACTTTAGGACAGAAATTAAACTATATATTGAAACTGCATTGCACAAGCTAGTTTCTGTTGTTGTTGGAAAGGAAAGTTAAATAAATGTCTTTTATAGTATTAGAAATAAATCAGCCGTAAAGAAAAAACAGTTTCCATGGCCATGATTTAAGATAAATATTTCTTTTAAAGCTGCTTTGAAGATAGATCCTGTACAGAATCAGTTAGGACTGATTTAAGAAGCTTCTTGCATCGTTCATACAGAACGGCATCATTTGTTGATGTAATCAAGTTTCATGTTCTGTATGTCAAGCCCAATTGCATTAAAAAGTACTTGTAACCCTAACATGGAAAGAATAATTCATGGTCTGTAAATACAGTGCTGGACTTATCGGTATCAAGTAAACCTAGATCACTATGCACTGTACTGTATGTATATGGAAAAAACTAATCACATACAGACAGGTCCCTTCACATATCCCCAAGACTGATCCCAATTGGGAAAGCAAGTCTCTATATAGATCTAAGTGATATGTAGATATAACATGTGCATGAGTGCCTTCACTATATACCCAGTGGAGGATAATAAGCAGCAGGAAATAGTCCTTAGAACTAGACTGAATAGCGGAATGGGTGGAGAACTACTAATATTGTACTTTATTGCTGCAGATGCCATGGAAACCTATAATGACTTAAGGATACAACACTCCACTGCTCAGCATACTCTAAACATAACCTGAAGCTATTTGTAGCAGAGGTATTAACTCAAACACCATTCATTCCAGCTGTCACTATATTACTCATACAAATATTATTAGGCTGGTAAAAAAGCTGACAGCTGAAAAGACGCTTGAAACACACTGCCTAGCACAAAAAAAACATCTAATCTTCCATCAGATTAGTTATTTCATACCTCTTCTGCTAGAACAAAAGACATCCTCTACTGAAGCCCAGTGAAACAATGAAAGAACCTCTTCACCCTGTCTGTTATTACAAGGGGTTTCAGCAAATGGAGCCGTTTTCCTAGGATTGACACTCTCAGTTACCAAATTGAAAAGCGTCATTAAGCACTCAGACAACGGAGAACCACAGGTCTGAATAAGCCTCTTTCTGCTGGATTAAACAATCCGGCTCTATATAAACAAGACACAGCAGTGATGCCAGTCCAGCACACTGTATACAATGTGGAGTATTAGCAGTGCTGCTACAGTGACAGAATGTGAATGGAATGGTCAGAATCGACAGGGAGCCCTCTCTAAATGGAATGGTTGGAATCGACAGGGAGCCCTCTCTAAATGGAATGGTCGGAATCGACAGGGAGCCCTCTCTACTGCAGTCATTGAGCCACTTGAAGCTGCTGCTGTGGAGAAACAGCCAAGATAGACTCCCTTCCTCAGGATGAATGGTGGCCAGCAGTTAATGCAGTAGGCACCAGTGCTCTACTCAAGTGCCAATAGCCTTGTTGCCCATCATCTCATACCTCCATGTTGTGCTGCAGTAAATGCCACTTGCGTAGCAGGCGTACACAAAGGCCAAGTGAATTTGTGGTATTAAAATCGGTCACCCTGCATTAATGAGTCTTCTCCCATTCACAGCTCAGCCAATACTCATGATAAGAATTCAAACCGCTTCCAGGTCATGACCCTACTGGTTTATGGGTTGCCTTCCTGCGCGATGCCCTTTGTGCGCATTCAGAACTGGAAATAGCTGCGCTCAAGGTCCTTCATAGCTTTGTATTTTACAAAAAGAGCACTCCGCTCGCAGCAACAGTACCATGAGTTATTAACAATGACAGCATTCACAAAGGCATTTCTATTTTTGAACGGGAAGCTGAACTGCCCTTAAGCTGGCTTCCTCCTGCAAATTAGCTCAACATTCAGTTAGCTCAACCCTCAGGCTACTAGTTTTACACTTGTGCAGTACGCCAACCCTACTGGAGTCAATATTGTTGATACCCTCATTGTTGACTGCATTATCATCAACGCAACCACAGAGTAATGTAGATGAAGCAATATTGACCCACTACACAAGTGCGGTAACCCATGTTGTTTGGAGTTAGGAAGAAAGTCAACCTGTACTGTTCAGCCTAAAGTGTTAGTTACGGAAGTTCGTTATTATACAGCAGGAGATGGACAGTTTACCATCTGAAACAAACTGCGAAATAGTAATTACATGCATTGAAGGATGCAAGAAATAGACCAATGTCATTAGTAAAACAGATTACAAGCTAAAATCCATGCAATCTGGTAGCATGCAGACCTGTCAACAACCACAACATCTGAATTTAAATGTAAATAGGCTGTATTTGTTGAACTACAAGCTAAGGTATTTAACTACATTTTAAATAGCGAAAGGTTTGGAAATCAATTTTTTTCAGTTGTTTTGGACGGTGTATTGGATTTAACCCTTGAGGTTCTACAGGAGATTGAGAACTGAACACTCTACGCATTGCTCACCAGTGACTCAAGATGGGCAGAGAGGGGAGGAGATTCAGGAATCCACACAGGATCAGCGCCAACGTTTGATTGGTTGTGGAGCAACTGACTTAGAAATAATTGGCTGAAAAAAGGGTGGTTGAGCCAACACTGGCCGAGAAGGGTGGGGTCGAAAAAAGGCTGGCTGAGCACTAATTGGTGGAGCAGAGAAGGCGGGAGAAGGGGGAAGGGCCAGGGAGACGTTGCCATCGGTGCCGGGTCGAATGAGGGGAAAGTGGGAGGCAGGTAGAGAGGGAATGGAAACTCTTCAGAGATGGAAGAAGGAGGAGTAGAAAGAGGAGGAGACACCAACTTTAAAAAGGAAAAAGAAAACACAAAATTAAAGGGAAAAAAACAGAAAAAAAAGACACTACATCACAAAAACAGAATGAAGAGTGATAATTGTATTGACAGTTTACCGAAGTCTACTCATCCTCGTGCGCATTGCTTTTATGGGATGCAAGATTATGTCCTATTAGATGAATATAGTGAGATGCAGAAATTGAATCGACTACTTTTACCTAGTGATTCACTTCCTGGTCTATTTATTGTCGATGTGTTGGTTTAATTTCATTTGTTCAGTTCACACGCACTCTCCTTTTCCCTCTCATAGTAATCTTGAAAGAAACTTGCACAAACCTATGCACCACTGTTGTAATGCTGAAACCACACAGCACAGGTTAGCGTAGGTATAAAGAATACATATACAGCTGCACTCCATCTTTGAAGCTTCTTGGATGAATCTATTATAAAGCACAGCCATTGTGTAAACGTGAGATTAGAAAAATGAACAACCCTAAAATGGAACATATAGAAAATAACGTGAACATTAATACATTAAAATGTATCAATATCCACAATAATGCAAGACATTATGCGCCAACTCTGTTTGTCTTCATTCTCTGGGTACACATAAAGGCAACTATTGTAACGTCGCAATTTATAAACCATTTTATCACTTGTTACAAATGCAACCAACCACTGTTTCTACCTTTAAACGATTTACCACTGGGAGCAAGAGACACGTTTTCATTAATCACAAACGAAATAGACAATGAAACGGGTGAATTTGAATTCACATCTGATTAATAGATTGAGCATTTCTTTGCTTTCGAAACAATACCCCAAATATTAAACTTTAAGCTGGCTTGTTATCTTACAGCTAGGGTGCCATTTATAGCAGCGCAACCGACAAGTGTTCATAATAGATGACTGAAAGCTTGCTTAATACATACAATCACAATGATGTTTACTAAACTGCTAGACTATTCCCATTTTCCAGTGGTTTTGGGTGTTAAAAAAAAACAAGACGCGCATTCCTTTCTCGGCTTGTACACAACGCTTGTTCAGCGCCTCAGTTTGGGCCACATTCAACAAGGTCTTTACATCAATGTGCGTTTATCAATTTTAGTCGAAGGAAAAGCAAATGTTAGTCACACTTTTGAATCTGGGTTGACTGTTATATCTCCCCCTCTAACACAATAAGGAATACACAGCACACCACCAAGCAGCAGACACAGCCACACAACACCACGGGCCACGGACAGGCAGGCCATGCCACTCACCGAAGGTGCTGTGAAGGAGCTGTGCCGGCTCAGGAAGGAGTTAGAGACGGACATGCTCAGACTGAGAGCCGCGTTGGCGTCCTCCACCGGGACGACAGCCTGAGCATGCTGAACATGACACGAGAGAGAAGAGGAGGAGGAGGAGGAGGAGGAGGAGGCATTATAGGAGGCCTGCAGGACATGGCGAGACAGAAAGCAGGAGAGAAGAAAAGAGCAGTGAAAGTTTAATTCAAATAACCAGACGCCCCAAGGAAAAGCACTGAGATATCAAATAACAGGAGGCCAAAAGCAGCTGCAAGCATTATTAAATCCTATTTTTAATATAGGCATGGTACAAAATAAACTTAGATATTGTGGTAAACGTTGCATCCCTTTAAGTATAACAGTGTTTTTCCTTGTGGCATGGCACTAGATGGCCAAATGATATACAGTCCAATTGTGAGACTTTCCTCTTAAAGGGAAAGTACAACTTGTTTGGGTGGCTGCTAATAGTTTTCAAAGTCTAAAATGCACTATTATTATTTGATGTGCTACTGTACATTGAAAACCACAGACAACTTTGAGAACCCCATAGTTAATCGCAAATGCATCATTCTGTACAGAGACCCACAGCAAAATAGGAACAGGAAAAGGAACCAAATATTGGAAATGCAGAAGAATAAAGTTATTTTTCAAGGATCTTTTGGGTTACAGTGCAGAGTGATGGCTATGCTAGCAGGAGGAATAGAGCGGATTTACTGGAAATAGTGACTCAAAAAGCTAACCGCTTAGATGACCAGGGGACACCTAGATCTTACCCTGCATGGAGAGAGAAAGAGAAAGAACAAAAAGAGAAAGCATCAGAAGAACATTCTCTGCAGGCTCTTATTGAATCTGAAGAAGGTGTGAAAAGACAACTTGAATGGATGTACTTTATACAGGGTGTAAAAACCACACCACGTGACTTCCGTTCAGAAAGACCCGATTGATGAGAAACAGCCGATTGATGAGAAAGGCTTGGTTTAATAGCCGCCTTCCGGGAAAAGGTAAAGGGATCCCCAATCTCACAACAAGGTGGCAGTCATTGTTACCAGATGAATTGTACAGAATAGTCATAGTCAGCATTGTGGCTTGAGGTGTAGAGCGAGTAGAGCCATGGACTGCAGTGTCCTAATCTTCTCTGCTCCACAGTTTACCATGATATTAAATATGGATTCCCGATACGGTGAGTGCATAACATGTAGGGCTTAGATACCCAATTTGTTTCTTGTTTTTAGAGTGCGTAGGCAGAATAAATTGCTTTCTAATACACTCTTAATACTGGTGTTGATTTAAAATATATTATATTAAAGCTGGGGTCTAAATACTGCACGCATTGGAAGTAAATCTTGTTTGGAAAGCACAGAAAAAAAACGAGACAAAATAAGACAGAATTTTTTCGAAGTAAATGGAGAAACAAAAAAGGGGGGAAAAAACAGAAATTTGACCAAGGATCAGGAAATTGTATGTGCCACTGGAGCTAAGAAAATTAAGCAAATATTATCTTTTTTTTTATGAGGAAGAGCCAAAAGCCTCAAGTGAGCAATACCAATGTCTGCCTTCTTCTATGGTGTTGTTTTACATACTTGTGGAGTTAATTTTCTTCACATTTCTTTCTATTTCCCCTTAGATCTATCTTGTGTTTTGCAGAGGGAACTATCGGCTTGACTAATATCTATTGCCATAATGCTCTAAGGTTTAAAAACTCACCTGATATGCCAGACCTATACAGGACCATGCTACCGAAAGCACAATGCTTAATGGACAATGGCTAGTAGATACTTCAGTTAAATACTAGTGAGAGGTTAAGAACAGGCACAATATGACATGGATGGAAAAAAGACTTCTATTGCACAGCAGTTTCACCCATTCCAGGTTTTGATACAAACTTGATCAGCCACAGTGTACAGGTAACAAGCTCAGGTGTGTTGGATTAAACTCATAGTAAAACCAGCAATGGGTCAAACTGCTATGTAATGAGGGTCATATTTCCATCCTGTATGAGCGTCCCGCAAAACTCAGCTAAGCACCTCAGTGCTGTTATTTCAGTGTCACGGGGGTGTTCACGCCTTCATTTGACATTTAACTGAGTTTTGAACCCTGGCCTGCACAGGTGAAAGGCTGAACTGCGCCCCCTATCGCTCAGGGTCTGAGTAAAACACACAGCCCCTCCAGTTCAGTCGGTGAGGCAAACCGCCATGCCAGATGGCTGGTTACCGACAGTACGGGTCATTTTCAAATCGTATTTGCTGTGCCGAAAGCTCAGGTGCCTAGTCCATCGCTGACATGTTGATGACGTTAAAAAAGAAAGTGTTAAACTGGGTGCCTCAAAGAGTTTCAAAACAGCTCTCCAGCACTTGTAGGTTAACACTAAAGGCTGGGTGCCTTGGTGTGGCTGGGTGCCTTGGTGCTAAACGCAAGTAGCTCTCGCGAGCAAGAGGGTGAGGGGGGAGTGTGAAAAAAAGAAACAAATGCAATTTCAGACAAGCGACAATCATTTTGTGCAATCCCCTGGAAAATAAACAAAAAGGTGCTTAACTCAGCAGAGAACCTGAAAACCCTGCAAGAGAGATGCATTACCATCGCCACAGATAAGCAGATTCTGAAAAGTGAAAATGCAGCTAGTTTGAAATCAGGGGATGGGAAACCTGCCCTGGCTGGTAGAGCATATTAATCCAAATCCTAAGGAATGATACAATTCTACTTTATCGATACAAAATTCTCTCCCGGCATCCCTGGCAGCTGCAGTATTGATGATACTTGTATGGCTAAGAAGTAATAAATAGAAAATGTCTCGTTAATTAAAAAAAAAAAAAAAAAAAAAGGTTGATAAGCAGTCAATGTTTAATATTCCCAGGGTACCATTTTGGTCATATGAGCCACAATTAATAACACAGGCTGCCAGATGAAGCTGTTCTTGAGGTTTGTCCTGCCCACACAAGCTATTTTGACTGATTGTTTCAGAATGCATACCAAGAGCATCTCATTGAAAGGAAGCCACACAAGTGAACGACGCAACTTGTCCATTCATAAAAACAGTTTCTTTCAGTTAAACAAAAACCGCGGGTAAGGTTCTCAATTTCAATGTAAGTGAGTTGAAAGGTCGGTTTGAGATTGCTGACAGAATGCCTTCCTGAATGGCCCTGATTACTGGCACAGTTGATAATAACCTTGAGACAGAAAGATAAACTGTAAGGTTCTGACTTTTCACCTGAATTTAAAATTGTTTTCCTGCAATGTCTCTTGAGATTTAATTATTTCATTTGACCAACTTATCTGGCTTTCAGTGGCATCGAATCTTGTTTTCAAGAATATACAGGCAGACAAACAACAAAGAAATACTGCGGTTCAAAAAATATTGTGTGGCACATGACTGATACGTCACTGAGGAGGGCTGCTTTATCCTGTGTGTGCATGCCTGTGGGCATGTTCACAGTGCTTAGGGGGTCAAAAAAGTCCCCAGGAGGTACGGAAACCAGACAAAACCTTCCTTGAGGACGTAGGCCATGTCATGTTTTAATAAATATTTAAAACTTAACCATTTTTTAACATAAAGCTTTCAATGCAGAAGTATTTACTTCAGCGCCAATTTTCATTGCTGTGGCGATAGCCATGCCCCTCTAGAGTTTAGAAAATAAACATTACACTATATGGACGACCACATAAACGCTTTTAACAAATGTGTGCGTGTGTCTCTCTCAGCGTGCGTGCGTGTGTGTGTCTCTCGTCGTATGTGTGGGAGAGAGGTGGAGGTGGGTACAGCATGGCACTCACCAGCTGCCTCTGCTTGGGCGGTAGTCTGGGCGGGGGCAGCAGCTCGTGCACAGAGTCTGTGCTGCTGAAGGAGTCGTTGAAGCCGTACGCCTCCTGGAAGCGCTTGTTCCGCTGCTCGTAGATGCTCTCGCTCTGCGGTGTCTGGTAGAACACGGAGGGCTGCGGCTCAGAGTAATCCTCCAGAAACTGCATGTACTGCTGGACTGCCAGGGGGAACAAACCAGCAGGGTTAGTGAAGGGCAGGAAATAGAAAGCTAATACTGTTTATAATGAGAGCTCAAGGGACACAGTATACAGATACAGGGAAATATACTGCAAGCAGGCATTCTACAGAGTGAGGACTATAAAACGTAGGCTATATTAAATATAGATTATATATCTGATGCGCCAGGGAGGCAAAATAAGCTGATCCCTGCAGCCAGCATTACACTTCAGCCATTAACACCAGACAGAAGGATATCTACATCATCATATGGAAGGAAATGTAAATGGATGGAGACGCATATGGATCACATTAGTTTACTGTAAAGCTACGTCTTAGTTGGTGCTTATCTTGGCGAGAGCCGAGTTCAAATCAGCATGAAGTTTTAACATCTACTCTCGTGTAATGGAAATCATATACATATATGTAGATTTATTTATTTTTATATATATATGGTAACAGGGCAACTGGAAGCTATACCCAACATTTCACAATATCTCGGAAGGAAAAAAAGACTGCAACTTGCAACACTGGCTCACTGGTGCTTTCCTTTCACGGCAGTACTTTATAGTACCCTCTTGGTGGCAAGGAAGCAGATTTTTCTTTTTATTCAACCTATTTCTTTCAAACGGTATCAGAAACTGTACAGCTATATCGTACTTTTTCGTCAGCTAACTAAATCTCTTACTAACCTATGTGTCTGTACCATATGAAACACAAACTCCTACATGCATTTATAAGGACTATGTGGGTGTACATAGTATATGTGTGCATGTATGCTTGTGCCTATGAAATATTTTGCAAAAAGAGACACTCCATACAAAAATATGATTTGCTTTGTACAGTCACACTGCAACAATTCCTCTTCTCCAGGCCAATTTCTTTTCAATAGCAACAAACAAGCTAATTCCATATAAAAACCACCATGAGCATTCTTCCTCTTTAGTGTTGCGGTCCTCCCAACTGCCCCTTCCCTGCATTGTCTCATCTCTCTCCCGTATCACAGCTCTTCTCATACATCAGAAACTCAATAAGCCAACAGGAAATGACATCAGCCCCTTAAAGCTACCCTGCATGCTCTAGGGCTGATTTCCTGCATTGCTGGGGGAGCCTCACAAAGAGATTTCCCATTTCACTAACAAAGGCATTCTTCTGCATGACCTCATTCCACAGATATTACCATTTCCCTCTGTGATCGGCCTCCGCCCCCGAAGTTAGAGTTAATAAACAGCTCCGGATCTGGAGTAAACCCGGGGGATTTATTTACAGATAGCTGCTCAATGGCAGAGTGGCCAGCACTTACAGGCCTCTTTCAGGATGGGAGGTTATAACTACTGACTCCTGGCTAGCTCTGCATACATGTACAGTAGATTATACAAGAAGCTGGTATGGGCCTTCTCTCCCTCTCTCAGGGAGATGTTTTCCAGTTTACCTTATAGGTCATACTCTTGAGGAAATGCCTAACGGTACAATTGGCCCACCAAAAGTTAGCATTCCTACATGATCAAGCGGACAAATGTTTCATCAGTGTTCCTGAATCTGGATCTAAAGCCATTCTTATGAGTGGTCTGGTTACAGACTTCAAGATTCAGTCAATGGCGCTCCTTCTAATGAATTATCCAAATGTCCTTTCATGCAACTAGATCTGTAGGCTTTGGCACTGAATAAGCCCCGAGGAGGTATCAGAATAACACTATAACCATACATGGGGAATTAAAAAGAAACACCATGAAAAGGCAAGGCTACGAGACAACTTGCCATGGTGCTTGGCTTTCACATTACTCTTTAGTAGCATATTTCTATATTAACTAACAAAATAAACAACCCACCATTCAAGTCATAATGTGTTTGATGTGCATCTCCTACTCTCCTTTTCATAGCCTTATCACAATGCCCACCTTGGAACGTTTCATGAAATGTATCTATGATTTGTATAGGATACAATACAGGTAAAACATGTTGCAGATAGAGAAAGCCATCTCCTCTACAAGGTTTAAACTTATGACTGAATCTGCTGGCTTTAGAAGACAGCTGGGCTCTTGCAACCACTGATCTTTACCTGAACTGTAAAATGAGTAAATCACTTTTAATACTGGAGAACATATTGACTCAAAGTGATGAACAGCCCAGTCTCAGTTCACACTTACTGTGTTTGCTCTTCTTCTCTGGAAGGGGAGGGGGGCTCTCGGGAATGTCATCCGTCACTGAGGTGTTGAAGTCAGCAGAGAAGATGGTGGCGATGCCCTGGGGGAGCGGAGAGACGGCTGCAAACACGGGGAAGGGGGGCACTGGCAGGTCGTCCTCGGAGATGTTGTCGTACTGCGAGGGGTGGCGCTCGTAGGAGACCCTCGAACCCAAGCCCTCGGACTGCAAGGAGGCTGCGCTGCGCCGTTTCTTCTGGGGCAGGGCTGGGGGGATCTCGACAGGGGTTGGCTGCGGTGAAGCCCCCGATCCCAGGGAGCGGCAGTATTCCAGGGGCTGTGGAGAGGCGATTCTGAAGGGCTGCCCTGGGAAGTGGGATGGGGACTCGCTGTGAGACTCAGGCAGGGGGCTCAGCACTCCGCTGGGGACCGTGTGGGGCACCTGGTCAGCGTTCGAGAGGTCCTGATGCAGGAAATCGTAATCCGGGTCATAGTTTTCAGTATTATCTGCAAGGGAACAACAAATAATTATTATTAGGAGTACAGTACCTTACTCCACTAGACATTTGATTTTCGTGGGTTTCCTACCAAATCTGCACTGTTCAGTCTATAGGGTGGCTGTAAAGTGATCTCTCTTCCGCTCCCCCTGATCAGCTTTCCTATACTCCTCTTTCAAAAGGTGAATTATGCTCGATCTGGAAAGCACCCATTTGGTTGCACTAAAAACATCTTTACAAGATTCCATCAGAATAATAAGTGATTCTCGGAAAACACCGAAAGTAGATATCACTCAAGCAGCCCGGTCAACAACACAGAGTGCAAAATCTCTGGAGCAGAGCTCTTCTGATAAAGAGAAATCCATGAAATTCACACAGTTAGGAAAAAGTGCACAGCACTAATTTTCTATCTATTTAGGGCAATGGTAAGGCACTGAGACTCCATTTTCAAACCAGCACCTCATTACTATTCACAGCAACAGTATGGTGGCGAAACCATTCATTTTAAAACGCTGGAAATTCCCATCATCAATAAAATCTTATTAAAAAAAAAAAAAAAGCTGAAGTATTTTATGACAATGTTAAACTATAGGAACGCCTTTAACAAGAGGTAGGGGAAGTGAAATTATATTTTTTTTTTAAAATGGAAACCTTTAATAGATTCATTCAGACAACTTGATTAAAAAGGAATTGGAAATTGATTTTAAAAAAGGAATTAGAATTGAAAAACAGGAATTGACCCCCCCCTGCATAAACAAGAGTAGCCCCACAATATTCTGGTTTACAGAGCCGTGTATACCCCCGACAAAATATTTCTGTTGAAACTTGATGTTTGCAAGACTGCTCGACTTTGCTGGCCACTGTATGCTTTTTAAATTGCCCTTTTTTTTTTTTTTTTTTTTTTGGCTACGCTTATAAATGAGATCACCTTCAAATAAGATCCCAACACAAAATTGGTCAGGCACAGTTTTTTCGCTGTAACTTAATAGCCTGAAAAAATATTTAGCAGTAAAGAAAGGAACGCATTAAAGACTTAAATGACAGGTTACGGTTATACATAATGTTTACATTACAGCTACACCATTTACAGACCCCGTCCCCGGTAGTTATTTGTTATTAAAGTAATGCTTGATGTATTCTGTCTTTCTGGTTTCCTGAATGGTGTCTGAGCCTTGAATGAAATTGCAGTTCTGGCATCAAAAGCCCCTTTCTCTATATACTGTAAGCGCTGTGCTTTTTGGCTAAACCTTGGTTGCTTTATTAAAGGTTAGATTTCATTATCTGGTCTGTCTGCAGCCTTTTAAAGCTACAGTGTCCCACAATCATGCTTAGTTTTATACTACAATGAGATAACTATTGGACATTCTGTGCACTGTACTGTACTTCAGAAACCAGACTCATCCGGCTCACCGGTTTGTAAAGTTATAGCTTGGCAGCAGTGGCATCAAACAATCAGATACCATCATGAGTCAGAGAGGGGGATTTAGCTGCTAGACAGGGTTAGACAAGGAGTTTTTAACCACAAAGAGTACACCAAAAGTATGTATGACACTGCAGCTACTGTTACAGAAGATACAGCTATGGATAAAAGTTTTGCATCACCTAGAATTTTAGGACTGATACCTAATTTAAAAAAAAAAAACTATATGAACATAATTTAAGATATTTTATTTAACATCATGTAATCAAAGAAAGTACAAAATGATATCGTAAAAGTCTACCGGAAGCCATAATTGTAGTACTGTACATCATGTTAGATTTCGAAATGTCACATTTTTTAATTTGTCAGTTTTTTGTTATGTGGAAAAAATACAAAGCGGTATGAATTATCAATATGTTAATTAACATTATTCAGCAGGTTTAATTCAACTTTATGAAGCAAAATTAGTTCATTCTATAGGGTGATGCAAAACTTTGAACAAGCACAAAGATCTTTAATGGTGTATAATCATAATACAGTAGGCATAGTCTTTTACACTAACATTTTAGGGATATCAAGAAAGCTTTAGACTTTTTTTTCTAAAGCAGCGTAGTTATTTTGGTTGAAGTTATCAAACTGAATTACTTGAATGGTGTTGCTAAGCAACGTTAAGTTGTGCCCTCATGGCGTTCGCTTGATTCGTGTAGCTGTTCTTACCAAGCGTCTCACAGCTGGTGTTGCGGGAGCACTGCCCGCTGTCGTGTTGCAGGGAGGAGAGCTGCTCGTCAGACTTGCTCAGCTTCCCGATGCTGTTGCAGGGGGAGAGGCGCGGAGACTCACCTCCGTAAGAGCGACTGCCACTAGAGAGCCGTCGCTGGAGACAGTCCTGGTCATACTCCTGAAACAACAAGGAATACACTTTCATACTCAACCCGGAGGAGAACCCTTTCAATCTGTTATAAAAGGGGGCCGGGAAGACAGCAGTACCCTCACACAATTACACTCAATCAATAAAGAAAGCATGGAAACCATATTATTTTTACTATTTCAAAAGTAGATCCATTTTGATCACATTAAAAGGATATACGTATCCCACACTACCCAATAGTCAGTTGAAAGTTCCTTCATTTTTAGATTCATTGCGTTAAATGGAAATTTATTGTATTATGCTTTGAATATAACATACTAAGTTTTGTATGATAAACATTTACGCTCATGCAAGCTTTTCACTTCCCTTGCATTGCAAAAAGAATCCTCTGGACATCCAGTTTGAATCCAAAGCTGAAAGCAATCCTGATTGAATGCTTTTTGAATCCAAAGAATTGTTAACTTACTTTTAGCTTATTTCTTACATGCTTCTACATAGGTCGCACATTTAAAACCCCAGTGAGTTTAATATGAAGAACTACAAAAGACGACAAAATCTGACCTACCTGTTTGCTGATGCCAATGGGTAAACTGGAGCCACTGGTTGTCCTACTCATAGGTGCAACAACGGCAACACGAGTAGGTGAGGGGGCTGACTGTCTCTTTTTGGGCGGCAAAGCTGGAGGGCTGGGGGGGGGGGGGGGGGGGAGGGTAAAATAAAAAACTGCTGTGAATAAAAATCTTTTAGAAGATGTTTTAAACATTTTGCGGGGTTATATATTTACTGTGGGTGGTCTGTAGGCTCCAAAAACCTTTTTTTTCCACAGTTTAAACTTCATTTGCAGAAGCTATGCTAATGCTTATTCCAACTGTATAACATTCCCAAATGCTTAACAATGCGGATTACATACTTTAAGCTGAAAAGTTAATGATTGTAAAAAAAAATATTAAAAAAAAAAAAAAAACACAAAGACTGAGATGTTCTGAAGGGATCTTCATTATATTATATCCAGGGTTCCCATACACAAAGTTGTGGCAACACACCAGGAATGTACTGTGGTTAGCTGAATTCCATCACTATCAACTGCTGCAGCTACACATTCTTCACTTTGCATCAACAACAACAACATGTTTTCATGAAAATAAGGAGGCTGCAAATTGAAGACAGTGGGGGAGGCACTGCACATTGCACAGACACATGTTTGTATTCCTATATCTGTGGGGACTACTCATTGACTCACTATATTTTTTATTAACTATTTTTAACTCCTAACATTCTTTCTCTCTCACTCAATGTTCTTCTTTTCAATGAGACAGTTTATAGCTTTAACGAAATATAATAAAATAAAAAAGTATACATCACGTGAATAACTGTATATAAAAAAAAGACCTTTAGCTACCTGTACTCATTTTTACATGTCAACAAGTCAGTCTTTGACCAGACCACATATCACTTTCTGTGATCGAGCCCTACACATCCTCAGCATGCACATTAAAGCTGCGACCGACAATATCAAGAGGAAGCTCTCTCTCACCCGCTCTGCCTTCAAGCCAGCGCTTCATTTGAAATGCATCTATTATTTATAGCACAGCGCATTGCTTAGTAATTAGCCTCTTCCTTCCTGCAAGTTTATAGCATATTTCTCAGGTAGATATAGATATATATATAATTTTATCTGACTTTAGACAATCAGGTCTTTCAAGTTTTCAGGCCACTGAGACACGAAGATATTTTTGGTTAGAGATAATTAGCTGAAGATTGATCATGATCATCACTGATCACAGTATGAGTAGTAAAACAAATTCAGATATTATACCCCAATTCTAACTTATTTACCAAGCTGCTAGTAATAAATCAACAGCTGAAATAAATCAATCACTCATAGAAATATAAATCCACTCAAGGGGACCAGCGGCGATCACTTTACCCTTTTATTTTTTTACTTGAAACATGCTTGGATTGCTTTATTTTGAAAAGGTCATCCGCCACTTCCTTTGCTGGCAAAATTTACACAATCACAAATAGAGTAAAACCGCCCCAGAATGTGGCTCCACTCAAGCTAGAATGACCCGAATCTGATAATCCGTTCATTTGCGCAGCCCTACTGACCTGTGCTCGTTGACTTTAATCCCGGGCAGGGGCGGTTTGGGTGGAGCCACGTCCTCCTCAGCGGCGTCCGGAAGGATCTCCAGTGACCGCGTCATGGGCGTGGTTTTGTGCAAAATCTCCTTTTCTCTCTCCGTCAAAGGAAGCTCTGTAGTGCTGCGATATTTGAAAACATTAAGATTGAGTTAGGCTTTCTTTTTTTCACGTTTAGAGACGTCCTGAAATTAACACCCGACAACACCAAGTGTAATTTATAAATATTTTACAAAATTATAGAATTAGACCAACTAATAAGAGATGCACCAATGCATCCATTACTTGATTACTGATTTCCATGGCTTCTGCAAATTTCATTTAAACACTGATTGATAAATCGTCCTGGGGCCCTATATGGAGCCTCATGAATACATTACTCTGCTTTTTTCAGTGTATTTGTGAACAGTTACCATACTGAAAACGACACAATGAATGTAACTATAGACCAGTTTCAGTGGGTCTCTTCCATTGTATAGATTGGTTACCAGTTATCAAATACAAAAATACGTATATATTTTTTTCACAAGCCTGTGTATGCTCTACACTGCTGCAGTGTATCTCAGGCCTTGTAACTGGCTCCCAAGCCCCGTTCTCAAGTTACTGCACTGCCCACTCACATCTCAGATTTGCAGGCTGGTGAAATCTGTTTGACTGGGGACGCTGGGGAGGCTGGGGACGGGTGCTCCTGTTTCTCGATCGTCAGTTTCACAAGCTCCTGCAGCAAAGACACAAACAGCGTGAGCTTCCTTGACGCCAGCGAATACCTCCCCAATGCACACAAGGAAATACCCATTACTAGCGGTCTCAAAGCTAGCAGTTTGCAAGGAAACCAACAGGTTCACCCCTTCCTCTTCCTGAAGCAGAGGGACAATGTCTAAAGATGTCAAAAACCAGAAGGGAAGGGAATCCTTATTTTTAGTTCTCAAGCACAACAGTACAGTACAGCACAGCACTGGCAATAAATTTTTCGATATAGGAAATCTTTCCATATTCTTGTTCCTTTATTAACAGGATGGAACATTTATGGGAAAATAATTAAACACTATTCAGCCAACAGGATTCCAATGTATTTCAAATTTTATTTTCATTTGTAAAACCCGTGAAAGGCACCATTTCTGGAGAGGACCCCTTCCTGAACCCACCTTCACTCCATCCAGCACTGCCTTTATCACCACGGTAACAGTGAGTACCGTTTCCTTGTCATCTAGGTTCACGCCCTCCAGCATCACCTGATCAGACCAGCGAATCAGATTGGCCAGGCTCTGGTAGACCCGATTGTGACACGATGAGACCGCAGAGCTGAGGAGAGAGGCACAGGCCAGATTAGAACCCAGGTTTCATCTCAACAAGCTGGGTTTGCACTGTAGAAACATAAAGTGAAGCCCTCCCGGTCTCCACTGTGGGAAAACATGTGTAGTGAACTCTCAACTTGAACCTAACAATTGCATGCCTGTTCCAAAACCAAAGGGGAAATTTCCATGCATTCAACTCTGATTTACCATGCTCCCCCACTCCCCCTGCTGTTTTTATAAAAAAGATAGTCTTGCCTGAAGGGTTTTATATGTTCAGCACTCCCGCCAGTCACCCTGCTTAAATAAATTAAAAAAATAAATAAATAAATAATAATAATAATAATAATAATAATAATAATAAAAATAATAATAATAATAATACAACCAAAACACCACATTAAAAATACATACATAAAAATTAATACATAAATAGGAATGTATAGAAGCTAAATAAAACAGGCGAATACGCTGTAATTAAACCTCTCAATAAAATCAAATACTTTCTTTAACTTGCTCAATTTAACAATAAATGTACTACTTCTTAATTAGTACTGTGTCAGAAAAATCCTTTGAGAACTCTATAGCTTGCTAAGGCCCCCTCAGTAAGACCAATTCACTCCTCCCCCCCCCCACCCCCAACACCCCCAACACCCCACAGTCCCAGTATCCTGCTATTGACAGCAATGCAAAGCCCCTTTAAATATGAAGGCATTCCCAGCTATCCCCTATTCAGGCCATGTTTTGTTGCTCCCTTGGACTAGCCTTAGAAGCCAGGCTTTACTGTAATTAAGAAGGAACCTCTTGAGGGATATAAATAACACTAATACTTTAAAAGAGGATGACATGAGATCCCACACAATGCTCTAACCACCAACACAATTCATACACACACAGCCCCCATCGATAGGGCACAAGAAAGCATCAGCACTGAATGTGTGAGCGTTGTATGACACTGTGCCTGCAGGGATGAAAATAAAGCATTTTCCTGTCTGAACCTGCAGCATTCCCCCTTATCCACACTCCAGCATATCTTCAAAATGACTGTGGTCCCAAGGTTCGATGCAGACTGCCAAATACTATGACGATTCAACGATTGCAATGCAAAATATACAGTTCATGGATCTCCTGTTACTGCACTGAGGAATGTTTATGATAGCAGTTTAGTTTTTAGTTTATTCACTTTGTGCCCACAGGGCCAGCACAGTTACATTTCAATATGTGCATTGTGTATTTCAAAACTGCACATGTAAGACCTATATGGGAACTGGAAATGCACAACAGATAGGACTTATGCAATTAATTAATTATTATTTCATTAAAATCATTCAGCAGAATGATCTTACCCACAGTGTAAAAACCAAGATGTTGAGACATGCAGAAATGGGTGGAAATGTGTGACAAACAGTCAGAGAGTGTGGAGTAGTGGTTAGGGCTCTGGACTCTTGACCGGAGGCTCGTGGGTTCAATCCCAGGTGGGGGACACTGCTGTTGTACCCTTGAGCAAGGTACTTTACCTAGATTGCTCCAGTAAAAACCCAACTGTATAAATGGGTAATTGTATGTAAAAAATAATTATATCTGTATAATGTATAATGTGATATCTTGTAAGAATTGTAAGTCGCCCTGGATAAGGATGTCTGCTAAGAAATAAATAATAATAATAATAATAATAATAATGCAGTACTAAGACAAAGAGAGACCTAAGTAGACAGATATTGTGGCAATCAGACTTTAAACAAATGCATTCAAAACGCCATTTACCACATTCAAATAATGCATTTGAGGTTCATAGAATGACATGGTGCTCCCACCTACAGAAATAAGTGTCTATGCAAATATAAATGTTATTTCTAATTTCTAGGTAGCAGGCAAATACCAAGCAGTCATAAGACCACACGAAGAAGTGGAGTGTGCCTGCTGGCCAATACAGCAGTCTGGTATTAATAAAAACAGCAGTTACAAAATTCTGAACTTTAGCCAAACTGGCAAAGAAAATACCAGATAAAATGGCAGAAACAAAAAAGAAAGAAGGAAGGAGTGTACAGCTGCTAATAGTTTATAAATATGGTCCGATAGTGCTTTCGTAATTTTGAAGAAATGTGCTCTGCTTGGGTCACTGGCTTTAATAGTTCATGCTGTGTTTACTGCTGGAGTGGATGATGTTTTCCACACGCCATTTGAGAGGATCTGGGGAGCACATGCTCCACTTATTCACAGGTGGTGACCAGCAAGGGTTTCTGTGAAGGACCTCTGACTAATTGAACAGAATGCTTATCCCATACCCATACATTCCACACCAGCACCTTGATTCGTTTACTGTGCTTCACTGCACTCCAGCGCACATGTTACATGTTTTATTGAAGTCCCTCCGAGCCAATCAAAACACTCTATTCAAAACATTCCAATCAATGTAGTTTTGTTATAGTAGCAACTGTCTTACTAAAGATGATTTATAATTCGTAAACATGCATAGTTGACGTTAATGCCTCTTGTGGTAAATTCTGGGTGCTGGTTCAGCCAGAGGGCCAGTCCATGGAAATGGTAGGTTTGTTACTTTGATAAGTCAATTAAGATATTTGTTTGTGTTGCTCCTGATACACAGAAGTTTAATCAATCATCAAAGCATCTTGTTCTTGCCAGTAGGTTTTGATGACACAATTACATAAACTAATGGACCTTTTATTGACTCCTTTTTACCTGTAAAATCGGTGGCTCTAATTTCTCAGAGCATAAAAAGTGTGATTCTAACACATGGGTTTAAAACAGTCTTGTATAATAACTTTTAAAACGCGGTGTCACTATTGTCCCTGGAGAGCCCCATTGAGCCTTGTGATCATGTCTAGCTTGGACTCCCCAGTTTCGACTCACCTCTGCTGGATGCGCGGCTCCACCTGAACCAGTGGAAGAATGGCTTCCAGCACTTTGCTGGCGGAGCCTGGCAGCATCTCCAGAACCCTCTTGTCAGCCACCATCTTGTCCACGATGGTCTTGAAATATCGCAGGGCGCTCACCACCTCCTTCTCATGCTCCTCCAAGCGACTCACATTCTGAAGGGAGTGAAACAGAGGAGAGTTTTAGAAGTAAAGAGAGAGCCCAGAGGTGCCTCTGATCGGCAGGTATTAAATAAATCCATTCATTTATGTGCCAATTTCAAAACAAGGAACCCTGTCCTTCCATCACCTTTACAATTGAGTACCAATCAATGGCAATTAAATTCCGCATTGAGCGTTTTAAAAGCAGACTGGAAGCGAATGTTCCTCTCATCCGGGACGCTGACATTTTTACTGCTGTACCGAGGCTGTAACTAAAGGTCAACACATAAATGAAAGGATGTATTTAATACCTGCCGATTAAAGGCAATGAGTGTCCGTACACCCTACTTAATAGAACTCGTTTTGTGCTTCTAAATTAAATGTGATGGCTGAAATACACAAGATACTGGTGATCTCCTTTTTCCTTAAAACTAGAACCACCAAATCAATCATTTTTATGGTTTTCACTTTTAAAATTTAAATTACTCTGTGTGTGTGAAAGATACGCGGTTGTTCGTTCTTGACTTTTTCTAAATACATGTATTAAATACCCTGATGGCGTTTGAAAGGCAGGATCGCAAAAATAAAGTTATAATCCCCTCTACCTAGAACTGCCAGAGCAGTCATTAGGACTGCCTTTTACAATACATGCTTTTTATTTTGAATATAACCTGCAGTATTCTATTTTATTTTTATATACAAGCCTGTTGTTATCTCTGTTGGACCTGGCAGCCATCAATTCTTTCATTTTACATAAGGAATGCACCAGGGAAAGTATCAGTAGGAAAGATTTGATCTTGAAGCTAGCCACAGCGCTTCGGCAGAAACATTTCAATCAGAAAACTGCAAAGCAGCAGGCTGCAGCAGCTCAATCTGGATTCTGTGCTGCACTGAGTGACACACACGCACTAGAAAACATTTTACTTTCGTTTTTACAGCTTTTCATTTTTTGAAGTAGTGCTTTATATGTGGCAAGTTAGAAAAGAAACCCTTTTATGTTTAATTGTTCATTTAAATACAGCGTTTCAGTTGTGCAGATGTTTGATATGATGTGCTTGAATAAAACTTTTGAGTTGTATCTGATAGTTTGTCTTTTATTTTAATGTTGATGTTGTTTAAAATGTAACCGTCATAATGACTGCTGGCGGCGGATTTAGGTAGGAGTATAACCGTGGCGGTTCTAGTTATAATACACAGGAGGACGTTACTACAAGGTAAGTTGGTAATGAACTCTCCCTTCGTCACAGACCTTGTTCACAGGTTTTTCAGCTGCTTTCACCGTCGGTTCCGGCTGCTGCTGCTTCCCCTTTTTCGATGGTGTCCGTTTGATTTTGGGAGAGTGAAACTTGTCCATGAGCTTCATGGTGAACGAGGTGAGGTGGGAGCGCTGGGAATCTGTGGAAACAAAAGGACAACCAAACATGAGGAAAGAAAGAACCTCCCAAGCTGGCTTCTTCAAACGCAACACCTGAAACCACAGTGGTAGACCACAATGCCACGAACGTTTCAGGGACATGTTGGTTTAATTAAGCCTTAATAGACCATATTATAAAATAATTTGGAATGCTGTATTTGCATTATAATCAAAAGACGCAGTAATGTGTTCAGACAGTTTCCTGATGCCCAACTGCAGAACTAATACAAAGTTGTACATCAAAACAGTGACCCTGCTATACACCATGAAAATAGCAGCCTCTGTTCTCTGTTTTTTTAAATTTATTTTCAGTGCTGGTATCATAAGCTTATTTAAGCAGAGAACCTGAACAAGTGTGTAGTCCTCAAGGGAAGCACTGCTTCGGATTTGTATTCCCTCCAGATCCCAGAAATCCAACACACGCTTTTTTTTTCTTTCCTAAAGCCATTTGTCTCGACTCCTCTCTCTCTTCATTAAAAAACTGCTGAGGATAGCAGACTCGGCTACGGCACACTAACAGCTATTGATGCTTATATGAAAAGCTTTCAGTAGCTATCATGTCAGATGTTTGGCAAAATCATCACAAACTCAGAAAGTCGTTTCCCTCAAAGTGCTTGAAAGTGGGGAGAAGGGTTCTGTGTTTCCAATGCAATCTAAGGTTCAATCCTATTAAAACATTAAGAACCATTAAGAGGCCTGTCATCACGTTGTCACCAACGCTGCGCAATTAAGGATAAAATGGACAATCCACTGCGTACAAGCATTACACTGAATAGAAGGTTCAACAGCCTCCAAGGTAATCTCTGTAAGACATACAATACAATAAAATCTCTCTCAATTAGTCTTCAATATTTATTTTTTGCATTCAACGGAGGACTGCGAAGTCTCTCTGTATGGGTAGATATAGACTACAAAAACAATACAGAAAGAGTTAAGGTTTCTAAGTTTCTGTATTAGTCACAGGCCTGGTACTACAGTATATGCTTACACTGGCACTAGCTTCTTTTCACGCTGTTACCAGAACGTCTCTGATTAATTATCACTAAATCAATAAGCGACAAGGCTGACCATCAATTACGAGAAGTGTCCCCCTAACCTGAAGATCCAATTTAGATTCCACTACTGCGAGAGAGTATGTGTGCGTGTGTGTGTGCAGGCGAGAGAGTATGTGTGCGTGTGTGTGTGCAGGCCACTGTGTATTCAAGGCATCCAAAGTGCACCAGCGGCCCTGCTGCGACTCAGCCTTCACAGTAATCGGAGACAGGCCACGACACTTCGGATCTGAGTACAAACACTGCAGATAGCGACCGCAGGGAAGTCCCTGCAAACAAAGAACAGCCCCGTTCTCAAGCGCTCAGAAACAGTGAAACTAGAACAGTGTATAACTGCTAGAACTGTGGTTTGGATCCTGCTAGCTAGTAAGATTCTTGAGAAGTAGAAGTGAAACCGCAAACAGGACGGACTGTTCCCTGTTTAAAATGATCTTAAAAAGAAATGTATCACTGAATATCCACTAACATTAAAACTCTTCTCAAATGTACTTCTGCTACACAGTGGCTTGTTCAAGGACTGTCATCTATTAAATTTAATTATTTTTTTAATTTTCACTGCATAGCTGGTTCTAATTTTTTTGGCACCTAGGCATTGCGAAAATGCCTGAGCACCAACAAAAAAATAAATGCTGAGTGTCCAGCCCGACGATGTTGTCTAACCGGCAAACAGCTGTAACTGGTATTTTGCTGAGACACCAGCATACTTTTCACCAGTGGTGTGCAGTCAGCCTTTGAAGATCACATCATATGTGAAAAGGAAAAAATAAGTCAAAAGATGAATTTGATACTATAAAATAATTATGAAAAAATTGCCAAATCAATGCAGGATGTTAATAAAAACTGGACATTTTCGGTTAAAAATGTTGTACTATACTAAACTGTTTAGGATTTCTATTACTTTTAGTACAGTTTTGACTTTTGTACTGTACTTTTAAGCTTGATGTAGTACTGTGAACACATTTCTGTTCAACTTTAGATTAAATATTAAACCAATCAATATGAGATGTTATAAAATTGAACCAATCAAGACCATTGCTTCAAGACCATTAAAAAAAATAAATAATTATATCAACTTCAGCAAATAATTGGATTAAATAAACTTATTGAGAGTTCAAGTTGGAGTTTTTTCCTGTTATCAGCATGTTATGCATAATAAAACACGAAGTAGGTTTGTCTGGTTCTTGTTATTCTTGTAATAGGTAATATGGCAGTAGTGAATGACATTTTAAAAATTCAACTGGGTACAGGATGAGAATGAAAAACACAAGAAAAAAACCAGTAACCCGAAAAATATCCTGCCTGAAAGGTATGTCATTTCTTAAATATCACGGGACGAGATGGGACAGGACATTTTTTGACATGACAGGATGGGACGGGAATGAAAAAAAAATGATATGTACGGAACAGTACAGGATGGGAGAAATTCTGGTAGGACAGGATGGGAACAAAAATTAAACTGAATTTTTTTCACGGGATGGGATTGGACAGGAACATTTTTGATGGGACAGAACTCAAGTTTCATTCCTGTGTCACACTCTAGTATCAATAACCCTCCTGCAGTAGGAGCACAGAAAAGACACTGCAGGCACAGATTACAGTCGATAACATTTTATTTGTACATTTAATTGATTTTCAACATTTAAAAGCCTGTGTTGCACAGCAGTAAAAAAAAATGATGGGTCATATTCATAATTCACCTATGACTAAATCCATTGAACAGGTATGTAGGTTTTTCTCACAGTTGTTCAGTGCTGTGGTAACCGAGGGTGGCTTTTTTGCTCCTTAAAAAACCACAGGATCTGTCAATAAAGGTTAAACAGTGAGGCGTATGTGCGCACTTGTGACGCTTTCCAGTGTACTTCTAAGAAATATCTCGGATTTGTAATAATCTGTAAAGATTTTCTGTAGCATCACACTTTGGCTGACGTCTGTGTACCGTGACTTGTTGAAATATTTACCCTGGCCTACCGTACTAGAACAGTTCAAGATGCCAGTGTGTTCCCATGGCAAAGTGACATCATCAACGTATAATAAAAAAGGGGGTTATTTTAGAATTTAGAGAGCGTCTTGCTGGTTTTGTACCGTTACAATGTTTTTATTTGTGTCGTTACTGTACAAAGCAAAAGGACCCATTGTGTTGCTGTATTCTGTAACAAGGGCCTATCAAAACGAGATCACTTCTGAGGGGACACAAGAGAAAAAAGTCAGCCCACTTCACAAATCTTTATATATGGTCATTCCCGTTCCAGTGGATCATATTTCTAGGCATTAGATCTTGTGGTTGATGATTCATAAACCACATGAGATGGAGAAAAGGGGTAGGTGCTGTGAACAAGCAAAATGCCCCGCATGCAGAGAATGTGTTAGCAAAGATGCTAGGATGGCCTAGATTAGTGGTGCACAGATATTTGTTAAAAACATATCCTTTTATTGCCAGAACCAATTAACCCTCTATTCAGGTATTAAATCTCTTGAATATTTCATTGATAACCTCTAAAACCTGATGTGGAATTGTCCTCGAGGACCAGAGTTGTACACCCCTGACCTAGATAATGCTATCATTTTACAGCTGGTTTCAAGGTTTTTCCAAGTCATTGACGTAAAGGGGTGGAACATCACGTCCATTGGAGCTGGAATAACCCTACAAGTCATAGAAATGCTTTCTTATTATTAATCAAAACCTGTAGAGGAAACAACTATGGAGCACATTCTCTGCAGGTCCGTTGAGGGAATGTGTTCATCAGCATTCTCTCATGCATGGGTGCAGCCAGCAGCAGCATTAACAACACTGTTCACAGTATTACCAATTACAATGTTCTAGGCTGACAACTATTGCATTACAACCTGGAGGTTGTTCTGACATCTCTATACGGTTAGAATTAGTCACAGCTGCGTCAAGTCCCAGTTTAATGAAAGATAGTAATCAATCCAAGACAGGAGGCACAACTGAAACACAAGCAGGATCAACAGAACACAGAGGAACACCACAAATCAGTATCAGAAAACACAATATGCCTGCTTCTTTATCCTAGGTGACTCCACAAACCATACGGCAGTGCTTGGATATGGGCCTTTTAGAGCATCACGTAACGGTTTAAAGATGTAATTTGAAAAACACAGAGAGGTAAGCTAAAAGCCAAGTGAAACTTGCCAGACACTGTAGCAACAGCATACCAACGGGAAGAGGATGTTTTGGTTGGCACCTTTCGATGATGACTGAAACCAGCGCCCCCTATGGCATACAGTGGTAGGACACTCGCTCTACCTTTGCTATTCAGACCCAACGTGACTTTCTAGTCTACAGATTGACAGCCTTCCATCTAGACAGATTAGCAAAGCGTCTACTGTGTCTCAATGAAGGTTTAGCACGACCATGGCATGCAATCCTCACCACTGTGTGCCAGATTCCCTGCATGCACAGCACTTATGTTTGGGAGGACAGTGAAGTACAGGTGTTAGCACAGGTGTGACGAAATGTAGGATTTGTTGTGAACATTCCACACGGCTGCAGTGGCTTTTCAAACTGCCCATCCATTGACTGAGTGAACATCTGGGGTTTTGATGGGTTTTCAGTATACTACACAGCATACTTCCTCTGTCAATATTGAGGAAAGACGTCTAATGAAGTCGGTTCCTTTTGAAATATATTGCCTGCTGCGTAGAGCTAAACTGTGAAGACGTTCGTTTGTAGTTTTCCAAACCCCTCTGCTCAGTATTTACATCAGCACTCTGCTAAATGTACTGATCTTAGTAATTAGAACCTAAGGTACCAAAATATGCATTAGAATGCACCCTACCCACAACAATAAGTAGCTAAACAATATAAAGCAACACACAGTTTAAAATAATACATGTTTTGTTGCACTTTCATTAAAACACAGATAGTGACCATTCTTTTTGTTACTACAGCACTTGAACCTCCTGCTGACACACCATGCATTGCTAATTTGCTAAGATTTCCACCTCATGCCCACATTTACTGTACTGACATCTCCTGTGTCCAGAATACCTCTGCATTCTCAACTGACTCATAATGATCAAGCTTGGCCATCCATTTGTACTCCATAGTCAATCACGCGGATCCGCAAATCACTGCCACATCCCAAAGGCTGAAGTTTACAAAGCAAGTCAAGATTAACACCCTTAACAATTTTATAATTCAAGTTTACAAGCACTCTATGAAGGCTTCTACTGCTATAGATACATACACAGTCATTTCCAACAAATAACGTTACCTGGTTACCTTGCTTGTGCCAGTTTAAACACCACAGCAATGTAACTGGGATTTAATAGATAGTTCTGTAACATAAAGACAGTGCTAAGGTAGTAAGGTAGACACTTTTTTTTATTTAAAAAAAAAAACAAAAAACACTAAAATCTCTGAGGCTCTTTGTTTGGACAACATTTACTTAAATTTCGAGAATTCTGCTGAACAATACGGCAAAGTGAATACATTTTTCAATTTTTGTCAGTTAAGTATATGGAAAACTATGCAGCGGTATGTAATTCAATATGTTAACGTCACACTATTCAGCAGATTTCATTCGACTTTATGAAGCGAAATGAGTTCATTCTACAGGCTGATGCACTCCTCTCTGCACAAACACAGCCAGCAGCTCTGCAGCAGCGGGGCTGTTAATTCCATTCACAAAGGGAGGTGATGATCTCAGCACTGCTGACAGACTGGACGTGCTGGAGCCTGCCGGCAGACCGAGGGGGGTTCAAATCAGGGGAGCACGTTTCTGTCAGCCAATTGCAAACCGCACCGCACAGTACCGCACAGCACCGGGGAGGGGCTACAGTGCCAGATACAGTCCATTATGGCCTCTGAAATGGGAGCGTCCATCTCAATCTCAATCTCAATGTCAGTGTGACTTGCATGGTTATAGAGCTAGTTAGAGGATTCAATAAGGTCTAATTAAATGAAGTGCTTTTTTATTGCAGTGTTTTAATAGGGGAGGGGCTGTTGTGGCATGCTTTTCACCGATTCAGGGCAACATTTATAAACAAAAGCTAATTAAACAAGAACTAAAAGGGTCTAGCTGGTACAGGGGGTTAATTATCCTGGCTGTTATGTGGGTTCACAAATACTTAAGTGTTGGGATGAATAGGAGATTTTCATTTTTGTTCATATTTAAACAGAGTAACATAGTATTTGATTATTCGTCCCAGCACTGGCAGTGAGTTAGCAGAATCTTCTTTCAATGGATTTCAATCCTCAATGGGATAAAGCATTGAACTCCAGTGTAGTAGACTGGATACTGAACGCCACACCTGGGGTCAATTACATGTGTAATTGCGCAATTCGTAAGTACAATAACAATGTAATTGTAGTTGAGACTTGGCACACCTGCGTAATTGCAATAATGTTAATTCTACCATATAATTGATCCATTACAGTTCATAAATGCATTTATTTGTCATTCGATCATTATTCTCGTATTTTCAACCACTTCTCGGGACCCCAATTGTTTGAAAAAAAAGAAAGAAAAAGTTCTATAATACGTTTCTGTATTTGTACCTGCCAGTATTGCTTGGTTATTTAGAATACAGGACAGTGAATATGTTAATGTGCATAGTCATTTATGTAACTTTTTAGTGTAATTGTCATTATAATTACTGAAGAATAATTGTAAACTAATTGTAAACTTAACAAAATAGCATCGTAATTGAAATTTCAGCAAACAATTGTGCTGTAATTGTAACTGAACCCAAGTCTGCTGGACGCTACACCTGCTAAATGCTGAACGTGGCAACTTTTCCTACTGGATGAGGGACAAGTTGCAGCTGCTCGGTCAAGGATGAGAAACTGCTTGAGGATGCTGGGGTGAGGAAACTGGTCCACGCTCAGCTGCAGCAGCGCAGTCTGACTCAGACACCGTTATCAGTGGGGCAGGATGGCAGCAGTGGAAGGCAGGTGTTCCATAATGAATATTTACACAGACGCTGTAGGAAACACTGTTGCTTTATTCCACGTGACAATGCTGCTACGCAAGTGCAAAACATTAAGCTGTAGGAGCATCAACAGCAGAGTAGCGAGTCGGCTGACAAAGTGTGAGCAAGTCTGTGCCCCAGCAGCTTAAAGCCATAGCAAAATCACAGTGGATGCACACTACAAGTTCACAAACTGGAATTAGCATAACGGTGCAGTTAAACAACAGAGTTCTCAACAACAGAAAACACAATGCTCCTCCTTTATCTAATGCTGAACAAGCAATTAGTAATCACATACTGCTGAGTTAACATTATTATATTCTATTAATAATACATGATACATAGATCAGATAGATGATCTAGCCGTCACAATTTCTTGTACTGGCAACCGTACAAACTTTATATCAGCACGGCTTGACATTGAAAGCAAGCAGATTCCAAAACGAGACTCCGAAAAGGACTGCAAACAAACATGAACCCAGAAATGAGAGCTGCAGAATCGGGTTACATTTCTGCGTTTAATTCTGTGCAGCATACGAGGTGTTAATAAACCACAACGCTTACGGCTTTCACGCGAGTCATAACACACTGCATTTACAGTAAAATCTAAAACTCGTATTGTTCTTGCTGAGAATCAAATTAATAGCGTTCTCTTCCAAGGAAGCTGCATTGCGAGTCATGATCATTGCCTTTCTATGGTTTGATGTTACTAATAATACACTGCTGTCCACAGATCCTGACAGGACTGGAGCTGGTTTCAGTATGAGCTCCCCATAATTGACTGTACCACTACTCTAACCCTGAGACTGATCTAAACGCCACCACTGATGATTAAAACAAGACTTTCTGGATACCAATGCTATGGAAGTTTAACATACAAAGCATGTGAGTGGATTTTTTTAAATAAGTAAAATACCAGGAAGGATACTATTTATTTATTTATTTTAACCCTAACCATGTATAAATCAAAACATAAGATTTTTCACAGTGTCTAGTGTTCAAAAACGTATGGTTTCGCTACTACTACAGAAATTCATTTGGGAGCGTTAGTCTGTCTGGTTAAGAAAAGTGAAGCCAAGAGAGACTGAACACACCCTTAGACAGGCCTCAAGGTACAAAACAAATGATGATCAAAGTGTATGAAACAAGATTCCTGCAAACCTTTTTTTTTTTGCTTGGTATCAATCATTTTACTCATGATTTGAACCCGCATACACTTTCTGGTTCTCATTTCCCAGCCCGCAATTACTCCATTTCATTGAATCGAGGCCATCAATCTGCTATTTCCCCTCTTAAATAGAACCTGATGTTTCAGGCTCCCAGCTGGGTAGGTTGTTTACTTGCTGCCATGGATACCAGATGATGTCACCCCTGTTCCTCAGAAAACTGCAGCCAGTGTGGGGTGGTTTCGGTGCACTTGGGAGTAGCCAGCATGACGATTGGATGTCATGCCAACAAGCTCATTTGTAATGCTCAGTATCTTTGTTTTTCTCCTTAAAATTGATGTAAATGTCTCTATAAATGTTTATTAATTGAAGCCAAATAAACCCAATCCACCAAAACGCATTAAAAGATTTTGGATTTTTTTTTGTGCTATTTACACTGCACTTTTTTCCCTGGTAAACTAATTTTATTCTCAGTATAGAGAAACAGCAAGGTAAACATGAGGTATATACAAACGCAGTATTTATTCCCAAACTATCAAGTGATCCAAACCAGCATATCAAAAACATCTACCACACATGCTTAAAAGTTCAGTTCTTTGTAGGATTCACCGATTGTTAAATGTAACCTTTTATTCTAAAGTACCCTTTTACAGTACAGTATGCCACCAACGCTGTGCTCTTTACAAGAAAACTTCCCCAGAGACATAAGATCACAAACATCTCCCCCTCCCACACAATTCCCTCAGGGAGTACTGAGAGACAAACGTTTTCAAAATTCAAATTAACATGCAATATCATCAGTGTGCTTTGCTTGTTTAGATAATTGGGCAAATAAGCTTGTTGTTCCTTTTGCCAGCTTTTTGGCTTTAGAACTTCAAACTTTCTCTTATTTTTCATTTTAATCTTTTGGAGATGACTGGGAAGACATAAAGCTGAGTTTCAGAAAAAAAAAAAAAAAAAAAAAATGCAACAAAAAGTTATCTGTACTGGCGCTTGATAAAGCTTACACATTTCCTGCCAACTGCATGTGAGGGAAATCACAAGACAGCTTTCAAATAAGATTCAAAGCAACCCACACCAGCAACAAAACACCCACTAATTCAGGTCGGGGGTTCGTTACTTTACAGAAACAAAAAGACCAGTTCTACCTCAAAATAAATAACCAAAATGTGGAGGAATACCAGCTGTTTCTCTTGCAGCAGAGTGAACTTTGCAAGGACAGCCCAGAATATATTTAATTGTCACTTCATGCAATGAACATCAGAAAAACGGAGAACACGTGGCCTCCCTTTCCAGTTGTAATGCAGTTAAACAATAGAATTCATAGAGCGACAAGGACATGGGGGAAGTGTTACTGCGTTAGCAAACACCCCTGGGGAACTCCACCCTTTTTCAGCATTTCTTCATGACTGTACCAGGGAACCCCACCGCTCGGGGCCTCTGACACTACAGAGGACAGGGCTGTCCTCCTTCAGCACTATAGCAGGAAGCATGACCCTGTCCCTGGAAGCTCCATATCCCAGCCCTTTTTTATTGTCTCGCGGGACATTTAAAAGGTCAAGATTACAAGATAAATAGATTCGGTTTTTGCTTTGGCCTTTATTGGGTTATTTTATAATGCTCCATCCTTTACAATAAATTTAGCCTGAGGCACTTACTAGAAGCAGGGTGGTCAGAATGACAAAGGCACGAGTCAGGTCAACTGAATGTTTACTGTGAGCAGTTCATTAAACTTCACATCTAATTTTGGATCCTTGGGCCACTTTTAATTGGTCCACTTGACCTGTCATCAAAGCAGGTCTGATTGTACAACCTGGAAACAGGATATGGGCCTACATTTCAAACCTGCTGGCTCCTCTAAATCTCAAGATATCACACCCCTTATGAAATGTATAATAAAACTAGCCTTTCATGCTTTTAGTTTTTTCTATTCTGCCAGCATGGTCTTGTATGAGAACCTCACCAATACCTTGCTGGAGCACATTCAAGGAGTGGTTTACACTCTATTGATGATGATTGGTTTTTCTATCAGTTATGTAACTTCCAATTCATGGTTCTGGTTTGTGGCTGTTTCGCTGACTGCTGCTGCTGTCTCTTACAGTAAGTCGAGCTTTTAAATGAGATTGTCATGGTTAACAGGAAGCATGGGTAATGAGTGTTGGAGTCTCTGCATAACCCCACCTATTCCCTATGGATATTTAAGTATAATAGGCCCATATTATACCTGACACACTATTGCCCAGAAAGGAATGACTTGTACAACAATCCAGTAAGGTTAGGTTATACACAATTCATCAGTATCAGTGGAAATTCTGACCTTATTTGGATTTCTTTCCATCATATGGCGTTGGACTACATATAACATAGTAGGGTTGCAACGATCAATATATACTGATATAACCCTAGCATGATATATTGTATTGTACTTGAAGTATGTATCATTTATATCGCGATACAAGAACAAAAGCACAGCATAGCTCATCATAAATCACCAAGAATAAGTGTGTTTTATACATACTCCCTATCGCATTACATTTTTATCTTAACAAAATGGTCCATCATTAAATGACCATTTTAACTTACTAGGCATCACACAAGTAGCTTATTAGAACAATCACATGTATCGTGATGCATATCGTATCGAGACCTGCATATCGTGATACGCATCGTATAGCGAGATTAGTTTATCTTTACACCCCTATAACAGTGTCCCAGAGATCATGATGACAATGCACTATAGAGTTGGTTAGGTCTTGCAGCAACCCATTGAAGCCTGTTGGGTTAAAGACTCCCAGGAAGGTCAGTAGAACCCTGGCTTGCCGTCATGTGGTGAAACGTTTGAGACCTGTACAGGCAAAAATCCGAATCCGATGAATACAATGGCTTGTCAGTTCAATGCACTGCAGGGGGGCATTTCACACATTCATTAAAAGACAAAGGGGGTCTGTTTTACCCAAGGTGGAACCAATTGCAAGTCGATGGCTGAACCTCTGTCCTTCTAGCCATAAAGCACACATTATATTGGATTTCCACGCGATCAACCCCGTTCTGTGGCCACATTACTTCAAGGCATTTACAACCCTCCTCCTACACACACTCTGTCTCTTTTGTATTACAGCCTCCTCATGTAGTAGGCAGTGCCCTGTAGCAAACCACAATTCCAGAACGGAAAAGAGGGCTTCTTTGGAAACTAAAAGCTTATTCAAAATGGCAGCCTTATTTATATCTATTTCAATAAATTACCCGACTTCTCTAGTGCCCCATCTTTGGATGTTAACTGTGCCAGTCACCAGACACAGCCTGATCCAGTTTCTGTTTTTTAAACCTACTCATTGATCCTGGCAGCTCACAATGTCTCTTTTCAAAACCACAACAATCCTGAACTGAATAGCATAACTGGGAAATTCCAAATCATCAGATACTGTGTGAGATGACTACAAAGATATAAAATCTGGCATGGGCATCAAGTGGCACAGGTATAAAAAGAGCTAGTGAAGGTGCCTGCTTGAAAGATTACAATGCAGATACAGGATCAGAGACGCAGTTGTTCCCTCTACTGAAATCCCACAGACACAACTTACAAGCAGACATAGAAGCCCTGAGAATGTTTCCATTTCACCAATTACAAAGAATCAGTAGAATTCCAATAATGGTGGAGAACAGCAGGTACCGAGTGGGTACTTCCTTCATTAACAATCCTGGCTGTGTGAGTGTGGAGCTACACTGAAAGTGAGCGACACATGCGATGCAAGTGAATTTTGTATCTACATCAAAAAGCAAATATTTTAGCAGTTCTCCCACATAAGACAGAGGCGACCCATTCACAACACCACTCACGCAGCACATAGACTACAGAGCAAGCAAGCAAAGCCAACAAACACCAAAGAGAGTGCGAAAGAGAGGACCCGCTAACAGAGGGAAGAGGTAAAACACACAGTCACGCTCGCAGTAATACAACACAATACACCCCCGGCGCCCACAAAACAGTACACAAACAACTATTTACATAATTTCCCCTTCTCGTCCACACTCTCCAACAGCCCCAACAGTCCATACTGCATTAAAGCTGTTGCAGGTGGGGCTTATCCTGGAACTAGGGTTGGGGCTGTGTCTGGAAATAGCTGATCCTGGATGTGGTTTTGTGTGTGTGCTGGGAACTGACTTTGCTTCCGATTGGTCTGTTTCACTCTAGTCACTCACCACTGGCAGGAAAAACAGAACATATTTCTTTTCTTCTGGAGTCGCTCTCTTCACCCAGACTGGCTGCTCGCAGTCAGTGTAGACGCACCCATACATTCCAGTCATTTTTAAATTATTTGCTCGCTTCCAGTGTAGATCCACCTTAAGGCACAGGTACAGTAAGGAAACAACACTCCTCTGGGCATTAATCCATCTGCGAACACACCAGCCTGATGAAGAATGGCACTGCGCTGTCTGAAGTTCCATGCTTTGAAAAAGAAACCCTAATGTGAGACACAGTGCACCCCATGGATGACTCAAAAAACAAATAAAGAATAGCCGCTGTAACCCAAGAGAAGGTTTCTTTCCATTGAACGTCAGCTTGATAACCACTCAATGTGTTTAGAAAAAACATTGAGAGATTTTTGATAGACAGAGATAACACAGAAACTGATCCTCTTAGTGTGCAGGATCAATCTCCATTAATAACTCTTCATTATCCATTCCAAATTGCAGAGCAAGAGGAGATGGAGATGGGATAATTAGAACAAGGTTGATGTCACTTTGTGAACAAAATAGTCAAACTCCTCATAACAGCTCCTGTCGACTACTGTCCTTGTAACAAGTAACAGAGTATAGGAATACTCACAGTTCTGAGTCTCTGAGCTGAGCAGGGTCATGAAATGGTAAATCTAGATGTCTATAACCACAAAGACTGTATGGGACTGATTAAGCATTACATTGCTTAATCAATCCTGTACAAAGAGAGACTCACAATAGTGTTTTAAACCCAGTGATGTCAACTCACGAATTAGGCATGTTCTTAAGATTCTTGGAATTAAAAAAAAAATTAATTAAACTTCCTTTTTTTGCAACCCATTCATAAGTATAGTATCTCTTCCCTATTTAACGAATCAGTTCATTGAACTGAAATTAAATGACATCACGCTTAGTAAATTTATTGTAACATTTTCAGAATGAATACATTTGAAAAAAACTTCACACAGAGGAATGAATATCCAACCAAAGTACAGTACTGTACTGTATGTCTATGAAATAGAGCTAATATTTGTATAGCTACTGGATCACAGTTCTAGACAATAGGCTGGCTGTCTGGTTTTAAACCAGAATGTCACAGGTTTAAATACTGCATTACTAAACACCCTGGAATGTTTTTTGAAGACTTAATCGTGATTAATCAAGTGAAGTACTACAGTATATCAAACCCTCTATGTGTGACTATCAATATCCCATCCTTACAGCAACTACCTCTCCAGCTACTGTGTCTTGGCAGTAAACTACAACACAAAGCAGGAGACTGCAGTTAGCGTCTGATACCTTACTTGGCATGATGACTATAAATGGCTATTTCCAGGAAAATATTAGACTTTTTCCAAAATTAATCCCCGAATACAGTACAAGTTCCTCTCAACTGTGCAAGCCTCTAATTGCTATCCAGCTGCTTTCAAATATGAACAGGGCTGCGATGTACAAAAAACAGAAAGCTCCTAAAAGGCAACGGGGCTCTGAAAAGAGAGTTAAGACACCAGGGACAATCTGCAAGATATTCTTCTAGCAAGGGCTTCGGGGCATTTAAGAATCAACAGCAGTTTTCCGTAAAACATTCAAACGCTGCCTCGGGGAGTAGTCTCTCTGTGGTGGAGGTTGAAGGGAATGTGGGTTACTCACAGTAAGGAAGTCAAATGAAGATATTTTCTTGATATTATTGAACAGTTACAGTGTATAGATAAAAGGGTACCCTGCCCAAGCACCCAAGTGCATCTTCATCACTGTAGAGTGCAAAAGCCCCCATACCAAATGACCATTTCCACGTTCTTTTTTACTCTAAATCAGGTAATAATACAATTCTGTTTCCCAGTCCTCAAGGCATGAAAGCAGTTGTTAATTTACCCAATTTCTTAAATCCCTCTTCTCTCCATCTGCTCCGTGACAGCATATGCTCTGTGCCGAGCCCCCCCCCCCCCCTAATTTTACAGATAAGGCTCCTTTACACTTAAGTTCAATTTCCCATGAAGGCCCATTTCCGTACGCAGACATCCCCAAAGGGAGCTGCTGTTGCTGGTATTCTGGAGATACTGTAATGCTAACTCAGCACAGAGGCACACTGCCAAAAAGGAAGCCTATGAGGATTTGTTTTTCCTTATGATGGTTTAAAATGTGCAGCACAACCTATGGCATTAACTCTGTAAAGAAAGTACTGAATTACTCTGTCTGTAGCTTACCGGGAAAGGATGGATTAATTTGCAATCTTTTAGTATAGGCATGTTCTGCTTAAACAAGTAGTACTGTATTCAACTGGGAAGCAAAAAGGCTTAATAAGCAGGGTATTGACTTAGAAGGGTCATATCACTCTCTGTGCAACTTACAGTAACCCTGACAGCACACTTTTCACATAACCCAATCTATTCCACAGTAGATATTAACACACCACAGAAACAGATAAAAAAGACCAAATGAGCCCTTTCAAGTGAATGAACAAAATGTCATTCTGCAACATTTTATTGTGTGTGTGCAGTAGAAAGGCTGAAGGTTGCTTTAATGAAATACAGCTCGGCACATTCTGACAGTTCATGAGAACAGAACACAGCAGTGCGTTCAGTGTGGAGTAGTGGTTAGGGCAGCAGTGTGGAGTAGTGGTTGGGGCTCTGGATTCTTGTCCAACATCATGTTGCATTGTCTCCAACCTCATTTATAAAGATAAGTTCTTTTAGAAAACTATGGGACAGCCTATTTGTTACTTTGATCACACATGTTCCAGATCACAGCAGGTAAAGATAAAAAAGACAAGAACATTACATCAGGATTGGATTTAAAAGGAGATAATCCCAGAACTGTTCACAGCACTTAACACTAGAACGACCGTGTTTATAGGCATACCCTAGAACAACATGACCGGTCAATTTGACCGGCGTATTAAAAACAACATAAATATTATTATGAAAGGACAAACAACTGAATATAAATCGTAGTTTTATTCACAAGCGTCATATAAAGCATCTACACAACCAAAACACTGTAAATAAATGGACAGAAATGGGTTTATATATAGACATATTATATAATACACATCCTCAAAAAATGGTATAAAATGAAATAAACTATTTTAAAATAAATGTGTGTCTATACAGTTATATACTGCACATACATAACTGTACAACTGCAACTATGTAAATAAGTTTCACATTTTTTAAATAAATGGGTTTATACTGCCTACCTAAAGCGCAACCGAAGCTATGCGTTTATATACAGACGTACTATAATTGAAATGACATGAATAAATAAACATTTGAACAGAACGGGCTTCAGTCAAATGTGTGTATATACAGTTATATATACAAAACTGCACAACTGAAAAAATGTAAATAAGTATCAAATGTTTTAAATAAATGGGTTTATATTGCCTATATAACAAAGTGCAACCGAAGCTATGCGTTTATATACAGACATGCAATAATCAAAATGGCATGAATAAATAAACAGTTGAACAGAATGGGCTTCATTTACAATTGTTTACAAAGTCTAAGTGCTGGCAGATCACACAGATACTGTGCTTTTCAAAAAATGCAGTGCACTTACAGCATTGTCCATCTTTGCTGCATTAGAATCTTGTTTGGTAAAAATGGCAGTAATTCCAAACACTCTTTTCTGTCCTGCTTCTTCAGCGATCCATTTGCAATGTGTATTTGGGCAATAATTAATTTCTTAGAAAAACATGTGACTTATAGTAACCAGTGCAGACAGACAGCCTGGTGCTGTGAGCTATCAAGGCTGATTGATGGGATATCAGAGACTCATTGAAACAATAGAAATGTCAACAGATAGCTCAGTTGAGGAAAGCAAACTGATATAATCAAACTTCAATATGGCTGCAAGTCCTGGCTGATAAACACAAACAATACCAAAACATTTCATTGTTATAATATGTATCGGTCAATTTGACCGCGCCTGGTTGGGATAGGTATGACAGCATTTTATCTCACTAATTTTTGCAGCCACTCGAAAGCACAGCTCCTTATCTTACACACGCACGGCAATTTACATTTAAATTCCAAAACCGGTCAAAATGACCGCCTTGGTCATTCCAGTGTTACTATAATGCATGTACAGTAGCACTCATAATATAGGACACTAATCTACAGTGAGCAATGGAGAGGAAAGAAAATAAGAAAAAGATCAGCTGATGCTTACTGGAATTGATGCAACAGCCCAGTGTTGGAGAACGGGCTTATCTCCAATGCCAACAGTACAGTTCTGCGCTGAGTACTTTAAGTACATGTCAGGTTTATATTGAACAATCTCGTCCACATACCTCATTGCACAATGTCAGCGTATGAACACTCACATGGCCCTACAGTAACTCATCTGCCGGCTGGTCTCTTAGTTGATTCTGGTTGCCAAACAGATGCAGTACGGCCCAGGCTGGAGCTTAACAGAACTGGATCCATTGTGGCAATGTCAGTTCAGAAGATCAAGGGAAACTGGGAAAGTGCTTCACAAGAACATAGCTGGTTCTGAACTGATTCAATACCATTGAAGAGATGTGCTGTAATAATCAGAATACAACATGGATATTGGAGGTCATTCAAATCACACATTGCTGTCTGACAATACAGCAAATATGCCTTAACATTTCTCTTCTTTAGATTCATTTGTAGTTTTATGATTGGATTTACAGATGCCGCTACCCTAATTTTTCCATTTTAATACGAAACTCACAAAAACATTTGGCCCAAACCCAATGCATATCTAATCCTTTGCAATTATCTAGGTTGGATCTACCACAACCAACACTAGGGTTAATGAGAGATGAGTCTTCATGCCCCCAGGGTGCTATTCTGAACTCTAGTAGGGGTCCCAGATAGAGATGGAAAGATTAATAACAAATCAGGCAGACTGACTTGGCCTCACGGCCTTTAACTTACCCATGCAGAATCTGTGGATGACTGCATCCCATTAAAAGTGGGGCATTGATGGCTATGGGTGCTTTTTGAAATTTTAAGCTACTATTGCATCCTCAAATGTACACTGAAGGAAATGTCTAAATCACAACTGTGCAACCAATCAGAATTTACTTTTCAAAAAGATTCATAAATATCAATAAGCAACACTACCTTCCTCCACAATCTAGCATTTCATCCTGAAAACACCTTTGTGTTTCTGGCACCACACCTATACTGTATGTATAACCTCGTAAGTATTTTCATCCTGAAGTGCTGTAAACGAGAATGAAGACTAAATATAATTACTGGAAACCAGGCCATTAACAAGATTCCAAGATTGCACATGCTCAAGATGAGATATTCCTGAAGACAATGAGTAAGACAGCTTGATTTCCTCCTAGAATACATTGGAAAATTTCACAGTAAAAACACTATGCACTACGTAAATAGATTGCACCATGTATTTTGCAAGCGGTATGTAATGTACTGTAAACATTTATTTTGTGGTATTGCTGTGAGAGTTAGGAAAGTACAGTAAAAGATATTTTAAGCAGCCAACTGCTCCACAGTTTCAGAGATTACAAATTGAGATACTTTAGACATGCAAGCATTGAAGTAACTGTGTTTACTTTCCATTACTGTTTATTTACCACTGCTGTACACTTTAATGTAAAGGTCTCCTTACTGGTTCCTCATTCAATATTCCTTCTTTGTATTGTAGGACAGAAAATACTAGATTTAAACTGTACTAATTTAAGCATACAATAAATGTTGATGTACAGCACAGCAACACTTGTCTGCAGCTACCATCTTTAAAATACTTTTTATTTTTTTTTACAGAGATGCTCTCAGCAGGAGACCAATTAGATGGTTTTGAAGCTGGTTAGTACTGTACTTTATTGGATGAACATGAATAACGTTACTATGTAATTTACAGCCCCCCTACAGGGAAGACCAACAGCATAAATTCAGTAAGATTCATTGACTTAAATGATAAAACAACTAAGGGATAGGGAAGGGCTACTTTCATAGGAGTTTAACAGACTGCTCTCAATGCCAGCCAGTGCAGATGCTGAACCCCCCCCCCCCACACACACACACCCACCCACACACCACACACCACATTCTGCCTTCCATTTGTCACTCCTATTCCTTCCTGTTACAGTTTAAGGTCAATGCCTTCAGGATCCCCTCCCATCCTCTCCCACTGTACCAAAGCTGTGGAGGCTTTTTCCATGGGCAGCCTGACTAATCTGTGCCCTCTTTAAAACAATAATCTCCAAGCAGTGTAAAACACGGTAGCAGATAAGACTAGCTGGAAAGATTTTGATCAAGGTAAAACTCACAGAGATCACTACACTCACTTAAAGCTATTAACACTTATAAAGAACATTCTGAGACAGTACTGAAAAGAGATACCATAACATGCAGTTTAGGCAAGTGCATTTGTATCTGCAAGGGACTTTGTCTCTACAGTAGCTTGTGGGATGAGTGCAGTAACTACCATTATATAAAGCTAATTAACTCTTTCTTTTTAAAGTTTATTGGGCTAGAACATACAGTGAAACAAACCTTTGTCCCCAGGGCTTTTGTGAGGAACACTAAGGGGGAATTCATGCTGGAGTCTTTTTTTTTAGTAGTGCATTTTAAAGTTAGTCACATTTTCATCCCATTTCTTTTTTCACATCACTTAAAATAACAGATAACTCATAGCTATCAGAATGATAATAATAAAGTTGCTCACCAGGCCTCACACTATGCGGCATTGCAGAAAGTCAAGAGGCACTGTTGCAGTACAACATGCACGATCCTGAACAACTCACTTGTGCCCATATAAAACCTCTTCAGTCACCTAAGGCTGGCTAAGGCAGGACTGTCATCATGGTTTAATGTATAATAAAATCCATGTATGGCAACCGAGTAATGGAACAGTGATGTGTCTACTCGGGTAATTCACACTGGAGGTATTCAGGGCAGAGAACAGTAGCTTTTTTAAGGGTGTACAGCACTGTAGCCTCATCCCCTTAGCAAATGAGGACTACCTTATGCTATTCGAATCTGAATTCCTGTGTGCTTTAAAGACAGCAGCAGAAACTGACCTTTCTGGAGACTGTGTGTGTGCAATAACACAATCATCAAAAACATGCTACAGTATGTACAGTATGCTACGAACGTGACCGTGGGTTCCTAGGGGGCGGCGCACAATTGGCCGAGCGCCGCCCGGGTAGGGAGGGATTAGGTCGGCAGGGCAATCCACGATTCACCGCGCACCAGCGACCCCTGTGGCTGATAGATCTGTGTTGTCCTCCAGCACTATAGGTCTTGGTGGCTTCGCTGTGGATCCGCAGTGCGAAAAATGACGGCTTGGCAGGAACAAGTTTCGGAGGACGCGTGTTTCAGCCTCCGTTTCCCGAGTCGCCAGGGGGTTGCAGCGGTGAACTGGGATAAAAAAATTATAATTGGGCATTCCAAATTGGGGAGAAAATGGGGTAAAAACCATTGGCGACGACTTAATTTAAAAAAAAAAAAGAAAAAAAAAAGTGCATATAGGCCTAGTACTTCTGAACCTGGGTTAATAAGAATCTGCCGAACCTGTGGTGTTGATCATAAAGCATGGTTCCTCTTCATGCATCCTGTTTACACACAAGCTACAGCACACATCGCACGCAGTTTACTCAGAAAAGCAGTTCCTTCCCAGCCGAAGGGATATTTCCCCTTTGCTAGGGCTTTTGATTCCTGTTTTAAATGTCTCTTATTAGTAGCAATAAAATTGTTAAAGACTTTCATTTTACACTCAGCTTTGTTAAGAAAAGGGGAAGGTACACGCATGAGCTGCATGTGTGCCCAAATTCTGACCCCCATTACAGTACATGAAACCACAAGATTAATTTTGTATTAGGTTGGTACAGTAACTAAGCCTGTTGTAATCTCTAGATTTTTTCATGGTACTGCTTCAGCTAACTGGTTGACTCTTCACACAGGAACCAATTTGAAGAAGTATTGAACTATTATGATGTAGCCAGTTACACAAAGGTAACTTTAAAGTTGTACAAGGAACTCACATTTCAGATATGCAGCTTCAGTAAAGTACAGGGATTTTTATAAGCCATTACATTTGATTAGGGGACACGGAGCAGTGCAACCTTAGGGCCAGCAAATGTAATTAAAAAACGATGTACTGAAATCCTACAGCATGTAAAATCTAACTAATCATTTGGAAAATGATGCATCTTACTTACAGTAAACCATGCAGCCAACTGTTTCCCCACAGTGCAGTCAGATTAAAGTTGAATCGCTCACTGACAGAACAGATTTTATTTAATCATGAAGTAGGACAATAATCTAAACGGTATAAAACTAGCAGGAAACTATCAAAAAACATCAGCATTTTATTCTGATCAGCTCTTTCATATTTTGGGATATTAAGAGGTGCGTGAACAAGCTTTAATAAAAAAAAAACACATTTTAAATAAGTGTTTAAATAATACATATACATCACTTCTGATAACACTGCAAATATAAAACTATCAGATTGAGTTTATCCAAAGTGGTTACCGCTTATCCTCGGACCACTGGACTATCATTTCTACACTGTGCTTCGGGAAGGTGTTCAGTAGTAAGCATCATGAACGATTTCCCCTTAATGACACTTAAAAGCCTGTGAATACCAGCTTGTCTGAACACAGTCTTTCAGGTACAATATCACTCCTTCTGACAAAAGATTTTCCTCTATTTTACTACCTGCCTGCAGTGTAACTCTGGGATTCATTACCTGAGGATGTTTTCTTGTTTGTTTGATTTCAACGCAGGTTAACACACACTGTAATTATTTCTTATGACACATAATAGGCCAAATTAAAACTCTGTAGCAATGTCCCAAATACAAACAAGAAAACCCAGGCATTCCTCTCTTCAACTGGGGAAGCAGTGCGTTTCATGATGAAAACGCCACCACTGTATAACATAGCTTCTGAACAAACTACTTGTCCAGTATAGTGCAACTCTATACTGTAGTTTTTAACTGATGACCAATAAAACTTTGGTTGGCCCAACAATGGATTATTAAAGCACTACTGCAGTTTCAGTTGTCATCGTGTTACTGCTTTTTATGTATAGAAATGCGATCAGTTCCTGGTTAGATCCTGATGATTTAAACCACAGTAAGCATGTAGCCATTGCAGTTCCATCAGATTAAAAGGTTCCTCTCGAACTATGCAGCTTTGGGAAAAGTGCTTTTGTTTTTGTTCAATCAGTCCAGCTGTCTCCAAATTCCATTTTTTAAATCAGCTGTTTCTGTTTCATACTTTTGTAAAAAAAAAAAAAAAAAGAAATTAAAAATAAATGTAAGGGGTGGTTTCTGAGCAGTTCCGAGAAGCAATCTTTGAACTTTTAACATAGCACACTGGTGGGTTAACTTCCCTTTACATTGTAAAAAAAAAAAAAAAGTTTAAAGATTGTACAATAAACACACACTCTGACTTATATTAACAAGCGCACTGCATAGTTACCATATGTACTGTACTAATTACAGAAAATCTAAACGCAGTGGTCCCATGTGCTGTATTATCAACAAATCCTAAAAATCGTTAATATAAAACTGTAATTAAACTGGGACCTTGCTGAGCGCTAGATAAATAAGCTTTGCAGAAGCATCGTAGGTGTAGCAGTGAGCTGACTGGAAGGTAGCTAAGTTGTCATCGTCACCATCAGTTGATACAGTAGCTGTCTGTTTTATAAATCACTGACTAGGAAAGTGCCAACCTGTTCAGGAAAGCTACAAGATAGCTCTATCCAGCTCCTAAAGAACCTCGCCCTACCTGATATAGGCTCCAGTTTACTGGGCAGCTCCTTTTTCACCCCTGCATCTGGAGGTTGTGTCTTCTGATTTGTATTCCCCATTTAAAAAGCGGTCCGTCACCAGAATCCCTGGTGAAGTCCTTATAATGTTCTCTTCTCTACTTCACACTGTCAGGAGCATTTCATAAAGCACCCACTGAGTCATTGAACAGCATTAGCTCAGTTACTCATGGAATAAAGCATGAGGACCTGTCATACTTTTTCTTCTTCTTGCTGGAGTTAAAAATTAAAAATCAGCAAAAACTCTTTTCCCTGAAAGTTCAAACTTTTGTATCCTTCAACGAACAATAAATACTCTCAAATGTATTTTAAGAAGAAACTGTTTGAACAACTGCTCAATTCCTTCTGTCCCTTAAATGGTTAAACAAGAAGCTCAAGAAGAATATCACATTGGTTGCTGCTTATAATCCCCAAAAGGTCCAAGAGCAGTGTTTCTTCCATCAGTTATATTAAACAAGCTTCTTCTGACTCCAAAGCGGCATTCTCGCTTTCTCCTCTGGTTCAAGTGCCTTGTTTGTTTCACTGTGACTTCTTCCCCCTTAGTGTTTTAGTAATTAACTCCTCCGCCTACACCTCGTCTTTAGGTTTTAATTACAGTATAGAGCATCTTTCAACATTTTGTTACAGGAAAAACAGTTTTCACATTCCTGGAGAAACTACTCACTCATATGGACCAACCCTCAAATACACAAATACTGAACATACCACGTTACCGAGCTCCAGGAAACAAATGAGGACTCCAGAATCAAGTTAAAAAGGTGTCATATGAAAATGTAACACTCGGGATAAGTGTTTTACTGTACAGTAAGGGACATTTTGGTTGGGATCATTTGTAATTCATGGAAGGCAACCTTTTTGTTTGGGGATTTAAATGGTATTTTTATAGAAAAGTGCATTTTGTGTAACGACAGAAATGAAATGTCAAGACCATCCAATTTTACAGAAGAATGTCAGCAGGGATTATTTATTTATTGCAGTACAGCACAGGGGTTTCTTCAGTCCAGACAACAGTACATTGGTACCAATATCGACTTGACTACAGAGAGGTTTAAGGCAATCGCTAATCAGCGTGACACTGCGAAGCAGTATTTCAAGTGACAAATAGGAGGCAATGTAAAAAAAAAAAAAAACACCAACACACATACAGGGGAGGATACCACGCTTTACTGTACTTCCGTTTTTTTTTTTTGGTGACTTTGTACAGTACTGTTAACAATTCCATTCTGTCATACATTCACCATGAAGTTCAAACAGGGCATACATTTAATATCTCAGATCAAAATGTTAAGCAGCAGCATGTACTGTACTCTTAAGACTTTCCAGGGTGGGTTATCCAAGGTGAAAGTCAGAATCAATTCCAGGTTTCTGCGTGCTTAGTTAACAAACCTGTTCTGAATATGAAATCCCCACTTCAATAAAACATTCCGGCTAGCACTGTCTGCTCCAGCTTCATATTGGATTAGAATACAAGCAGGAGACTGATTTTATGACATTTTATTGCTTGCAGTATCTTGACTGCTGGCACTATGCTCCCTAGTACTGTGGTGCGCAGAGTTTGGTAGAGTCAGTAAGGGAGGCGTGACTATGACTAAAGGGGCAGTTCTGGAAAAATAACAAAGTGCTTTTTACCTTTCAAATGAGCCGCTGACTCTAATGTTTATTCCTGGATTTAATGTAAATCGCATATTTTTTCCTAAATTAAACCAAAAAAGTTCCAGATTTCGCAAAAAATGTCTCTGTGAATTCCTCAAGGAAAATGAGTTTAATCGTAGTCTTATTCATGACGTTGTTTCTACTCATCTCAAAGCTTCAGCGTCAATTCACAGATCAATTTCAAGAATCGACAGAAGAATACGATCCATTCGATGCCAGAATAAGAACAACTTCCCATCTGTCAATAGCAGCTCAAGAAAAGCTCACGGAACTATCCAGTGATAGAACTCTTCAGGCAGAATTCAAGTCCAAATAAGGGGCTGCAACAATAAAGTTTGCACACCACTGCCCTAGTGTATGGCTTGATGCCTGCCTGTGTCTATAGCATTTTATTTCCAAAATGCCAGCACTAGACTTTTGTTTTAGGCAAAGTGATGCTTCAATGTTTGATTTGTCAAAAAATAAATGGTTCTGGACACTATCATAGAAGACATATGAAGTACACAAACATTCTATTAGTAATTTGTTTATTTCAAAAGTTTCATACAGTAAGTTCACAATATTAACAGAATGATGACCAATGTTTTCCAAATCCATTTCTTATCAGCAACCCTTTTGCTTGTTCTTTTGAGTTTGAATGATGTACAGACTTGTTGCACAATTGTAAACTGAGCTGTTTCTTGGTACTGTACCAAATCAGTTTCTGTGCTACAGGTCACATGCTGCAACTGTAGCTAGACCACTGGAGTGAACGTTACCTACAGCACAGGAAGTGATCCAGAAGCAGTTACTTTTTATCTATATCGTAGTAATTTAAATATTTATATTCCAATTTAAACAGAATAAACTAGCAAGCACAGAACCAAAAGATCTTCAACTCAAGAAAAGACTATCGCCTTTCTTTAAGCGTATGCAAGACTAGAAAACAACTATAGCAGATTATACTCAAGTGTATTCTCGCGCCCCAGTTACAGTCAGATCAACTCCCTCCTGACAGCTCTGCTCTCCTCCTGCTCACAGCCAACTGGGGGAATAGAACTTTGTAATGCTTGATTGGTGTCTGCCTGCTCCAGTGACCACAGCCCATAGAGAAAGCTTCTATTCCAGTATGGACTCCAGTGTGGAAATGATAAATCTGTTTAGTGTCCAATTTTAAATATATATATATATATATATATATATATATATATATATATATATATATATATATATATATATATATATATATATATATATATATATAAATAAAATATATGCATATTTGGAGGCTTAGGTACTGGTCTATTGGGAATCTGGATGGCTGCCTCCAGTCTGCTGTTTCACCTGACCCAGACTTAACTACAGAGACTGAGCTCCCTGTCTGCCCTGCCAGGATTCTGCTATAATAAGTAACAGCTGGAGAAATTTCACTTGAAAAAAGCTGCAGTGAGTCATTTTGTTAACAGCAGAAAAATGTGCTAAATATAGTGGATGTCTTTTTATATATAAAAAAAAAATGCACTGACAACAACCCTACATCTCAAAGCGTTTTAAATGAGAGGCCAAATCGAAAGTATCACAGACACCTGAAATAGCAACAAGGGTCAAACTACACTAGGTTTTCCAAAAGTAACGAGATGCGATGCTAATTTTTATTTAGCAGAATATCAAATCAGAAAGTCCAACTAGGGCCATATTTTCAGAGCTTTTCCCTGGCCGCTGATGGCTATGGGTTTGGTGTTCAGCATACAGAACATACAACTGCATCGTGTGCCTCATCCCTCCACTTTCAGTCAGCCAGCTACTTAACTACACATCCAGGCTTGTCAAACCCTCTCAGCCTCCAGGCAATGCACTTTGTTTTTCTCTGCGCAACACTCAGCTTAATCCACAGAGTTATCTGAACCGCAGCATTGTATGAATTCAGGCCAGTTTCTGTAGCTTTGAGCAATGGGTGGTGCAGCCAACAGGCTTCGATGCCTTAGTGATATGATTGTTAAATAGGAAACTGCTGAAGTCTGAATCCATTTCCCTGTTTTGTTTGTTTTTGGGGAGACAACAGAAGCAGGGCTGCTGTCTGCGGCCAGATAGAATTCAGAGGCAGGGAGCTGCAGACTCAGACATTTCAAAAGCAGCTCTTTCTAATGGATTTCTCAATGACATCCTATAATGAAATGGGAAGTCATTTTTTAACACCCATTCTGTTGTATTTTCCCCATTCAAATACGTCGCCTCATGAAACTTGTTGAAATACACACGACACCACCCAGGGCTTTACCAAATAACCTTATTAGGTAATATTTTACTTATTTTGGTACACCACTGCCTGTATGGTGAAATAACATGATAGAGAACATTGCAAATTAACTCTTTTTCCAGGATGCAGTCGCTGGTGTACAAAAATGGTACAAAATACTGTAATTAAGTACAGTTTAGTCTCTCCTCAAACACATTCACAGTGTTTTGTTTTCTCTGCTTGCGTGGGAAGGGGAGCAGGTAGCAAACATTAGCTTTTTCATCTGTTAATGCCTCTTTATGTGAAGCAGTGTGAGTACAGGGAAGCTTGGGTGTTCCTGTGTGAAATGTATTTGACAAAGTCCTGTAGTGGATACCATAGAGTTTAATTTGCTGTTTTAAACTGGCTAAACAGTTTTCAGATGGACCCAAAGTGACTATAAATGAACCTGTGGTTTTATCATACCGGAGAGTTCTGAACAGTAGAACACAAAGGCAGCTTCTTATTTACTTCTTATTGTGTGTGTGTGGGACTCAAATACTCTACAGCTATTTCTGAAAGTGAAAGAAAAAAAAGGCATCCAATCATGCATTAACATTTACCAGTGTCAACAAATACATCCTGCTTGTGAGGAAATGCTATTGAGGAAGGAGAGACTGCTTTGGGGTGATAAGTATAACAAGCACATACACCTCTGTGCTACAAAAGCCCACTGAACAGAAAGCAAGAGAGTCATGTGATCGGGTCTGAAATTCTAAGCAAATGGATAACGTCATTCCTTCTTGTTAAGGCATGCAGCCTCATTAGGTAGTTATTGTGAAGTTCTGGCTGTATCCTGAGGGCAGAGCATTCTGATGTCTTTCATGGATCCGGAGGTAGAAAGAGGCTGTGGTTTGTGTCATGCATGTAATCTAGGCAATGTTCACTGCTGCTAATGCTACTATTTAAGGACAAGTACAATTTTATTTGGATTCCTGCATTACATTTTGGAAGGGTGTTCTTGATTTGAACTCTTGCAGGACTTTGATAACTGGACATACAGTTTTAAATAAATAACATTTCAGTTTCTCTGCTGACAACTGCAACCGAATGACAAGAAACTAGCCTAAATATGCATTACTGTACCCACAGACTTTCAACTGAATTAAACAATGTGCATCACTGCCAGTACCTAAGCTTATTTTACACTTAACTTTATGACTTTTTAAATAAACAACACGCCCCTTTTTCACTTTGCTACCTAGTAAAATCAACAACGTCACTTGCATCTATTTGAATATGTTTCTATGCACTCACTGACTGCTTATTAGTGTATATGATTGATTGTTTATGAAAAATATTGTGTACTGTACAGCACTTGTACACACGTAGGTTCCAGTGCTCTATTTGCTTTTAAGATTACACAATATTTGCAAAGGAAGGTCTATGTGGTTTTTGTCCCCTTAACTAAAATCATGTATTTCCTGTAGTGCCTAGTGCTGGCTGGATAACATTTTTTCAGGGTACTACGACTTGCATGCATGTTTCGTATTAATGATTGTGAATTAATGGAAAGTTCTACGTATAATGACTGAATATCTATTTGACTAACGAGATGCCAGTTTTCAAAAGTGTTGCACTGACAGCTCACCTGCTGTGTATAACCTGCCGCAGTTCAAATGCACAGCAACGATCAGAGATGCTAATTCTGGGAAGAGCGAGGCACTGTGCTGCTGAAATTTAGGACAGCTCTTCTAAACTTGCAGTCACCTCCAATAAAGGACATCAGGCAAAATGTCATTTGCTAATGTCAATCGTGATCTATAATTCGCTCTAAAGCTTTTAGCAATTTAGTGAGAGGCCGACCTTTGTATAGGACAAAGCAAAGGGGAAGAATGAGTCTTCCCTTGTCTGTGAAGCATGAGTCATCCGTGCATCAAAACAAATGGGAATTTTTTTGCAACCATTTTTAGGTCTAAGAGTGACTATATGGTAATATTCTGAAATGCAAACAGATTCTCACGCTGCTGAATAAAAAGAGACACCACACCCCAACACATACACATGCGCTAGTACGACATGTTACCCTTACCTCCTCACTGCAATAATACATTTTTTTTTTCTTTTTTAAAGACTGCTCCAGGACTTATATCCAGATTCTTTCAAAAGAATCTTAAAAGATTACACATGGATTCTACGGTAAACACTGAAAGAACTAGTGGCTTAAGAGAAAAGGCAGCATGGAACATAAGTTTTCACTTCATTAAAGAAAAAAAAAAAAGTCAATTGGAAAAAAAAAAAAAAAAAATCTAATCCACTGCCATATCAGAGGGTTAGCACCAGGCATCATAGTAGCACAGCATACTTCAGCCAGTCTGATGAGGTTTGAAAATAGAATATTTAAAAAGGGAATTGAAGACTGCTGACAGACTGGTTTAAAAAGGCTGGGGTTTAAGAGCAGTTCCTTTTTATTCAAATATAAATCTGCAGCTGTAAACCATGTATATAATGTTGCTTTGGTTGCTTACATCTACAGTATTTGCCACAACTAAAAACAAAGGCTTAGTATATAATATAGTAAATGGAGGGCAATTTGTTACCAGAATACACAAAGCATTTATGTCCAGTTGTGATCTGTGAGAAATCCACAACCAAAAAACCAAGGATTTATCTTACTCTGTCTGCCATTTTAGTTCTCTTTCCTTTACCTAAAAGAGCACTAAAAGTACCCAGCTAACTCAATCATTCTGTCAAGAGCTTGAGTGCCATACAACTAGATCTCTGTGACCACGCTGCACCACAGCTCCAGTACTTGCAGCACCCTAGTGCTCATCTGTACAGAATGCAACAGCAGAGTGCAGCCTTCAGTCGACTTTAACCATCAGCAAACATCAATCTCACCTCTGCCTGGCCAGCACAATTCAATAAACAGAAACACTTCCTTCAGAGCAGTCTGCCGATTCACGGGCAGATTATTCAGCTCCCCTGTGGGACTCCTTCCTAGGGATCAGAAACAGCTGAGAGAAAGCGCTAGTAGTCTGTTACTGGAGTTTTACTGAGGCCGGCAGATATTTAGGAGAGTCTCCAGCAAGTGGTAATGCGGTTCGGATTTCCAGTTCAGCTGTACAATTTTCTTTTGACAGACCATCCCCTCCTCCCCAATGGTATGCACTGCAGTCTGCGTAAGACTGAGTTAAATAAAATATGACTTTCCCAAGTGGTAGCAATTTTAACAGCTGTACAAAGGATTTTAATGAGTCCTCATTTGAACTAGAAAGGGTGGTGGATGACAATCTGTTGTTGGTGTTGGTATTTACTATGTACACAGTATTACTAATTCTGCCTAATCTGTGTTTGAACAACTTTCATACAAAAGAAAAGAACAGCAATCTTATTTTTTAAACTCAGTGAGAGTGTGTTGCACATTGTGTAAAATATTTCTTTAGTTTAAAAATGTTTCTCAGGGTGTCAAATTTTACAACAAGCATTCTCAAAAAATATTCAGAGAGAACTCATAACGCTGTATAAATTAAACAAAAAAGTGACATTACTGTATGTAAAATGACCACCGTGAGTCACACATTTGCCACTAAAAAAAATTACTGGTTCACCACATATTCTACATTTGACTGTCATAGAATACAGGAATCCAAGGTGAAGAAAATCGCTAGAGCACTGAATAATCCATCCCATCAGTGCATTCCACTGCAGCCTGTCAACACTGCCCCAGACAGACTGCTCCTCAAAGCAACTCCAGGCGTATAAACAAATACAAACAGACTGAGATAAGGGCTTGCAACTTCAAACACATGCATTTTATTTATTGCTAATAATCAATCAATCTACCAGGTTTTGCATTCCTAGAAGCTACACAGCCCACATGACTGTTGTATGTTTATTTATTGATCGTGTGTGCCAGTACACAACTACAGCAGCACCGAAGTTTAATTTAAAAGGACGGATCTGCTTTATAAAACCTGATATTTATTTACCCATCTCGCCTTTGCATTGGGAGATGCAAACTATACGTTGCAGATGTTTTCTCTTGAAAGGTAGCATTAGACCCAACTATCAAACGGCGGTCCCATTCGGCAGATAATATACCATTTTAGTGCAGTCTCTACTGTCTAGCCAGACAACTCTGACGACCGGTGTAGCAACGACATTACATGCATCAGAAATGTGAGGCTTGCGTTGCACTAACGCCAGTCGTAAATAGAAACAAAATATATTTAAGTTTCAAAATTGCTTGTTTAGAAACATTAGTATTATATTACAAATTGGGATACATTTGCAACGTCAACAGGACCAGACACACATTTATAACCACAAATGTAAATAAACTCAGACAACATGATCATCTAAAGAAAATTATCTTAATGATTTATTATTTATTAACCTTTTTTTTTGCAAGGAAAAGGTTGTCTTTTTCCCTCGGACTTGGTTTGCAAAGCAACAAATGCATGATATATCAACGCGTTGCACCCAGTCGAGATATTATCACAGTTGTGATGCACATAGTACATTTAAAACTAACCTAAATACACCATATCCGCATTTATAACGGTAAATTTGGATTTATATGAAACGGATATGAATTTGTACCGATTAAGAGCAACAGTTTAGAGATGCTACATCCCCTTCACACAATCTAACAGGGGAATCAAATTACGTTTAAACCACCAAGAAAACACAAACTCTAAGGACTGCTATTTCCAAGCAATCTCTTGTTTAAAACACGCAAAACAGTATGACTATTCAACAAAATCAAAACGTCCCAGCCACCAGGCCTGTGCATCCTCGGGGTGTCCTATCACCACCAGCCGGCCATCAGCCCCAGGGCCCCGGCCGCTTGCCTTACCTTGTTTTTCTATCTTTCCAGACATTTCCAAGGAGCAGTGTCGGTGTCTGTCGATGAAAAAATCCCGCTACGGTTGCTTCCCCCAGAATTGGGGCCTTTTTACTGCGGCACCATTAGAAAAACCACGCGAAGCTACAGATTTTCCCTGAATTCAAACCAGTCTTCTCTTCGTCCTCCGTACAGTTTTTTTCTTATGGTTCTTTATCCAGACTCGCAATAGTGAATGAGGCGAGAGAAATAGAGCTCTCTGTCTCCTGTATCTGTCAGAAAGATTGCGATCATCGCCCCCTAAAGGTTGGAATGGAAACATTCACATGGCTGCAACTTTCTGCCTCTGACGGTCGTTTGACTTGTGTGAATGACTCCTATGTCCATTTCTGCGTCTGTGTATCCCAGTTAATAAACACATGTATGTGCAATATAATTATGGTATTGTTTATATTACCAGGTACTGTTTTACCAGCTTCAGTGAAGGAATCTCTAGACATGTTCATTTACTCACATATCTTCAATGCTGTCCACTAAGGCCATATGCTTGGGTAGGCTATACAATGGATAAATGTTTTATTACATAGTAGTTTAGTACGGCAAAATGAGGCGAGAATACAGTAAAAAGATCATTGTTTTGTACTTGGCATGTGTTCCAGAAGAAAAAAAAAACGGGAAAAAAGAAGGCTTGCTGCCAGGAAAATAGGATGTTCTGTTCCTGCTGCAGGCAGTATCCTGCAGAAAATAGAAACACGCAACCAAGCCCACTCTGTTTTACTGGGATGCTTCTCTGCAAGAAGGCAACAGCTGCATCGAGGGGAGAGCGTGCTGTCAGCACAACACACACACTTTCAATTCAAACACAAAATGTACCGCTTTCAATCACTCGACAGTACAGAAATGTTCATGCATGACCAACAAAATGAGAATACGTTAAAATAAATGATGTAAAGCTGGTACATTCGTATCTCAGACAAAATCGTCTTCTTTAATATTAGCATCACAAGGGTATCCATGTAGTATAAAAAAAAATACTAGATGGGCCTCTTCAGTAAATTACAGGAAAATTATTCCATCTCGGGTTTCTGTGACAGTTTATAAATTACTCGAACTTCAGTCTCGTAATTTATGACGTCACAGAACCCCTAGATGGAATTATTTTCCTGTAATTTATTGAAGCCCATCTATTACTCTCTCTCTCTCTCTCTCTCTCTCTCTCTCTCTCTCTCTCTCTCTCTCTCTCTCTCTCTCTCTCTCTCTCTCGCGTATATATATATATATAGGACACATGGATCTGTTACCGAAAAGAAAACCACTCGAGTAAAAACCTTAGTATTAAGTTTCACAGGCTATTTCAAAACCGCGCCTGGAGTGCACTAAACTTTCAGAAATACATCAGCAATTCCGCCTGTGATGTTTCCCCAGCTTGAAAGAAACGGGTTGCTGAAGCCGAGTCTGCTGTCTTGAAAAGCAAACCTTTCTTCCTAGTCACTGTTCTGGAACCTAACAACACAACGGAGAAATAACAGCTCTGGTATGTTACCAAAGCAATGTGGGCACTTTTACATGTTGGTTAGCATGAAAAAAAAAAAAAATCAAAAATTGGGGGATTGTGAATAGCTTGGCTTCTCTGTTTCTTATTGCCATTACCTGAGTCAAGCCCGGTCGTCCTTAGTGGATTGTGTGTGTCATCAAACAGACCTTATCAGATGGTTGCATTCTACAGATAAAGCTGGACTGCTCACTGCTGCTCCTGCCCACTGTTTGACCTGGGGAAGAAACTAACACAAACCTACAGCTGAATCTGACCAATCTTCTGGACAGGTCACAGAATAGATTCCTCCATCTAAAGGATGAGATTTGAGTAAAAGTGTTATCACAAACATACAAAAACTGTTTACTGGAGTATTTCATTATTCATTTTAAAAACATTTCAAAGTCGATGTAACAAAATGGGCAACAAACAGACAGCTTAACATTGAATTATATTACTTAGTTTGTGTTTTTTTTCTTTTAAATAACAGGCATTTTTCTAATTTTAAAAAATAGAAGTTAATAAAAGACAAGAGCAACCACTATGGAAATATGGCCCAAGCAGACAAATGTGCTGGCACAATTACTTCTAGAGGGATACATATTCCCAGACCTCTCCAATGGTCATCATAGGATCAATAATCTATCATTCTCATTAAATAACTGGCCTCTTACTGCACAATGGTTGATTGGAATGGGAAGGTAATCGATTCTATAGGATTTAGACTGATGCAAAGGAATGCATTATCAGAGTCTTACTGATAAGCTGATTTAAAAAGTACAATTGCTGTTTGTCCCTAATTATCACTGCATGTCTGAACTGTCTCAGTTTGAGATATGGAGATCCCACTCATTATTTGACTCAAGCCTTGTCCTTCCGTCATTCCTCCATTACTTCAAACGTGACTTGTCTGCTTGTCAAAGTGATCTGATCAACCTACAGTATGCAGCTGGATTTTACAGCAGTAGTGATCCCACTCGAATCGCATCAACCACCTCCCTGTTCAAGAGGAACTTCCATGAATACATGAAGCAAATATCACTCACATTTATGCACTCATGCTTTCTTTGGGAGGGTTTCACCAATTGAAATTCCACAGGCCAAACTTCAGGAATTCATATTACAAAGGCTTATGGGTAATTTGGGTGACCAAAAAACAGTAATCCTGAATGAACGGTATTTGAAACCGAAGAAGCTTCCCCAAACTGCTGTGCCAAATTCCTTCAAGGAATGTTAACATGGGGGTCCCGTTGCAGTTCTGGGTGGGGGAGGGAAGGAAGACTTGGCCAGGCTAGCTCAGGATCAGTCTACATGCTCCTCCTTCACCAGTGCTCCAACATGCTCCAAACAGCAGAACTCCACCCAACCTCTCACACCCTCACACACGCTCTCGCTGTGGTATAAGAGGCAGAGCAGGTAAGGCGTGCCCAGCAAGGAAGGGATTTTAACTAGGGAATGTGTAGCCCAGGGGCAAATTGTGTTGCATAGATAGAGAAACAACTACCACATGGTGTGCAGCTTGGTTATAGTAAGCCATCACTGAAAAAGAAAAGAGCAATTAAACCATTTCAGGACTATCAACACAGACCACTGATTGACTATAGTGTATGTCCATCTGTGTCCAGTGAAGGCAATACTGCACAAACTGCTAATTCAATTACTCCATAAATCTGCACTGTTTCATTCAAGATACAGCTCAACAGTTATTAATACTTCTACTAATGATTTCAGTATTCCTTCACACGCTATAACAGAGCTTGAAGTGTGGATTATAACCACCTACTGCTGCAAGTAGTCTGGCAGAGTAACACAACGCCTCATAGGTTTCAAGGGAAACACTTTTCAGTTGGAGAATGCAAACGAACTGGACTATCTTTAATGAAGAGAATCTTCCGTGGATAAAATGTACAATGTAGTGTAGTTTATTTGTTTAATAACTAACCTGAATGACATCCAGCTGAGGCAGAGGTCTGATTCCAGGAAGCTTCTGAGGAAACAGACTGCTTTAATTATATCAGCCTTGCAGCCAAAACACAATGAAAAACAGAAAACAAATCACTGCATTAGCGCTATGCCATTAATGATAGTTTGAATTACTTTTTTAATGTCTTAAATAGAATTACTAGACTCAGATAAACGGTTGAAAATGTAAAAAATATTTAAGGTGATTCATTTATTTACAGTCATGAACTCATTTAAATAGATTATTAAATCTATTGTACAAAGGACCACCCAGTGTGAAGGGCCATTGAAATGGATACAAACTACTACAGTACAATCCAAAACAGTCATATAGTCAGGCAAAAAAAAAAAAACTTATTTTGTAAGAATATTATAACTGACTGGCACTGAAAGAATATTACCAATATTTTTAATAAAAAGGCTAGATGTGGTCCTCATATTGAAGCTCGCCGGCCACATGTGGCACTTGGGGACCCAAAGTGTGGTCCTTTTGCAATCCTCCTGTGTGAACTATACGCTTGCTCGTATGTCTAGTTTGCTAGAGCACACAGTGACGCATTTAACCTAATGTAATTAGACCTCTGGGTTAGGTGATACTGACATCTAGTGGCAAAAACATGAACTGCTGGGAATAAGACATTGAGGAAAGAGAATCGTCGGTCGTGTATACTCTACCTGTGGTAGGTGAGCTCTTTGACTATGATTCAGAAGGCACAGGTATAGATCTCCTTACAATTCATAGTCAATTTTAAAACCAATCGTGGATCTTTTAGAAGGCACGTTATTATTATCAAGTTAAGTTACCTGTATTTATTTTTGGGATATGTTTATTATGCTAATATGCTAATATTGCAGGACACCTTTAAGGTTTGACCTCATACAGTCACCTGGAAACCCAGTCTCTGGGAATGAGCCATGGACATTCGTATCCAGTTAAAATCTCATTGTCTTAGGTCACAGAGGAGCTATGGTCTTAACACAGAGAAGGGCTTTCCTAAGGGATGTGAGCCAAGATCTTGCTCATGGGAGGAAGCTGCTGTTTCAATTAATTATTAAGATAAGTCTGGCTGTCTATGAAGGATTGGGGGAGGAGGATCTTTCATCCTTCCATAACACAGGTTATGATAATAACTTCTAGTTTAAACACGTTTCAAAGAATGTCACTACTTTCTTTTAGCATTGCTACATAATATATGATGCTACATTATAAATACCATTGGATTGGGCACTATAATATATAAAAATATAATCTATATTATGTATATTTTCCCACTTCGACCTGTGGCTCATATAGCAAGTGCAATGGCAAATTTCTATTTTTAATTTAAAAAAAATATTGTAAAAGCATTAGAAAGAAACAATTGGTAGACATGAGCAGCCAAAAAATTGTTTCCGATTTGCCTTTTGTTCACTTCAAAACAGTGCCTTACTGTACAGTACACCCACTTCCTGTGTTACTGGTAATAGGACCCCACCTGACCCCAAGTGTTCTAGATACAAATACAGTAGAAAGAGATTGGTTCCCATATAGGAGCAAAATTTGTATATATCCAATGCAGTAAACCCTGTAAAACATCTGCAGTGAAAATACTGAACGATTAGAGCTATTTGTTTTCATATGGTAAGGATTATAGAAGGCTCTTTTGTAGGGCGGTGAGTTGTATCTTCTGGGAATAATTAGACAGAGGCTGATATTGTTTTCCATCTCAAAGCAGTGTTTCTCTGGAATGACTGTTCTAATCCTATCTCCGGGCCCGTCGCCAGGGTTCAAACTTCGTTCATTAGCCATTAACAACTACAGCCCCCCCTGCTGATCCACACACTGCGATGCACTCCACTGTCTGCATCATTTATCAGACACACAACCTACCAGGGCTGCTGTATAAAACAGCATTTTAATATAATCCTTAATATACTGCCAGGTGGGACAACAAACATAGTACACTGCAAGCATTCTGAATGTATAAGAGGACAGCATTTAGCAACTACCAAAGTTCTCTAGCTAGCTAACCTATATTGACCTCTTGACCTCTTAATTGTTTTTAAATTGACAGCAGTGTACTTTATGATTATAACTCTGATTATAATGATAATTCTGATTACGATGATACTTCTGATTATGATGATTACTATTATTAATATTACAATATTATCACTATTATAATAATAATAATAATAATAATAATAATAATAATAATAATAATAATAATCCTTTGTGTCTGTTGTTTTCTTCAGGTTTATCTTACGATGGATACTATGATCCTCTACAATAGGGTATTTATAATCATGTATTATTCATTGTGTTGGTACACACAGCTCTGTCTCAGCTTGTCTTTCCATAGAAACATCTCCCCGAGTGCATTACAGCTGGGGTGCATTGCCCTGCTAGGAGCTGGAGCTCTCCCCAGGGGAGTGCAAAGCCCTTTCCTGTGTTTCATGAAATCTGAATCGATCCGTTTCTTAGGCTCCGGGGGCTCCATTCAACTGCTACTCATCCTTAAGGTCATTTATATAAGAGATCTGCACAATGACAGTGTCTCAGTGTGCAAACTAGAACCACAAAAACTGCAAATTACAAAACTATCTTTGCAATTGTCATACAGGGCACTGCAGGGAGGGTTTTAGGGTGCAGGGTTGGGGGCTCTAGAGACCCCACAGTACAGATTTGAACCCTACAGTAAACCTGGTGAAACATCCCATTGCAAGCACAGTGAAAACCTCCTAAGGTGGTCTGTTTAATAGATATGTGGTTCTATACTACTTTTCAACCACTAGATGGACTCTAACGCTACCATTAGCATTTAGCTGAGGGTTAAATGTAGGTTAAACCAGCTGAGCAGAAAATGATGAAATCCATCAGATTTTTCACTTTTTGCTCATTTGGTTTTGGTGATGGAGAAAACTCCATCCGTCACAGAGAGACAAAATTGAAGAAACGACCACCAACAATTTTTTAAATGTGAAACTGAAGAGTGGCAAACTGCAGCTAGAACAACATTGTACATCCACGATACATGCATACCTATGTGTAATAACATTGTCATTAATGCGGTTATTATAGAGTCCAATTGAATAGCAATTTTAGGAGACTGCTCAGTGAGTATAAGGTTATTATTTTTAATTAGACGCTATTTAGCATGCACAGAGCTTTTAGAAAGGGTACATAGCACTGTATAGTGGAAGTATTAATGACATATTGTCATAACATTTGTTGCAAACTAAAAGTAACCAGAAATTCAGAGTTTCAAGCCTTTATGAAGGTCTTGTATAAATGCAAGTGTCCAATTCAAGTAATGCGTTACTGAATCTAGTATACGTTATTATGGCCTTTCACAAGAAGAGCTAAAATTAGACTGGGAAGAGTGCCTACATGCACTCAGCGTAGGAACCTCGTGGGGAACTAGATCCTGCACAAAGCTTAATGTGATTTGCATGTGCTCTACTAATTAGGAGGAGGGGTTCATGTTTGCCTGGCTTGTGAACAGACAGCTACGCACAGCCTGGTCTGGAAGGATTCGGCAGAACACCTCACCTTTCGAAGCAGCTCAATTTACATAGAGGTTGGGGAGGTAACACGTTACCTTGTCACTTTCAACAAAAGGATTGGGTAACACTTTTAAAAGAAATACTTTATTAATTAATAAGCAAAGGAAAAACGGTACCGGGAATTAATCTGAAGGTTTTTATAATATTTTAAAAAAATTAAACGGCACTAAAAACTGCTGCTGGTAATGCCATTCCATTCTCTCCCATCTTTTATTCATTTCTATTTGTCTGCCCTATTTTTGTGTGTGTGTGTGTGTTTTATGTGTATAACGCTGGGCCCCAAGACATTTGCCATCTGAAAGTGACGCACACAGTGTTTAAGGATGTTTATAAAGAAAAGACAGAGATCGTGGGAGAACCTTAGATGACCGAAAATGTATTTTCCTCTGGGTGTCTTGAATAAAGAGCCCAGGGTTCAAGAATAGTTAATGACTGGTAACAGAAAGGTACAGAGGTGCCCAATCACGTGATACACCCTTCCATCTAAAATGAAAGGACAGGAGTAAAAATGAATAGGCTTATGGGACTTGGCACAGTGTCTTCTCCCAAAGGTATGCTTGTCTGACTGAGCCATCCTGCAGTTCAATGACGAAGCCCCCAAGAGTGTAGATGACGTACTTAGTTCTATAACAATGCCAAGCTTAACCAGTGGTGTCTTTCTTTAGCTGACCTCTAACATTAGCTTCCTGATTGGAGGAGTGTCAGCTCCAGCCCTCGTCCCCTCCATTCTCAATTAACATGACTAAGAAAAGCTTACAAACGACCAAACCTGATAGTTTTCATGCATGAGTGTTTTTTTTTAAAAGTCCATATTTGTATTCAGTTTGTCTAAACTGCAGCAGACAATTCTGCCCTGCTATGACTAATACTATGTAGTGAAGGGTGTCTCTTTTTGTTCCCTTACACAGTACAAGTTTACAATAGTAAAAATGCAAAGTGTAAGCATAGTCAAAGCGTGGTAAAGCATAGGTAAGCATAGTAAAGCATATTGGTAAATGGAGCAAACCAGGGTAAACTACAGTATTATTATTATTATTATTATTATTTATTTCTTAGCAGACGCCCTTATCCAGGGCGACTTACAATTGTTACAAGATATCACATTATTTTTACATACAATTACCCATTTATACAGTTGGGTTTTTACTGGAGCAATCTAGGTAAAGTACCTTGCTCAAGGGTACAGCAGCAGTGTCCCCCCACTGGGGATTGAACCCACAACCCTCCGGTCAAGAGTCCAGAGCCCTAACCACTACTCCACACTGCTGCAGTACATTCATAGTATAATCATGGGAAAAACATGGGGAAACTTTCATAAGGGTTATAAGAGCTGTCATCAATTTGGGCCGAGAGGACCACATTGAGAAGATGATTGTTCTCATGAAGTACTATTAAATATACAAACTTCAGAACTGTGCTGTATGTTCTGTGCACAGGATGAACTGGAATTAGAATAAACCCGTAAGGGTGAATCGTTGATGTCTCACATGTGATAACTACAAATCTTAATGGCACAGGCAAGCAATTCTTGCTTCTTTAGACTATATACGACAGCAGGATTCATATTGGTAGGGAAGTAGCTGTTAGCCACCCCAGTTGATCTTCATTGAATATAATTCTTATATATTATAAATGATTTCTTCCACTTTTAGAAAATCCTTTTCTACGTATTGCAGCCTTTAAGAATCTCCTTCTGCTTTTGAGATAGCAGTACGCTGCATGGCTATTTATAAATAACTGTGGGTTCAAACAGCAGTGATAGTGCACACTGTTACTTTATTAACAAGAAGAGAGCTTTCACAATTACATTCTCTCAGCTGGAGTTAATGCAAGGGGGGCTCAGGTGACCTTGGACTGTATCCAAGCAAGCTAGTCCATCTTCTCTGATACAAAAAAGACAATGCTATGAGAGCAATGGAGGAACCAAGCTTTCTATCACGCGTCCTTCACAATGACACAGCATTGCCTGCTGAGCTTTAAGAACATTTTTCATCATAGAATAAAGACAGATGGCAGAAATGTCAGCTAGGGTCAACAGGAAGTCACAAGTAGGGGGCAAAGCCACGATGGAGACAGCATGCCGGTCAATATTGTGCTGCAGTGAACGGCAACACATATTCACAGGCTAGCTATTGCAGTCCTGGCTCTTGTAAAGCCATGCATTACTTATTTATTTGGTCTGTGCTGAAAGGCAGCGATTGTTGTCATTGTGATCGGAGTCTCCACAGGGAAGCAAGAAGGGGAGCCGGAGCACTCAGTTGAAATCTTCTATTTACCGCAGGGTTCAGAGGTCGAGACAGGCTGAGCTATCCCCATTCTGCTCACCTTGACACAGGCAGACAAGAAGCTTCTGACATTTGCAGTTTAGTTTGATCAGCTGTGAGGAATCGAAGAGAATGGAGTGGGTGTAAGAATGCCAGGCCATCCTCTCGCCTTTTTCCATTTATCTTTTACTTTTTTATTTTTATAACAACCTGCTTCAACTAAAGTCCGTCCCTGAAATTGATTGCCATGAAAGGCGAGTTTGTCTCATCTCTGTCAACGGCCTTGGCACACCACTCTGAATGTTGTGTTCAGTCTCGTACAGGATGCCTTATCTAATATCACCCCCCTTTCATACGCTGATCACACTTTGGTTTAAGGAACCATTGATAACACATCTATAAATGTGTTATTAAACAAGCAATACCAGTCTATTACAATAACATTTTATTGACACATTACTGGCATAAAGCTTCATGTCATTTTATAAGACAGCTTCTTATAAATGCTTTAATTACATATTCTTATATCGCCGTATTGCTATAACCTATTATTATTATTATTATTATTATTATTATTATTATTATTATTATTATTAAGATTATTATTATTATTATTATTATTAATAACCACTTACACTAGTTTATAACACCCTTTATAACACACTATTGCAGCATTCAACTAAAGTGTTATTCATTTGCCATTCCCCGGGACTCACATCAAGCAACGCTAATTCTGTAGAGATATCATGCAGCGAAATTCATTTAAGAGAGCCCCACTACTGATGCAGACAGCTCAAGGTGCCGAGGAGTCTTTGAGGTTGTGCTTTCTTATTTACACATTGGTTGAAAACAGAAAAGGTTTTTGGATTAAAAGCAGGACTGGCAACACGTCCGGTGGGAATTGCTGATTTCCCTAAAGCAGCTGTGACATTCCCGATTGCCCTCTCTTCATAAGGACAGCGTGTGGAGCAGCAGAACACTTTACATGCACCATATTGGAGTGCTGAGCATGTTAAATGGTCACATTCTCTTCCTGGCATATCACAGACCATTACGCCAAACTGTTCTGTACCTTAGTAATATGGGTAACATTTGATATTGAATGTCACTTATTACTATTGATTTGCATAGTAGTTACTTATTAAATACATGTGTACTTACAATGTTATTATGCTTTACTTCAAAATACTTAATGTGTCATTTTTTTGCATGATATAACTCTAAACCAAACCTTTTTTTCTGATACAATGATGTGTTTACATATATTGGGCAAAAAGATTGACACATTAAGTACAGTGTAACTATGCATAGTAACATTGTGATTATGTGTAAGTACACCTGTAATTACTATGTAACTACTATGTAAATACACAGTAATTAGAGACCGTGTAAAGTGTTACTGATTTTTGTTTACAGTGCTTTCTCTAAACTTTCGTACCCTTATGCTTTTACTCTGGTAAATGTAAAACGTTGTCATGAATACAATGCCACTGGAAATGTAGTTCGATATCCAGTGGAAATATTTACATTCCACCTCACCTGGGATTGAAGCCTCTTTTAAATTACAGATAAGCAGTAAAAGTTTACTATAATAAACGCATAGCACGTGCTGTGCAGTACCTGTCACAGCAAAAACACAAAAGTCTTCCTATAGCACACTAAGAGACTCAAACAGCTTTGAACCAAACAACCTGACAGCTCATTATTTATTGATTTGTGGATTTACATTATCTTTGATTTACACACAAAGTAAGGCTTTAACATAGAGGAGTGGGATGTTACAAGACATTTTTTCATAGCATAGTATCGAAATTGCAAAATATTTTTGTTTAATACTTTATTATAGCCATCGGAAGATATGAAAACAGCAAAACAAAAACTCTAGACAAGGAAACCACAGATACAGTGAATGTTTGTTTCAGCTCGTACATATCAGCACATAAAAAAACAATGAAAAAGAGAGTATATATATATATATATATATATATATATATATATATATATATATATATATATATATATATATATAAAATTATTTATTTATTTGTATTGTTTTTAATTAAAAATGTATGTCTCAATCCTAAAATTCTACGTGATGCAAAACTTTTTGTACACTCACTTATTTCTATTTAAATCTATTAATATGTTAGTGATGTCATTTACTACCTAGTTAATGATGTAACAATCTCCTATTCCTTTCTATTTAAACCTTCAGGTATCATCTATCTATCTATCTATCTATCTATCTATCTACACACACACACACACACACACAGTATTTATTTAAACCTCATGATTTGTAAAGTCATGATCCAGTAGATTTTTATTTGGTTAGCACTAATGATTTGTTATTGTGAATTTTACAATGTGAAAATGTTCAAATGAAAGAATGAAGCAGGCATTACAAGCAGTCACAGCCCACTGATTAGAAAATCAGAATGCAGGGTTTATTTTTTATACCGGCAACTCATCTCCTAATTTCAAAAAGGTCTACAGATAGACAGATAAACCCTCTGTATGTTTTCAAAAGAAACCCCACTAAACAGCGGACTGCTCCTGTGCTGTGAGTATCGGCCACACACAATTTAAAGGTCACCTTTAAAGTGACACCGGCTCCTTTGTGTCACGCCTGAAGACATGAGGAGTAAGTGTCTCATCCATCAAAATACACCAGGTCCACTTTAAACACACTGATAACAAGGGAATTAGGAACGAGCCCAGGGATCAATACATTATTTAAGAACCAGAATGCAGATTGGGTTGAAAATTAATGAGATGTTTTCTCTGTGCGCTGCGAGATTGCTGACAAATTCTCTGGTAAATATAAAAACAGCCGCAGGCAGAAACCTGCCAGAGAGATGCTCTTCTCTCCATTATTAATAGAAGCCTTGATAACTGTTCCATAAAAAACATTGCATCTCATTGGGAGGGTCCAGTCTTGGGGTCAGGCTATTTAATTTCACTAGAATGGGATGAAGCTGACAAGCCCCTGTGAAAAAAAAAACTCTATGAACATAATTTAGATCTTTTATTTAACATCATGTAATCAAAGTACCGGTAACTACAACATTTTATTGTAAAAGTTTACCGGAAGCCATAATAGTAGTACAGTATTTCAAAATGTCACATTTTTTAATTGTAAAAGTATATGAAAAACTATAAAGCGGTATGTAATTCAATATGTTAAATTAACATTATTCAGCAGCTTTCATTTGACATTATGAAGCAAAATTCATTAATTCTATAGGGCGAAGCAAAACCTTTGTCCATAGCTGTACAGCAGGCCTTTTCATGTCATACGTCCCAAGGTTCTGTACAGTACAAAGCTTGAACAGTGTTATAACATTGTAAAAGCACAGCAAAGTGTAGTAAATCATAGTGAAAGCATGGAAAAGCTCACAGAGGTATGGCTAAAGCAGTGGTTTACAAAGTGGCAGTCGAGACTCCCTGGAGGGTCATGAGAAGGTTTCAGGGGTCGCAAGCAAATCTCAAGCAGACCTGCTGCACTGCATTACAACAGATCCATTGAAAACTAACAGCGTAGCATGTTTAAACTCTGTCAGATTAAGAACACTGCAACATGTCTGCTTATTATTATGATATTCCCCGGCTTTACAATAAAAATCTAGACTGTGATATTTCTAGAACAATTTATTAATAAATGGCTTTTTTCAAGAGGGTGGTCAGAAAATGTCTGAGAACCACTGGGTTAAGGCATAGCATAACAAACACGGTAAAAGTCTACTGGAATAGAAACATGGTGAAAGCATTGCAAATTTAATGCAAATAGTGGCAGTATTAAGATCGACCACTGTTTAGATTATTGAAATAACCCCCTCTTCTATTCCAAGTATCTCAACTAAACGCCTGTCAAGCAAAGACACTCAATACATAGTTCCCTCCTAGGTTACACAGGGTAAATATTTTCATTTACGAAAAAGAATTCCAAAGGGGACAACAGAAGAACCAATGTGTTACTCGCCTTTGTTTTAAGAAAGACGTTTTGACAAACCAGAGAGGGCTGGAGTCTACAATACTCCGGATAACTTCTTGATCTGAGCTTGATAAATTGGGGATAACGAAGACCTGGGAGAGGAGTGCACAAATCCATTATTAATCTTCCCGTTTTAAAGTGAAGCCATAAGCCTCTGTGAAGACTTCACATCCGATATTAGGAATGACACTGCTGGGGGTTGTCAGCTTTTAACACTGAAACTGCAGCAGGCTATTGGGAACACATGGGCAGCCACCACTGAGGAGTTCACCCACAACTTGAAAGCCACTCCTAAAATCTGATCTAAAGACTAAGCCAAGTAAATGAGCCAGCATTGTTCTATGTAGCGGACTGTGTTGTGGAATGCTACAGTGGTTAAGACACTTTCTCGGGGAGTTTGCACTTGCTTGACTTGATCAGGATAAACCACAGCTGGATTTTTTTTTAGAGCAACGCTGCAGAACCAGCCTGAATTGCATCCAACCACTGTCTTTGTTAATCCCCGGATTAGTCATAAAATGAAGCGGTTGATGTAATCTGAGGCCGATTAACCAGTGCTTTAAAATGCTGCAAAAAAACCCAACTCTGGCTCATCCCAGCAAATCAACCCGTCAGTTACGTATAGTTTTCCTTTCAGTAATATCATTGTGGTTAGAGGAGATATCGCTGAATTCATTGATAAGCCTGCCAAGAATAAATTTATATAATTTATGGTTTTGAGAAAATGATTCCAGTAAAATAGAATTTAATTAAGTTATTTAAATTACAGAGAATTCTGATAATTAAAAACAAATGCATATTATTGACAGAGAGACCTTACACTAAGTAGCCAAAGCAGCAGAAAGAAATTCTTCAACATGTGCTTGAAGGCAAAAAAAGATTTTCGCAAATGTGCTACTCCAGCAAATAATTGGATTTTTAACAACTAATGAATAAAGCAAAGGCAGTATTATGTTACACTCTTATCTTTTACTTTAGGCAATGGGACATCTTATGTTTTTTTTTTTTCTTTTAGTACCAGGACTCCTGCCAGTTCATAATAACATTGCATGTACAAGGTCACCGTGTTTCCTCCCTGATTAAGAAGGTTTCTCTCTCACCAGTAGATAATACACACTACAGCTAGTGTGTTATAGCCTTCATGACCCACAGTGTTTAACCTTCGGATATTGACCTGGAGTTCATTCCAGATCAATATGTTTTTTTGACCTCCAAGGTTCACCTATTTTCTACTGTATCATAACAAATACAGGACTCTTGTTATGGTACCTCATGCTTTACCACTGTGCTTCACCCTGGAATCCATTTATAAAACATCCAGAAATATGTATTATAACATTTTGTATAACAAAGTTAGGAGATGCTGATTGTTGGTTTTCTTTTAAATGTAGTCTTTCGTGTGAAAGACTGCTTAGATGTTTCTAGCACACATAATATATCAGTTCTTAAAATCCCCCCAAAAATGACCATGGTAATTTTGAAGTTGTTTACTATACATATCTATGATTTAGCTTGCTGCTTGCTGGTACATTTGATAAGAGCGGATACATTTTACATTGGATCAAAGCCTTGCTAACAAAAGAACATTGTGAGGTGGTGGTGACAGTGGGGCGGAGTAGAGTAGGAAGTAAACAACACCTTTTGCCTCTAGATAATTGTTTTGGGTCTGTTCTGTGGAGTGATAAATTAACAAATCGCTCAGCGTATAATGTTATACATGCGATATGGAGATGAATGGAAATCACTTTCACAGTCTGAGCAGATTGACCAGAGCAGCAACAGAACTTTCATGATCAATACATTAATTGCCAAAAGCATCCAGTTCACAGGCCTGTAACCCTCCCCTTTAATCTCTGATCCTAATGAGACGGGAGCAGCACTGATGAAAAGATTCGAAACGTGAATTTTTTTAACACCCTTTATGATTCTACAGTTGTTTTCTAATGGCATGAGAGTGTAGAAAGCGTGTGTAGACTGCTAGATCCATCAGGTTATTCACAGCACCTCATCATGTTGAAGAAACCTTAGATTACATTCTATTGCAATTATATTCTAATAACTGGACTGCTACCAATATGCCATGCTCTTTCAACTACTGTTTAATTACAAGGCGTTTTGTTACCTGATGTAACTGCATGGTAACATCATAGCACAGATCATGTAATTACACCCTTTTTTTCCATGGGTTCTTACTGTATAAGAGCAAGATCCATTCTAAGTTACCTAGTTATTACCATATTATAACATGATCATGTACCCCTAGTAATCCAATGTAATGTTTGTCTAAATGTATTTTATTTGAGTAATATCTTATTGTGGTACACAGGGAGTAATAACATCAAGGTTAAAACACGTGTACTTAAAACTCCAAAAAGCTTGTTCAATCCCTAAACCAATCTATTGCTTTATATGTGAAGCACTAAAACGCACCACACATGAGATTATATTTACCGTTTCAAAAAGAATTTCTAATAACCCTGCTTGCTATCTTCCCCCCAATGAAAACAAAGTGACAGCAAGAGGCACATCACATCATTAATAAGGCTAACATACAAGGTATGAGAACAGAACCGCAGTTATGGTGTAGCATTGCATTTGAATTGGAATGCTTTCTGTTTTTTATAATTTGATCAAATCAAATATTTGGTACCATTTTACGTCAGCAATTCAAATGCAATTATGTGTGAACTAAACACACTTCATTTCCAGCTGAATTAATATGCAATTTATGCAACGTCTACTCGTGTCACATTCTATTGGAGTAATTAGTAATTATTAGATCTTAACCTCTATGTAGCCTCCCAACTCTTTAGGGTCCTCATTATGTGCGTGAGCTGCATGCGGATACTGGTTTTGGATGTTTTTTTTTTATGAAAGCTTGGAACTGGGGAATGAAACAGACACAGTTAGATTTTTATACAAACCTGATTCCCCAAAACAGATCAAAACCCACACTGAGGGGTCCCTGAGTAAAAACAAGGCTGTGCAGTATGCAGAGCAGAGTCATACAGTCAGGAGAGCGCAGTCTGACTGTCGCCTCATCTCACAACAGGCTTGGCTCCAGATGGATGTGAGCAGTGCTGGCCTGTGTCCTCCAGGGGGTGCTATCTTGCGGGTATCAAGAGGTGATTGGCTTGGTGCTGGGATTGGAGGACGCCTGCTGACCTTCAGGTCTCCTGAGCTGTTAGGAAACATAATTGGACATATTTAAATTAGAAAAGGATATAACTGGGCACTATTTGGTGTATTTTGCCATGCTGGGCGTGGTTACCCACTGCTCATGTCTCTGTCCATCTGTCACTCTCCATAATGGTGAACATAATCATTTTTCTCAAACATATGTAGGATAGCACAGTATACGTTAATTGAAAAAGGGGGAAGGGGCATGGTGCTCTGATAAAGAGGAATTGTAATATCCTCACAAGGTTTTCTTTCCAACATAAAAATATATATATATATATATTTTTGCCTTAAACCTGGCGTCTGCTCTTTGGGCTATACACTCAACTAAACTGCTCAGCTAACTATCATGAAGTCTTCCACACAGTGTCTTCAAAGTTGCAGACCTGGCAAATGAAACACATGCATTTCTCATTATAACACAGCCCCTAGGAACCTGTAATATTGTGTGAGATAATGAGGCACATTTCATTCAGTAATTAAGGTTTGGTAGATAGAGCGTTATATATATATATTGTGAAAGATTTAACTGTTTTTAAAGGTTCGATAGCCCCTTTGAAGCAGACCCAAAGACAAGAAAGGTATTTTTTAAGCACTTTCGTGCAGATTTTATTAAAACGAAAAACGACAAAACAAAAACAAAACCTAACTCCCATAGAGTAGTACACTATACTGTTTCACTTCCAGTTCTAACTGTATCAGACAGCTAAGCCGTATACCGACTGCAGAACCCTTATGACACACAAAGGTTTACACAGTACCTGCTCTGACTGACAGCCTCTTCTCACACACACAGACTGCCCTGAGCAAACATTTAAATACCTGCTGTGTATATATATATATACACACACACACTGTCAGAGCACAGGTTCAAGTTGGAATTCTTTGGTGGGGATTACACAGGGAGCGTCGTATTGGCTCTAGCGCTCCTGCAGGTTAAAGAGGCAAAATAAGTAGTTTACCAGCATCTGCTGAAGAGCTCCTAGGTGTAGAGACAAATGGCTGGGTTGTGGGATTGGAGGACCCCCAGTGACCCCAGTGCCCCAGAGCTCGGATTGATGTGTGAAAAATGTCACATGTAGACATTCTAAATTGGGAGGGTTAAAGTAATTGTGAACACTACATTTTAAAAAAGAACAACCAAAAAAACACTCAACAGAACTATGGAATAATGAGATCAAAATTGCAATGTCAGTCTAATGGTGGGCAAACACAAGACCCCTATATTCAATATCTATTGACTGTTTTTTAACAGGGAACTATACTTCAATAAATGGGTAAACGCTTCTTTAATAAATACTGATGCCATGGAAAATAAATCTCCTTTTCCTAGGCTTTACTGCACTTTGATTGTGTTTACTTGGGTTAAATAAATCATGAAGCATTACATTAGCTACACCTACAGTGACAGCACAGCTTCCAAATGTGTTTCGCTGTGCTCGCCTTCACTTTTTTGAAACCAAAAGAAACGTGTTTGAGGACTGTGATTCTAACGGGAGCCAGCCTGTTCTGACTAGCATGAATACTTCAGGGAGGGGTTTGATATTTTGACACGTGAAACTTCTGTTCTTTGTCTTCCCGTTTAAACCACTCAAGTGCCTGGCTTTGAACTCCTCAAAGGAAGGCCTGGTTCCTGACCCGGCTTCCTCAGCAGAAACCCTGCTGGTGATCTGCATTTCGAAGGCTCTTTCTTTGACTGTGCTGACTGGCAGACGCCCTCCCTCTCGGCAGCTCCTCTTGCCTGTCTTCAGGAATCATGAATCATTTGTGTCCAAACTCTCTCCATAGGATTGAGTAGCGCCAGTGACAGGCAGCCCCATATTAAGCGCTCGCCAGCCACAATCCCGAACACCCCCCACCCGCCTTTACTTGTCATGTATTACCTACCTACTGCTGCTCACAGCTCAGTGACACATCCCTTGTGCAGTGCTATGATTACAGCTTAGCAGAAACAGCTAGCCAAGGGATGAGTGGATTGGAACAACAGACATACAGTACAGTACAGCAGCTCTCTATGTAGCTAAAGTCCAGTACATATAAAACCTCAGCCAATTCAGCACTAACACTGATCAATCTCTTAATAATCCACTTTATATGACAAGTAGAATCTCTCTGCCATTCTCTTTTTTATTGGGATTCCAAGCCCTGTTACCGTGGGATAACACAATCCAGTTTGGATAAATCAACGTCACAGTGGGTCCCATTGACAGCATAGCGACAGCAGCCTGCAGTAGAATGACTGATTCAGTGGAAGTGAGACCCAGTAGCATTAATAAATGTTGATTACCTGCTGTACAGTATCCCTTTATCATCTAGCCCCCAAAGACAGCCTGGGTGGTTCTGCATCTTCATTTCTCAACAAGCAGTGAAACATGTAGGCCAGCCTTTTGAAATACATGAAACACTCAAATTCCTCCTCCCCCTTTCGAAATAAACTTATAGATACGGACCTGACAGACCGAGGGGGGACAACAAGAAAGAATCAACATGAAACTAGGCAATACAAACACAAATCTTTAAAAAATGCGGCACGCAAATAAGATCCCTTTACAGAAATCCCAGCTCAGCAAATATTTACTTCATAAATATCCCCCTCGTAAAAGTTTGGCAGTCCCAGACTTTGAATTGCGCCTGATACAGATTAGCTGGTAATGTGGCCTGAGCGCCATTTTCATCCGCCTCTCCGAAAGAGCTTATTGAAACCAGCAGCTCAGTGTGATTTCATTTTTAAAAATTGGAAAGCAGCAAACCATTGGAGTGTGTGCAGCAATCAGTAGTTCTGTAGCTGCTTTATTTATGTATGTATTTATTTATTTGAGCGCTCTCTCTCTAAGATTAATTTAACACATTGTCTCCCTTGCCTGTCTCTTTGGGGATTTCAGCTTCTGTCTCTTAAGCTGCCTGGGGGGGGGGGGGGGGTTGATCAGTTATCATTGACAATGACATTTTGGAACAAAATAAACCGCTGTACACAAGTCCAATAAATTAATAAACAATGAAAAAGGAACTGCAGTATTGGCTAGTAGTATAGATTCAAAAGATTAACACCTAGTTAATTGGACTCATCAGAGGGGGTTGGATCAGTATAAGAAAGAAATACTGGACAACATGAATGGAAATAAGACTTCAATTGCATAGCAGTTTGATCCATTCCTGGTTTTACTACGAGTTTAATAAGACACACCTGAGCTTGTTACCTATACACTGTGGCTAATCAAACTCATAATAAAACCTGACATGGGTGAAACTGCTATACACTCTGAGTCTTATTTCCAAACCACTAGTTCAACGTCAAGGATAGGGGCATCTTCTGGAACAGGTAGCTGGCAAGTATATTCAAACTGTTCCATGAAAAATAGACAAAGCATTTTTCTTCATTTCGGCTGCCAGGCAAAATTGACAGGAGAGGAAGTTGGCTGGTTATGAGAACCATATATAAATATAAATGAAACAGCTACCCCAAAAAAAAAAACAAAAAAAAAACTACAGAGTTAAGTCGTTGGCCTGCATTGGCAGTCTGTTCACAGCTAGTGAGGGTGACTGTTGATACTACAGCCTCATAACTCTTTAGTGAAGCAACAGGGAATCCCAGGAGAGACAGGCATGCCAAGTTAATCACCTGGAATCTCATCATACAGGTGGTTTGCAGGGCTTTGAACAAGTCATGGACTGAAGTCCAATTCTGTGAGCGCTATAAGAAAAAAATCAATGTATACACCAAGAAAACCAGGACTATCGGAAGCAGGCTGGGGGACAGGTAAACACACGTTAAACAGGGGGTGATTAAATACTTTTTAATGGGCTTAAATATGCACACACTAAAAAAGGAAGCTTCAATTGCTTTAATAAATATAGCATTCAGGTTCACTGTAGCTTCTAGTACTCAAGGTTATTAATGAGCCTTGGGCCAGTCTGACATTTTGGAATCCTGACTGAAGCACAGAATCCTGCCTCAATGGATGGCACGCTGGGGAGCCAGGGCTGATTGTATAAAAAAAGTATTAAGTTTAAGTATAACACTTCAGGATACATTTTCCCTTAACTAGGGTATATGTGTTAAGCTGCTTTCTGCAACACCCTTAAACTCAAGCAAAACTAACTTCAGGTGTTCTATGCAACGGGACGCTGTTCTCAGGGGTGGGTGCAACAGTAGGTTCAGAACAGTTTTGATTGGAATAGTCCTGGACTGGATCAGACCTGGAGTTGGGAACTCTTTCTGATGAGGTCCATGTTCCTAATAACTGAACCAATTTAACCTCCATCCATGTCCTAAAGCATTAGACCTGTTAAACCTGGGGTACACTGGCCTTCGGGCCTGGAGTTGCCCAAACCTGCTCTAGAGGACAGGGATCCAATCTGGCTCAGGTCACAAAAGTACTTTTGTTGGATTTTACTCAACTTGGTGGCTCACGTCCCAAACTCAATGCAATGAGCTGCCAGTGCCATTGCCCTCACCTTTCAAAACATTTTCAAAGAGATGAAACAAAAAAAGCAAAACAAACCAGAAGTGGAAGTGAGGCAGGACTGGGCCCCCGTATTCTCTCGGCTCCTGACCAGCATCAGCTGCATTGTGTATTGATTGGCTGATTAAGCACAAATTGATTACCAGCTGCTCATTAGCATCCCGTTAGCGATGACCTATACCTTCTGAGCCCCAGCCTGGGTAGCCTCAAATGGATTAACAAGCACAATATTTCTGCTGGGGACAGAAAATCACTGAACACTTGTCAGAAAGCCCCAAATCAATGCAATTCACATTATTAACCCCGCAGGACCTACAGCAGCACTTTCCTTGCAGACATCAATATACACAACGGGTTTCATGTTTGCATTTTATTTACATTTACTATCAGTCACACTCCTCATTCATCGGATCTGGCATTTGTGCTTAGTTTCAGCTCCCTGTTTAAGGTGCATTTAAGTGTGAACATTGAAAAAGGGCAAAACATTGCCAGTGTTCACAGGCTAACCCTACAAACAGACCGCAGCTTTCTTTACGTTTGTCATTAGATTTTGATAGCTGATAGGCAATGCCAAGATAAAAGGGTGTTATGCTTAAAAAACTGAATTGTTTCTTTTTAAATTCCATTTATAAAAACAAATGATAGATAGCGAAACAAAACAAACAGCTTGTTTGTCATCCTCTCAGTCCAGAATTCACATTTTCATATTATTTGCATGGATTTAATAAAAAAAAAACAGCACCAAAAGGGGCATTGCATTAGCAGGGATATTTCATCAACTGGATGAAGTTAAGATTTTAATATTGCAGGTCCTGTCAGGCAGGTACTGATCCTGAACAATACCGCAACAGGAAAAAGGTTGATTTCATTTCAGAATATATTATAAACAACACTTTTAAGAACAGGGGGTTTTGGTAAGCCTTTATTTAAATTGGATACTGTGTAGCTTTCATGCATTGCCTTTTATAGACTTAATGAAGGTGATATAAATGCTACTTCGTGTTTTTTTTCCTGTCCAACTTTCAGAGATCCCAACTATTTATTATTTCTCAGTGTCCAGTACACTGTATTAAATATGTTAACTCCCTTAGAGGAGAATAATGGTACCTAGTCAGAGATACAGTAGAGTGACTGTATTACAATCATGAACCATCAGAAAAGTAAACACATTTTTCTATATATAAAGTGAACCCGGAATGAGGTCTCATTTCCAGCGAGTTCCCGGGATAATTAACACATTTAGAAATGTCTAATTTATTTTAAAGCATTGAACATTTGATATTAACCTAATATCAGAAGGTAGCTCATTCCTCTTAAAAGGAGTGTGAAAGGGATTTGGAGAGAGGTGGGTATCAAGCTCTGTCAAGCCAGTACAAGTAGTGTTAATTGCAGAGAAGGGACTCTGCTTCCATGGAATAAATCACAAGGCTAAAGATATTCTGTTGTGAGCTCTGAGAGAACCCCAGGTGTGGGCTGGCAGAAGGGCAGTGTGCAGGCGGTCCCAGAGTGGAGAGGCCTGAGGAAAATGAAAATGTTACAGCCTCAGCTCGGGGAGTCTCGATGACTCAGAGTGTACCGAATGGAAATGTCTCAGCCAATCCCAGATGTGATCTCTGGCACGTCTGAAAGCTAGTGCTCTTTGTGTGTAGAGCCTTATTATACCTGTGTTCCAGTTTTCCGAATGTTGTTGGAACAGCATAGAGGTCTTGAATGTGTCTTTCAGAAGTGCTATTGTTTCCAGATAATTTGCTAAAGAAAATACAGCTTGTTTTAAAAGCTATGGACTTGCTTCAGTTTTTCATATTTTGTAAGTCCTGTTCAGCCAGTGTGTGTGATGCACTAAGAATGTAAATGTTAAACAACTAATGATTCAAAAAGCATTCTTCCAACATTTTTGGATTGAAATTGGATTCCAAATGAATGCCCGAAATGTTTTCTTTTGACATTCAAACTATATTGAAGGGTGTCTTATTTTGCTTCAAGAAATGTCTACTTAATAAGCGACTGTTATCCGGAGAATGCATTCAGAATACAAATTATTTATTAGCATTATGCAACAATGCTTTATGACTGTATTTGCAGGCCACATTTGGTGCAGAGAGTGCATGTGTTTCTGGCTGCCCTTCTCTCTCTGCCTCTCCCTGTATGAGAATCATTAATTATCATCTGCCTGCAGGTCGATAACCTTTCAGAGATCACTGAAAAAGGTTGAGAAAGATGGTTGTTTATAGACAGCAAAGAGGTGGGGACAATTTCACTCCCCAGGCGAAATGAGCAAGGAAGTGCAAGGCTACCTAAAAGCAAGGCTTAAAAACATTTCTTTAATTTAGTATAGTTCCAGATAGTAAGACATGAATGGTGAATATTGTATAAGAGATGTCTAGTTCTGGTGTGAGACCTGCAAGCAGAAGCTGAAATGGCTTTTCTTCTGATAAGAGACAGCCTGCACACTACGTACTGAAGATTGGAAATGAAGATCGTACAGTATTGCTATTAAACGTTTACTTTCGAATTGTGCCGTGTGTTCTATAGAAGGGATGTGCAGAAAATAACTCAACAAGAGCAATGTACCTAGATCCAATCCTTTTGGAAATACAATCCCCAGTGTTCTTCAATTAATTCAGCGCTCCTGCTTGACTGAAATATCTTTTTTAATGTTTCACAGTGTCAGTGCTTTCGATATGAATTTAAAGGAGCCTCGCAATGAGCTGGGCTGTGAACAATTTCAATCCTAAGTTCTGGAAAGCACAGCTCAATGACTGTTCCAACACTGACATATTGAAATATTAATATTTAAACCTTTATGTTTATTTCACTTTCACTTATACAGCTTTGCACAGGGAACAACCCTTTCGTTGCAAGCAGTTTAAACGAAAGCCTAATAATACAATAGCATCCAACAGAGCAGTGACTAGGGTGTGGCAGACGAGGAAGCGAAGGCAAGGGCACATCACAGAACCAGAAAGGTGAAAGGTCGAAACTATTCAATGAGAATCCTTACAATTTCTGTGGAAGTGCAAATGATTTGATATAGTGTCCAATTATATTGCTCCTGCTTTGAACTGCCAAATTTAATGTCATTTCACCGCTGCACCCATTACTAATCAAGGAGGACTCATGATCAACAGGGCCCCAGTTGATTTTCCTTTTCTTTCCTTTCCAAAATCCAGTGCATTGCTCCCTGTGGGCTCCTAACCTAGATTGTCAACTTGTCACAACCAAGATTTGAACCAGCAAGCTCTCAATCACATGACTTATCTCTAGGTACTCTCCAACAAAATATGACAAAAGGGTCATTTAAAAAGACATTTTACTGTAAAATAATTGACAGGTAATGTGACCACTTTCATTGCTAGGAAAAAAAACAGTAATAACAATGTACACAATATATACCGTGTTCCTTCGAATTTAAGACGCTCATTTATTTTTTATTTTTTATAAATTTAGAATCTCCAATTATTTTTAATTTTCTTACAATTTGGAATGTCTAATCATTATTTTTCTCCTTCACCGCGGCGATTCCCCACACAGCTCAGGGACCCGAGGCTCAGTGGGCGTCCTCTGATCCCACAAGCCAATCAGCGTCTTTTTACACCCAGGAACCTGAGAGCAGGTGTCCGCAGTCTACCGGCCTTTGGAGAACAAAGACCAGTCCAGCAAATCTCCACCCCCTGGCCTGTAGGGGTCGCAGCAGAGTGGTGAGGAGAAACAGTCTAAGCAGGATCCCACCTCCCCAACCCTAGCGCCAAGGCCAATGCGGCGCCCCCTCCTGTAGTCCCCAGCAAAGACCAGCTGCCTCACACAACCAGGATTCGAACTTGTGATCTCTGGTTGTATGACTCACCCTGCACGCCGCATGCCAGTGCTTTTACCAGGTGAGCCATTCGGGGACCCCCCTAAGACGCATTTTTTGAACCATTTTTTGCTTCTCAAAAATATCCTGCATCTTAAATTTGAGTACAGTATAGTGATGCGTGTATTAAAATCACCAACAAAAGACATGACTACCCGAGTACACAAACAGCAACGTGACTGACTGCTGAGAAAAGACAAAGACATCACTGCCTGAATACACAAGCAGCAACGTGACTTACTGCAGAGAAAATGTTACTGCCTCATCTCAAACCATCCATGACATACAGGCAGCTATTTTCAAAGAAGCGTCATTACAGTTCACAAATTGGGAGAAAAACAGGTGTGAGTAATCATGACTGGAAATGAAAAGCGGCACATAACTGTAATGCTCTGTGTGATAGCAGACGGCCTACAATATGCGTAACTGAGGTTGTATCTTTGTAAATGCATATCTATTTGAAGTTCTATTGTATCCTTACATTGAGGGTGGGAAATTTGGGCTGCGTCTTAAATTCAAGGGCGTTTAAAATTCGAAGGAATATAAGTGTAGTCGGTAGAACTACCTATTAGTTTTGTTTTTCTCGCCATACTTAAACATACAACTACGGTACATTGCAAGTGCAATTCAAGATCACTGCAATATAAACAGCGACTGTACTGTACCTGCAAGTTTCCAGAGGTGAAAGGATGCACTGTCCGACTACGCCACTCTGCCACTTGTGTTTTTTTGCCCACCAAACAGATGGGACTTTAATTTGAAATCTAATTCAGAAGAAGGCCTCTCTTTTATCACAGCACCTCCCACACACCATGCTGGGTTTTGGTTGATGAAATCAGCCCAGTCTGCTCTTGGCAGGAGCCTTGCCTCTTTCCATCTGTCCCAGAAGAGACTGCACAGTCACCCCAGCTACCAAACGCCCATACAAATAATATAAAAATAAAGATAGCTTATTTAAAGAAAAAAACCGTCTGTTTTTAATTAACATTAAACTATTTGAAAGACTAGCCAAAAAAATAACCCCAAAAAGCTTTTTTCCCAACCTGCGTCACTCTCAGGAGAAGCAATATTTCACAGCTTCACACAGAACCGCTAGTAAGATATAGACAAACAGTTCTGATCGTGCCTATCGGTGTACTGATTAAAAATGTATTTGATGGGATTAAAATATCCATGGAAAATCAATAGCTGTCTTTAAAAACCATATTATAAATCTAGATATCATAATTAGTTGATGAGTCAAAGGTCTTTATCTCTCCAGTAGGTTCGTTTGCTACAGTTTGAAGGAAAAACACAGGGCCAGATTATTTATCAGTAGTGAGAGTTGGAAATAATAATTAGATTTTCAAACAGGGGGAACTCCTTTGAGCCAGCGAGTGCGGCGCAGTTAATGAGCACAAACATGGATGCAGTGCTGCTTTCTGTGGCAGGCAGCACGGAGCGGGAAGGTTTGTAGGGAGAGCAAGATAGAAAAGGGAAAGAAAAAAATAAATACCGTGACACCAACCCGAGAAATAATGAGGAAATTAATGAAGACACTAAACAGTTTATTCCCTTTACATTCCTTACCACCACCGTGTCTCACCCCGAGCCTAATTGTAACGCTATCTATATTCTCAATAAAAGTAGACTGAAATTACAATAGTGTGCTTTGAAGCCATAGAGGCTATTAGTTAGCAGGGGAAGTCTCGTGTCATTCCAATATCAAACTGGGGCTCCTGCCATTTACATCTGCCCACAAGTCAAATATCAGCTGTATCTATTTTTGTATTCCTGCAATTCATTAATCATTTCACCAATCTCCTATATTTCCCTTATGGTATAATGTATTCACAGCCCTTGTGTTCAGCCAGCACATTTTCTTAAAACCTGTTTCTTGCATCCAGTTACTGGATGCTTATTCAGTAGCATGCACCATCAGTGTGAGTCGGAGAGGTCGTGTTTTGCCAGCCTGCAATCCTAACTGGAACTGAGGGAGTGCCAATTGTAGTCAATTTTATCTTGATCTTCTGCTGATGGAAATAAAGAGGTCTGATTTCAAATCTCTTTCAAGTCCGTCTCAGTGACAGATGGAAATGTGGTATTATTGTCACTGTGTTGGACCATCTGTAAACTTTCAGAGGCCTCACAATGCTAAACAGCATACTGAAGACTGAAGTTGTTTAAAGATGGCACACATTTAAAACTGGATGGAAAGTAAGAAACATTTGCTTAAAATGAGCAAAATTGCTCAGGTTAGACTACATAGGATTAAATACAAGGAAAACAAATGATTTGTCAGTAAAGTACACTTCTGCTACTATTCCCCCAATGTAGTTCCAATAGACATGAAACAACATTCATAGTAAATATTTAATTATTGTCCTTCACTTGTAGGCAAACTTCCCATCTCTAACCTTTGTCCTTTAAAGGTTAAGAAAATGCTACACATTACAACACAAGGGGCTTTACCAAGATGTTTATTACAAAAATATACTATGAACATAATTGTGTACAACAGACACTGACGCCTTAACCTCCATGTTAGAAAGTGGCATCTGCAATCACAGTGCATGTGCATTGACAAATGAAGCCCTGGATCTTTAAATATTCCCCAAGGCGTCTGCTCCTGATTCCACAAACTCCTCATCAGCAGCTACTGATATTGTGCTATGCGAGGTGCTTTCAGAAGAGATCAAGCAATTTACAGCTAAGGCCAAAAGCTTTGCATCACCTAGAATTTTAGAATTGAGACAGAATTAAAAAAAAAAACAACAAAAAACGATATGAACATAATTTAGATCTTTTATTCAACATCATGTAAATCAAAGACACTACAAAATGATATCGCAAAAGTAGTACAGTATTTCATGTTAGATTCGGAAATGACACATTTTTCAATTTGAATCAGTTTTTTGTTTATATGGAAAACCACGGAGCGGTATGTATATTCTTTTACTGCTTTGTTTCATTTTCTCAGTGTGTGAATGCACCACAGTGCCGTTGAGAGGACATCATAATCCTGTTTTTTTTTTCCTTCCCAATCTTCCTTGCGCTTCATCCTCATGATACAGTACCTATAAAAATTATGTAGTATGTAGCATAAAATAGTTTAGACATTGTTATACTAAAGATGAGCAGAGACATTACTAGATCCAGTGTAACTAGCCTTTATTCTTCTTTCTAGATCTAAATGCCTCTGTAGCAGTTGTAGATTGATGGATTTGTAATATTGGCTTTGAAAAGCAATTCAGTCAGCTGGAATCGATCATTTTCCCTTCAATCACATTCCCTTTCCAATTATATTATTTGTAAACCAGGAAACGGTGTTATGCAGCAGCAAAATGTTAAAACTTACAAACGCACAGGACATCAACAGAGGTACAGTAGATGCATCATTTTAAGTGAGTATTTTTTTAAACGGTTCATAGAATTTTAGTGCAGAGTGATGTGTCAACTTGTGCCGGCTGGCCCCCCAGAGATGAATCTACCCCTTCTAGAATGCTGCTAGCCAATCAGAGTGCTCCCTCGTACCATGCAGTCGTATAAAACCTCATATCTCATTATCTCGACTGCTAGTAAGTACTTAAGCTGACGTTTCATGTGTCAAAGTATCCCAGCAGTGTTTATAGTTTCACAGACCTTGACTAGCTGTAATCTTGGACAATCTTGGACAAAACCAGACTACTTCTTACCAACCCTGAAAAAACACTTTTCATTGAGCACCTTCAGCTTTTGTAATAGATGTACAGTATCTTCTAACTGCCTAGCTATTCTGATTGAGTTAACCGCAATCTCTTTTCATACTCCTACCTGTACAGGATGGAAGGCGGCCAAGATTAGAGCTAGATAACGACATAACTATCAGAATGCACCATTGTGAGGATGCTCCAACAGCAGCCTTGCAGACGTGCAGAAGGAAAGGTTCAGCTTGCTTCAACAGCACTCCACGCCGCTGTGAAAACGGCATGAATATTTTAAACAGCATCAATCTGTCAGCATGAACTCTTTTCCCGGATCAAAGGGAGACTGAAGGAGGAAGCTGTTAGGAGAATTCCACAGGCTCGAGGTCTTAGGGCTAAACAAAACATATTTCAAAAAACAGTAAAAAAAAATATATACAACAGAATGTGCTATTCTTTGTTTCATGCAAGAGTAAGAAGACAGTGGGCTCAGTTGGATGAGATAAGAATGCACTAGTCTATATTTCCTATTGACATCATTAACGGACAGGTGACCAAATTTTTTGCTGTAGTAAAAACAGCGACTTTTCTCTTTATCAATGAATTAATTTATTTAAAATTACACTGGCTGGGGAGTTACATGACAGGCTAGTCTACCTGCCAGGAATCAGTAGACATGCATTCTCGGCTCATCTGCCTGTGGGAGTAATCACTGCAGACGGGATATGCACTTGTGGAAACGGGCAAGGGCTTGGCCATCAATCACAGATCACCTCCACTTCCAAGGTTATTAATTTCACTTTCAGATCAGCCGTTTCCCTCGCCAGTCGCTTCTGATTTCACTCGGGTACTGCAACAACCAACTCTGGAAACATAAGACTTGGGACGGCATTTTGTAAATGTACCTTGAATACAGTGGAATTAGAGCTCATCTTCATTCCAGCTTTTGAATTTTAACAGGTGATATTTCAAGTAGCTTCATGTGTGGGAATTTTAAGGGCGGGTCAGCCCACTTCTGACTATAATCTTGTGTCTGAGCCTTGTCTCATGTGGAGAGTCAGCAGGCTGGTGTGGTAATCCACAGGCCCACTGCGCTTTTCTATTGATTAGCAACTGATTTAATTTGTAACATCTGATTAACCCGTGCTCCAAAATGAAGGAATCTGCAGGAGCTCTTGATCTGCCAACAGCTAACCTCTGGAAGCCGGACACTTAGAAAAGGTATTATCAGTTCACTGCCCCCAATTACAACTCCACAGTCCAAAACGTCTTCCTGAGATATGGATTATGGAAAAGGAAATGTAGGGTGTAGACAAACTAAGTCACTTGATCAGGTTTTGATTGAAAGATTACAGGGTAAAACTTGGCTCCACTCTCTGGATGACCATTTCTGTTTACATCAAACCACAAAAACGAGTGCCTTGAATTTCAGATGCACCCAGTAGTGGTAAAGACATGGCTATGAACCCAAGAAAGAAACTCTTGTTACATAGAGGGCTCACTAGAATTTTGCATTTCTTCTATTTTATTAAGATACAGTTGGGTAATGCGTTTTCTTTATTTAAACCTGTAACCACTCATCAGCTGGGCTGTATTTTCTGCAAAAAACCTTTAAAAGACATTCTATTTTCACCATCAGTGAATTATGAAACAAAAAAACAACAACATTAAAAACAAGACACGTGAAATGTTCCCTTTTTATACAAGACAGAGTGATCTTCAGCAGAATTTTTTTACTGAAGACATTTTCAAAAAATACCGGCTGCCAGGTTCCTAAATGTGATAGGTATTTATTTTTAAATGCTATCAAAAAAATGTCTATTTCCACTATTCTTTCAGAAATGGGAATTTTCACAGATTACATGGCAATGGGTAAATTCAGAGACATTATGAAATCTGTGATAACCTGTGCGTATTTTGTTTATCTTTGTATTTGTGTTGTATTGTTATTATTTAAATGTATGTATTTGCACTGTTGTTTTAGGTCGGCAGGGAAGGGTTAATTGCCTTCACTGCCAAATCAGTTCACGTGTAGAATGTGCCTGAGACTGATTGAATGATTAACAAGCAATCGAGCTCAGGCACAGCTGTATACAAGAGACAGGAACCTCTCAGTCTGGGTTTGTTCAGAGGAGGAAGGCAAGTGAAAATATCCAAGAAACTTCAAAGAAATATAAACAATTGGTACTGGTGCTGGATTTGGACAAGCACAATACTTGTTTGTTCAGAGCGTTGGTTTGTCTGTTTATTGTCTGTCTGTTTTGGCCACCGTGCCGTTTGCTTTTGGTATCAGTGTTTTGTTTTGTTTATTTTGCAATAAACGCGCTTCAACTCTCAGTACTGAGCCTGTGGATTTCTTCCTGGTCTGACATCACCCACAAGCCATCTGTGTGACATGACCATGAAAAAAAAATACTGAATCTTAATAAAACTTATTGGTTCAGCAGATCCATTTTCTTCTTAACTGGGTTAAGTTTGGCATTCGACAATACATTTCCCAGTTAACTGCAGAACTGCTAAGGCAGAAGAATCCTGCTGAAATAAATCCTTCTCAGCAAGACAGAGGAGAGTAGCTCGGCACTTCCTGTCTATTTGTGTAACATCTTTGTTTGCCTGTACTTTACAGCAGTGAGCCGACACTCTGACAATGTCCTTGGACTTCCCTTGATCCTTACTCTGGGGTTTCACTGGTTGAAAGCCAAGCTGCAATGTGGTGATACAATTCAAGACACTGGAATATGACATTTCAAACCCCGAGCTCCATTCTCTCTTTACCATTTACAGCTCAATGTAAAATAGGTTTCGTGATGTAGTTGGAATTACATTTTAATGTTAGCAGCTTTAAAAAACAACCAAAAACTGCAATGAAGATAATTGTAATTATTCTTAAAACTGTTAAATGTCAAAAACATAAATTTATAAATTTATATATTTATATATATATATATATATATATATATATATATATATATATATATATATATAAAATCAGTTTTTGTGCAATGGCGTTATAAATATGTCCAAAACGTAATCATCATTAGAATAGTTTTATACAGGCACATATTCTTTGAATTATTGTCTAAATATTTTTTATCAAACAATAAAACAGTTGCAAATGAAAAAGTGAAGCTTGTTAGCTTACACTGATTTGCAGTTTATTCAGGAGCACCAGGGTCAGAACTGGAACTGGCTCTCTCAGAGCGGGGCGGGGCGGGGCAGGGTGGGGCGGGAGACCCCTGACCCTCTTTGCATGTTTATTTCTATGTTCTCTTTGCAGCGTTTCACTCTCCCTCTCAAGTGCACTGAAGCTCACTACTCTCATTGGAAGTCCAGCCGTACCGGCCTTCCTCAGAAAAGGCGACCCTTGTAAGCAGGGGAGACCTCTGGACTTCTCCATCTTCTCGAATCTTCTGCTATCCTATTTTTTGTTTCTCCTTGGGGGAAGTGAAGCTTGCTTACCAGCCTTGGAGGCCCAGATGTGCCGACCACACCTCCACGAGAACGGCTCTCTGTTCCTCTCCCATACACACATATACATACATACATACATACATACATATACACACACGCATATACATGCACAAATGCCATATTCCTATTATAAGGAGCAAAGAAAAACTACTTAAAAAAAAGTTGCAGTTTAAAAATGTAAGTCTGTTTACCTAAGGTTGATGGCTTAATCATGCAATCAATAGCATTCTCGGGGGCAGGGGAGCGAGAGGCGAGAGGGCTGATGAAAAACACATTAGGGCAGAGGCATGCCTGGGTATAGAAAATTAAAACCTGCACTGCTACATTTATCCAATATCGACAGGAAAATTAAAGCAAGCAACCATTTTTCCTCTCTGTTAAAAAAAAAAAAACCTTCATGGAGAAAAAATATATATCCCAGACTTCAATTAATACTGTTTGTTCTTCTCGGCTTTCGAATAAAAGGGGAATTTGATAACCTTTAGTATTAATGAATAACAAATGTAGGCTGTGCTGTATTAGACGGCTAATAATAGGAGGGAAGTATGAGCAGAGCTGTCTTATATTTTTTCATGGAAAGCAACCAAATAAGATTGTTGGGAGATCACTTTGATCGCTGTACTGTCCGGGTAATTAGATAGTCTTTATATATAAAATGAGGAATTAGATAGTCTTCTCATGATTGCTAATACCTGCGCAGGTGTAAAATCCCAGCGAAGTCTGGTGACATTGCACAGCCAGGACAAGAACCTGTGCTTCCCTGACTGTATGAACCACCTTGCACGCCACGCAGCCACGCCTTTACCCACTTCTAAACCACTAGTTCTCAACTCCAGTTGCTGGTGTCTGTAAATAGTCCAGGTTTTCATTGCCCATAAAATACATCACACTCACAGCTCCTAAGACTTTAGATTGCTAGTTAATTGTTAGTAGTTAGAACCCTGGTTGAAACAAAAAACATGCATCTTTTATTTTTTTATTTTTTACACACACCAGAAACTGGAGTTGAGAAACACTACTCATTTTTTTAATCAGCTATGAAATAATCTGTATATAAAAGAAAGATAACCATGAAACAGCACATGCTGACAAATGTGTTAAAACACACCAACCCCACAATATGTTCTTTGTTGAAGTGCCTCATACTGGCACTGTTATAAGACTTGCTTGAGTCATTTCCTATGCAGACGAACGCGCCAGGGGTGCATCAAGGAATAACCCCGGCTCATGCTGTGCCAATTGCTGCTAAACAATTAGCATGCATCTCAGAACGCTGCTCCACAAGCAATATTAAAGAAAAAAAAAATGCAACAGATTGCTTGTATTACATTTGTTTTATTATACAAAAAGTAGAACAAAAATGATTGAATCTTTTACAATGCTGTTCAGATGAAGTACAAAGGCATTAGATCCAGTAGCAGCCAGTCAAGCAATGAGAATGCAAATCATTCACTTCCAACTGGAACAAACATTCAAAAGGTTTAAACCTTGGCCTGGCCAAAATATTTACACTGGTATCATGAAATCATCAAGACACCAAGAACCTGTATGACAATCTGAATTAAACTAGAAGTGTCAAGGATGTGCTAACTGCATGTTAACACATCACACTAGAATGAACTGAATCTCAGAGCCTCTTGGGAAGCTTTAATGGAGAACTGGAAAGTGTTCTTAGTATTTACAACTGAAAATAGTTACACAGGGTTTGATTAATGAATTGTTCAAAGGCCAACATGGAAACGTGGAAAAAGTCTTTGCATATTTACAGAAGCTGTTTGCGCTCTGGAAATCGTTGCGAAAAGTGATCTGCAAGTAACCCAATTAGACTGTATCTTGAAAAGGGGACACTGCATCTCCTGCACCTTTCAATCCTCAGAATCAAATTCAGTCTTGCTTACTCTGTGCTTTCCTAGGAAAAGCAAATGTCTGAAAAACCTGGAGTATTGTTATGCAACATTTAGCAGTGCTGTTTGTTTATCAAGGGGTTTGCTCGAGCACAGATTGCAGAGGGACACAAGTTTGATTTTGTCATGACAATATACTGTTGCACAGTAATCTGAGGATAAGATTGAATCCGATTTTCAACATCTTAGTGAAGATCACTTGTCATCACCTTCCAATATTTTCTATCTATAATCCCATTAAATCATGTACAGTATACTAGATCCTTACAAAAAATGAAAAACTACTAGTAGTATGCCTTACTTCAATTATAAACTCTTGTTTCTGATTTGCAAAGAACCTTGACAATATTATACTGCATATTTAAAATTATACGTGCACCAGACAGAACATTTTAGATTTCAAATAGCTAAATATTGCAATTAATATTAGACTGATTTGTGTAGTAATTGACTTGTCAGTGCTGCTCAATTGAAATCTAAATAGCCTATTTGTTTAATTAAAGTAAAAATAAAGTATTAAAAAAATGAATTAATACTGAATTAAGAAATAAAATGTGTTAGCTAAAGCTTACTGGCATACTACCCTAGTACCATATACGTCAATCAAGTAATGACATCATTTATTCCATGATGACGTCACTGCAGCTTGCCATCTCTCTATTCTAAGCATGCTTGTTCTTGCTTTCTGACAGTGATGCACTGTCCAGTTCTGGCTGTCCAACAAGAAATCTATGGGAGCGTGTCCGCACTAGTGTGCAAATCACTTCTGTGTAGCTTCAGACACTGGTCTGCCATTTATCAGTTAACAAAATGTGTGACTACCAGCAAGCGAGGTGTGGAAGAAACAGATGCAAATATAAAAAAATATGTTATCTTGTGGAGCAAATGTCAAATCATCAGGAGATAGGACTGTACCTGATAAATCACAAGAACAGCGCTTTCGTACATTACTGACGGGCTGAGATTTTAACCAGAGGCTCGCTCTGACTGGATTTCATGATACAACCTGGAGGAGAATAATAAAATGAAACAAGTTACTCATGTGACAGTTCTGTTCTTACTTGTACATTTAAGCCACTGTCTGTATTCACAAGAATCAGATTATTTGTATATAGTGTTTTGAAACTTTGGCTGATTAGGTACTACTTATTATTTCCTAATTGAAAAACAAACCCAATGACTTGGTTTGCAGACTCTCCTGAGATTTATAGTTATGACTAATTACATGTACTCCAGCTGCCAGAAACAATACATATTCTTCCTTTCTTATTTATTACAAACGTGATGCACCATGAGGGATTACAACTCTGGGGTGGAACTACAGGCGCTTCCCTGCAGATCTTTGTAAAAACATCTTAATCCTAATCTGAAGGGATTTCCGTGCTGGTTCATTCAAAATCACAGAACATTGGTGACTGAGTTTGGACCCAGGCCTCCAGCAGTTCAATTCTCATGCAGTGACCCATTGCTTTAACCAACTGAACTGCTGCAGACTGGATGCCAATAGTGACTCCTGACCCAGACCCAGTCCCGTGGTTCTTCCCAGGTTACTGCCGGCAGGTATCATGGAAAGCCTCGAGAGTGCGGAAATCCCTCCAGGTGGGAGGCAGCCCGTCCTGCAGATACTTTCCGCAGCGCTGGCAGGGAGCTTGGAATAACTTGATGTAACTTCTCAACCAGGTCTGGAAACAAGCAGAAAAAAAAAACTGATGCAGCAGAGACATGCAAACTGGTGGACAATAGCAGTCTTGGGTATCCACAGATGTACCCTTTCTTTTAAATCCAGTGCTGAATCACACTCTTTATTCTGCGTTGTATGAAGAGTATAGCTTTTTCTTAGTCTGGATGCAAAGCCTTTGTTACAGCTGCTGGGGTCAGTATTGCAGCCTGGTTTACTGTTTCATTCAGTTCTATAACCAGTGCATTACATTCTGTCCTTCTGTATGACCTCTATTGAGCAGTGTAAGCCCGCATCACCAGCAGTCACTGTTTAGTCAGTTTCTTAACTGACTCCATATATTGATTCTTGTTCATTAAATTAAACATTTTCTGTACGATTAAGTAACACGTATGAAAACATGTCTTTTGAAAAGGTACTGTACATGGATGTCCCACCTGCCATAGGAGAGCTGTTTCTAAAAGGGATTAAAATAACTGCTTATTTAAACCAATAAAAGCCACAGAAGGATGCAGATAGCAGAGAGACAGCTGTGTGATCCCAGCCCAGCAGGGACGCGAGGAGAGATAGACCAAGAGAAACCAACACTAGATAGTCAGCGGGCTTGAATCAACATCAATGTCACTTTCACACAGCACCTGCTGCTTTCTAGGTGCATATGCAACTGGATATCATGCTGTAAAACTGACAGAGGATCTTCTAGTATGATGTAACGCACTTTGACTACCTTTTCATTTTGATATCTATTGTACTTTATAACAACAATACTCACAACTTTGCGCACTAACTTGGCAAAAAGGAAATTTTACTGAAAATAAACCGTTTCAGTGTCTTATATGGAAATATACCAGGCTCTGTAAACTGCAGTTTAATAGTCTGCAGTGTTGAGAGTTATGCTCTTGTACTGCAGTACAGTTCTGTTATTGGAATATAACCCTACATTCCAAATGTACACCAGGAATGGAAATAAGACTCTCACTGCATAGCAGTTTGATCCATGGTTTTACTGTGAGTTTAATAAGACCCACCTGAGCTTGTTACCTATACACTGTGGCTAACCACGCTTGTAATGGGGGAATGGGTGAAACTGCTATGCAATAGGAGTCTTGTTTCCATCCCTGCACACATTTAGAATACAGATTTAAAAATGAAGGGTTTAGACCGGCTATTGTCAATGAGCGTCTTCTCTTGCCAGGAAGCTTCCCGCAGCTGTTAGATCCTGGTACATTACCTATCTGAATCGCAGCCAGCCTTCTCAAATTTCAAACCAGATTGCCTGACTACCTGCAAAGAACTGATCTTCAAGCAAAGTAACTTAATTAAATTAATTCAAAGTAATCCCCCAGGAGAAAAAGAATACACAAAATGCTCCAGGCTGATTTCCAGAGAGAGGTGCGGCAGCAGCAGTATCATGCATCAGTGACTGATTCAAAGTCTCAACGAAAACGACACTGGGGCTGATTATCAAAACCTTTTCCTTCGAAAGAGTAAATTACATCTGCTCAAGCTACAAAACATGAAATAAACGCTGCTGGCCAATTGCAACAAACCTGCGGGTTTAGTCCTAAGTTCTGTACTAAGATGAGTAATACAGTAGCAAGTACGGTTTGATCTGCGGATCATCTCCAACTCTGTACTATCTTAATACCTGTTTTACAATCCTCTAGGGGGCAGACGACCAATACATGGTGTTTGCTGCAGCTTAGAACATCTTAAAACCTAACCTGCAGTCTATCTGAAAGTGCTTGATTCATTGCAATTGAAACTATCCTGCAGACTACCATCACTACTGTCCTCTGTACTGACCGCTGGATCAGCCCCAGTTTGTACGCTGCTTTCAGTTTGTTGCTATTGACACAGCATGTATTTCATTTAAGGTAGTGTAAGTAAGGAAGATTGTTTGTTTCTTATTTTGTAACTTCAAAAGGGTGTTTTTTTTTTTCCTTTTGAAAAATTGAGTAATTTCCACTGTAGTAAAAAGCTTTGAAAATCAATCCTATTGCATTACAGGGACACTTGGTGTATTTTCAAAGGCATCAAAACATGACAATCATGAAAAAAAGGTAGAAAATATATTTATGGATATTTCCCATAAACAGGAATGTATATTTTGTTTTCTGTTGCGTGTTTGTGAATGCATCCATGCATTACTGTTTGTTATGGGCCCCTGAATGCTCTTGAAACAGATACCCAATCTATACAATATATTTCCTGTTAAAAAAAATAAATAAATACATATATGCCCATGTAATTGCACGCAGCGACAGCACATACATAGACACAGACATTAATGCATATTGTACAAAGGTATGGACGAAAGTTTTGCACCGCCCTATAGAATACACTAATTTTGCTTCATAAAGTCGAATGAAACCTGCTGAATAATGTTACGTGAACATACTGAATTACATACTGCTTTTGTAGTTCTCCATATACTTAACAAAAAACAGACAAACTGAAAAAGGTGACATTTCAAAAAACTAACATGAAATATTGTACTACTATTATGGCTTCTGGTAGACTTTTGCCATATCATTTTGTAGTTTCTTTGATTACATGATGTTCTAAATTAAATTCATATCATTTTATTTTTTATTATATCTTAATCCTACGTTTGATGCACACCTCTAATAACCATGTTTCCACTTGAACAGCACTGAATTCATTATAAAACTTTCCCTTCAGTAACTGGAACAGAAATAGAACAGGACTCGCTCTGTAGTGGATTTCTGTCCCACAGCTGGAAGATGGAGAGAGCGTGGACCAGCCGATTCTCTACAGGTGTGATAGTTTCAGCAGGGAAACTGAAGCCCAGATAGCACCCTGTCAATCGAATCCTACATTTGATCTCTGAAGGGAATATTATATTGACACTTCTGGTTAATGCCCAGCTTTCCCTGCAAGACGTTCTCGGTGGTATTTTAAGGATCGATTGGACAGAACTGTAAATATAAGCCGCTTATCCTTGGTTCTTCGCACGATACAATGCTTCCAAGGTACACAGCTTGGAACTGCTCACACTTGTCAAATTACATTTTCTGCTGTACAGATTCAATAGCTTACAAATCCATGTGGATGGGAAGAGTTTATTTCATTTTTACATTTCATTTGCTGCCTAAAGGATACAAAAGAAATAACACGCGTTTACTAAAAATGAGATCTATGACCAAGCTCAAAAAAGATCAATCTGAAACAAAGCTAAAATGACTGTCACTGGATTCATGTTAAATCTTTTTCTATGCACTTCACAGTTTAGTGACTGCCTTTCAATTAAACAAACATAAAACAATTTGAATGCAGCTTACATTATATAGTATATCTGATCATTTCTTCTTTAATACTGGAATGTATAACGCAACTGACCAAAACATTTCTCAAAAGGAAGAATAAAGCACTGTTTCTTATAAAGATGTGATAGCTACAGAACAGGGCATGTTCTACTGTTTTTGTGTCTGCTCAAAGCAAGGAAACCCAACCAAGCCTTTTAAAGCTGCTAGAGTTCAAAGTTTACATTACCATCCAAAAATAAGCAAGCTGCTCAGATTAGGTTCAAGATAACAGATGTATATAGCAGGTTTGTGTCCTTGGCTCAATACAAGGGGTGTAGCCAGCAAACGAAAAAGAAAATAATATGGATGAGGAATGAAATCCTTTGGAAGATTGGTACATAATAAATGATACATTTCTGAGGAGGCCTTGCCCACGCACAAGAGCATGATCAGAATAGCTTTCCATTGATCTTAAAAGAAGGTTTAATCAATCTCAATTCTCTCTGCACTGCAAGAAGTGTTGAAGACTAAGAAGAAAAAAAAAAATTCTGAGAAGACGGATTTAACCCTTTGGGGACTGTGAGTTCTATCATTTTGAGGGCCGACTGAGATAACTTAACTTTAGGGCATTTATCAGACCGAATAAGTATACAGTATTACACATTTCTAAAAAGCTGTTGTGCTGCAGATTACTAAATAAATAATGATTTCATTCTATGACCAGTGGTCAGTGGTTCTGACCGGACACTGTACAAATTCCCTTAAAAACGGATGTCCGGTGGAAAACCGGACAGTTGGCATCCCGATATACAATCCTGGTGTGTTAATGCAAAACACCTGCTCCCCTTGCAGTTGCCCTGTCCTATCACTCACCATGAAAGACCTTACCACCACGTCTGGCATCTGTGGCAGCTGATAGTGTAGCAGTGCCGTTGTTGCATGGTCCGTCACCTGAAAAACATGACAGAGCACATTCAGACATCTTCTCAGACCGGTAATATTGCACTGTACACACCGATCCTGATTCTCCGTGTTAACTAACCTTGTACGATTACCATAGCGTTCCAAATGTATAATACTAAAACTTTTATTATGTAACAATTCTACAGCAATTTGAGAATACAATTGCATTGCTTTCAATCTCCCTCGCCTTTCACATAAGTTATTGGGTCATCCGTTATTAAAATAAATGTTCAACTTTCAGGTTATAAACCAAAGTCTTACACAGTGGTATTCGTATGACAGGCAGAGGAAATATTGGGTTAGGGATCTGATTTCTGTAATGGAGCTACAGCTCATTTTATTAGGATTTGAATTTAGCATACAGTGCTTCTAATAATTACGGTAATGTACTTGACCAGAGGGGTAAGGTTGTATATTCTACTAGGCAATAGGCACGGTCATGTTACTGACATTACAAAGGGATTAAACAGCATTCAAAAGGAGTTTAAATCAACCTAATGCAATGATTAGTAAGTCAATAGGATAATTATACAGTTTATAATTATCATTATAATTAGCTAGCAAATAGTGGGAAAATAACAATCATCCAAAATCTGAATACTTTTGAATTTTTAAAATGTGTTTGTGTGCACAGTGTGCATGCAAGTTTAAAAATATATGAATGGCTACAATATCTGAACATCATAAGATATGTATCAGTCTTATGCAACAAGAATTTAGTTTTTAAAATAAAAAAATTATTACAAGAACAAAACACTAACAAATACTAATATTCTGCTGCTTTGAAGGAAAGTTATATAGTTTCTCAGTCACCACTTTATCAGGGAATATTTTTTTCCCTCTTTCATCCAGTGCTGCAGATGTGAAGTCACTTGAAAAGCAATTTCTTTTTAAAGGCAAACCCCAAATTGGCTGGCTATCTAATTCTGGTGGCAGACATGCTGCTCCGGCAATAATTCCATTCTAATGAGATTCGGGGGAGAAGATAAAAGATGCTCGGCACAGTCGGAAACTTGCAATGCTTGTGGAAGAAAATGAAGGCAATGCATTTATAAGAAACAAAGAAAATGAAAAAGCACTGGCTTCTGAGGGATCAAAAGGGAGACAGGGGCTTGACAAACACAGGAACAAATACGGCAGCATGGAGTTCAGGATGGGAGGGCCAAGGAAGTGTACACAGTTATTTGCTGGGAGAATGATTTCTGCATTTTCAGAATCTCATTGGAAACAAAAAAAGTGTACATTTTAGTTTCTGCGCAGCAACTGAGAAGACCAACCATCCTTATATTCAAGGTGTCCTTTCTCTCTATGCATGGTGCCTGCTGATTACAAACTTCACATATGTTTTTTTTATTATTATTATTATTTGCAATTGCTTCAAAATGGTCAGATTTATCAAGGTCATAACAGCAAAATGCAATTTGCACCGATATTCATGAAAGGAAAATCAATGTTAATGCTAAACAGTAAAAAAACAAAACACAACAACTCAGGCACACTTTTGAGTTCTTACTCAATTAAATACTGTGTTTTGGAGCTCCTCCTCGCTTCTAGTTGCCCGTCACAGATGTATGTATCGTTGGCTAGATCAGCCAAAGTTACTCCATAGAAGGAGAAACCAGCGCTATCTAGTGATCTGTAGCTTTGGAAGTTTTCTTTAGTTTCTCTTGCAATATACTGCTGTGAACTAGATGATGCTTACTGGTATAAAGACACATCTAGTCTACGTTGCATATGTCTATGCAACGCAGCTGTTAAACTTGAACCAACAGTCAAAGCACCTTTAATAAAACATAGTATTTGAGTAACCACAATACGAGCCACTAGGTATGATTGCAAACAGCATAAAAATGTCCAATTTTACTTCTGAGTTGTCAGTTACTCGCTTGTATAAAATCAGCAGTTTTATTTATTACATTTCCTTGTGCAAATGCATTTTGGCGTTAAGACCTTAATGCATGTGTCCCAAAGTGTTTAAATTCTCCTGGTTCCTCGGTGAAAAAGCCACAGCTCACCTTTTTGGTAACTGTGTTCTGCAAAACCGACGCGATCTCAGTTTCTTTAAGGTGGCAGCTGAAGGTACTTTAGATTCAAAGATAAGAAGCATGTGGGCTGCTTACCTTTTGAAACACCTGATAGTTGGATTTGGACCAGATATCAAGCTGCAACAGAAAGAAGGAAACAATAAAACACATGAAACAGATGCCTTCGGGGTAACTTACATTGTAGTTGCCTTGTAGGACAATTACAGCCTGCTAATTATAACCTGCACTTGTATGGGAATAGAAACTCCTCACTCTCATTTCCAACTCTCCAGAGGCTGTCAGCGGAGAACTTTTCAGAACACGATTAAAATCGCAAGGGATGGGTGTAAGATCTCAGCATCAAAGTTACCTTGTATATGTTCAAGCTTTATCATTCCCCCAACACCCCACAAAAAACGTCTTGGCTTGAGTCAAAACTGCTTGATCTAGACACCTCCTTGATCTCTCATGTTGCTTAATATTTAAATATCATGAACAAGAATTTGCCGTTTGCATTTTGAGTGCAGTCAGCAGTCAGTTGGTGGTTATAATTGAAAGCCAGGGAACGTATAGCTATGTATATTTTTCTTAAAGTATTCTGTTTCAGGCAGAGTTAATAGCCTCTTTTTGGTTAGTAAACTTGCTCAATGTATTGCTATTTGTGGTAAAACATTAATGCCCATTTTTTTTTTTTTTTTTTTTTTACATCTTGCTCTCCAACTGTAGGTCTCTGAAAACAAAACTGAGGCTCTCAGAATTTAATTTATCACGAAGAAGACACAAGACAGAAAAACTGTGACAAAAAAGCAATCCTCTGCAGAAATGTTTGCCAGGATCATTAGGACGTGTTACTGCTTCTTTCAATTAAATATGTCTAGCTAGTTTCTTCTGTTCTGACACTTGCTTTGTTGCAGTATTCATCAAACACAGGCATGACAAGAACTTCTCCACGGCGCAGCAGCGAGAAACACTCTAGGCTTCCCATCTAGTCACACCTATTTCAACAAACAGTATCACTACCACAAACTCAAATGGCTCCAACCGCTGTGCAATGGGAGTCTTGGAGCCATATTTACTACAGTGTGTTTTCTCAATATGAAAACCCAATGGCTTTGCACACTTAAATGTGCACTAAGACTTGAGGCTTGTTTCTGAATACGTTCGCCGTTGGTTCCATCCCGCCAGTAGCACCACCTGTTCTATCATGCAGGATATCATGAAGCCTACTGCAGCTTTCGATGAACTACTGGCATATTGCATTTAACCATTTTTCAATCCCTTTTAATAATATTCCCCCTGTCAGTCACTGCATGTATAACTGTATCATGTTAATCTGCTATCTATGCTGTACATTAATGCAAATTCTATGCTATACATTAATGCAAATTGCTCACTGGTGCAGTAAGTGACCCTGTGACCAGGCCATTGTGTGCTGCCAGTCATCCTGGCCCTTGGTCTGCGTTGTACTTGAACCGAGTTACATGTAATTAATCCTGATGCTGTATGTGTAGAAATGTAAATGTTTCACAGGTTACCCTTAAACCTTCGTCTACTGAGCTCACAGAACATTTATCAAATTGGACTACAGTAGCAGTAAATTAGGAACAAGCTGCAAATTATATCTATATAGGCTATATATCTATACATCTATACACACACAGTGTATATATATTTGTACAGCTAGATGAACTATGTCCTGTCATCAGGATTTTTGCTCAATGGATACTTAAATAGAGAAGATCCTGTAACAATATTTTTACATCCCCGACATGCAGAGGGACAGGACCCCTGTAAATGCAGACAGGGTTACACAAATCTCCTATATCTATCAATCAATCGAGTGGAGATCAGGGTTACATGGGGGAGCTTCTCACTCAGCTCACCGACGACAAACCCTGTGCAATAAATCATGCACCTTCTTACTTCTATTGTATTACTTCTCAGCTTTTCACTTTCAATCACGCCTTAAATCCGTAACACCAAAAAGAAACTGCTGAAAACACAATATCGGGGGAACGTCCTTCTCCTCTGAATTAAAACATGCTTTTATTTTGAACGTGGCTGCATTTCTTGTTGTTTTTCTTGTTTTCTGCCCCCCCTCCCCCCCCGTCCTTCTTTAGCATAACTGGAGTGGTAATAAGGCAGTTTTGTGAAGGTCGTCCGAACGATTTCAAAGGCGATAACAAATCAAAATGTTCCCTGAATCTAATATCAAACAGGGCTGGTGTCAGCATTTATTAGAGAAATCAGATTCAATCTCCCTCCCACCACCCCCCTCTCCCCGACACACAGCCAGGCTTTGAAGTTGGAAGAATGCAGGATCACAAATTACCCGAGAGGGGCTTCTGCTTGTCTTTGAAGCCCTCCTTTGATAGCACGGTTTCCCCTCTCTCTCGTACGCTAGGAGGCTAAAGCAGCTGCTTCTGCTCTCCTGGCGCTGGGTAATTAGTTGAGAAATTGCATAAACACGACTCAGGCGCCTAACTAGGGAGAATCTGGTGGCCCCCCAGAGTCATCTCTGTAGTTGTGTTTAATTCATGTAAGGTGAGGCTTCAGGGGGAGAGAGAACCACAGCCGTCCTTGCAGTGGATCCATGTTAATTAGGATTCACAGTATACACAGGATTGCGCTTATTGAGGATGTGAGCTTCACTGCTGGTGTGGGAAGGCATTCTCCCCCTTCCCCACCATAGTGTGTAACAATATAAAATTACTTGAATATATAAAGCAGTCTGAGCTAGATATAATAATGAGTCTCATTAGCTGGGTAAAGTCACAAGTGAGGTCTGTCTTTATATCTCGTTCAGTCCCTGTTATATATGCTGTATAACGCATGCTCACTTGAAAGACTAGCAAATATATTTTTCATTGTTTTTTTTTTTTTAATGTATCATTAAGAGGACTAGTAATAAAAACTGCAAGTCACAAAACTATTTTGCTATGTCATTAGAAGCTTTGACAGGCCGGTTACCAGCTTCAAATGAGAGGAATTTATTAACCTCCAAAGGCACTATTGAGTTTGCACCAGGTTGAGAGTGTAGTTACTTGAATATTAAATTAATTTGTGGAAAAGAGATACTGTACTACTCCTAGATACCATAATCAAGTGCACTACTGTACCTCCTTTTAGGCAGCAAAGTAAGCAAGTATAAGTTTAACACATCTGCAAAACAAGGGTTGGACAAAATATTAGACTATATCATATGTAGTACACACCTGTGAAAAGAACAGATTCATTTATTGTACAAATGTCATCACTGAATTCTGAAGGTTGCATCTCCCAACTGCCAGTTTCAGTCCCAATGGGCAAGATCTGACATAGCCTATTGCTGTATTCAAGATTACAGATAGAGAGAGAGATCCTTAAATACCCTGCACCTGGTTCTAATTTACAATAACTACCAGGTGCAGGGCATAATTAACAAGAAAACAATTAAACTAAATGTGCATACGCACATGTCTTCTGCAGGGAGGATTTTAACCCCCTCCCTGCTGTGTTACAATATATACATACATACACATTTTCCCACCTGCCTCTAACACTAGCAAAGCAGACCTTTGATTTTCCTTTGGATCAAAACATATCATACTGACAATCTCATACTGTGCAGCACGTTAGGCATGTTGCAAATATCAGATCACGTCTTATTCATAAACCCGATGGGTCTTTACGAAAGTCTGGATCATGTTGCTGGAAAGAGAGAACTACAAGGCTTCTAAAACCATAATTATTCAAATCATGATTTTTATCCTTAGGACCACAACAGGACTTACAGGTATTGATTAGAAGCCTTTGCATATGCTTGTTTCTACAGAGGCGCTGAAGAAACAGATACAGTAGGTATACCATCACCCCTATAAGAGGTGGGATAATTCAGCAGGCTGTTTGAGGAGGATTTAAGCATGCCAGTTCCTGTGCAGGACAATCTGCTGCATGAGTGCCTCTTGATGTGCTAATGGTCTGGATGCACATATTTCCCCTCTCTTTGGAATAGTACCTTGCCATCCTCGGAGTACACATTTTCCTTGAATCCCCTCACGATGGTCCGATCGATAAACAGGCTCCGCATCACCACGATGGCTTTTAACACTTTCCCCAAAGTCACCTGCAAGACAGAACAGCAACAAGGAGAAAAATAGGCATAGATGTCTTTCATGCAAGAGTAAACTCAGAAAAACCGACAAGTCATATATATATATATATATATATATATACACACAGTACATACATATACATACACAGACACACACACACACACACACACACACACAGTACATACATACACAGACACACAGAGTCAGGTCAGCAGTTCTTAAGAAACAACTGAAGATGAAAAGCAGCATGCTGTGAACATCTGAGAGACCTACTACCATATATACAAGTAAGCAATATTTGTACTGAAATGCAGTTCCACCTACCATTGGAAGACAATGTCCACGTTGAAGTGGCCTTGCTTAAAGCGATACTTTATATCACCTGCTAGCTAACATTTAATTTCTTACCCCTGTATTGAGTATTAGGGGCACTGTCAGCAGTCGCAAACGTATCAAGCCACTGTCAAATGACCTCTCTGAAAAGAGCAACATGCTATAAAACTACCAAACCCTCGGAAAGCTTGGATGCAACATGAAGTAATGCGTTTGCACGTTTACATTGAGATACTAAAACAATGCAAAAGAAGAGTTTGCATAAAAGAAAATCTGAATAAATATCATCTTCGTAAAATTCTTTGATTTGACTAATGTCTCCAGTAGCAAGGCTGGCCTTGCAGTAACAGCAAGGTTTCACTGTACTAGGAACACGTATAGGATAATAAAAGGATCCCTTTAACTCTGTAGCTACAAGTGCTTTATAATTCCTGTTTCCTTGATGAGTGTGTGCGTTATAGCCCTGATGCTGCCTGTGGAAATCTCTCTACTGAATAAAAAAACACGCTCCCTGGCCCAACCCCTTTTAAAACGCTAATTTATTGACCAGCACTGTTTAACATCAATGACATTTGGAAAACAGCTTTAATGGCATTTTATCCCTGTGCTGAGAGAGCTGAATTATTTATTTAGATCTCTAGGAAATGGAAGCTGTCTGCAAGCGGACGCTATCTCACATTATTGCTATTCTAATCGTAGTGAAATTGATTTCCAAACTGTTCAAGACTAATGGAGAAACAGGCTATTTCATCATATTGTATTTCCCTTGGTAAGTTTAAATCTGTATCAGTACTGTAAATAATTGTCATTATATGAATTCATCTAGCTTACTGTAACTGCATATAAAAAGGATTGCACTTGGCCAATGTATTTCCACTGAGTCCACCCAGGATATCCCTTTAAAATCCAATTACGTATATGAAAATGAGATTATAATTAAGTTAATAAGCAGGGTATATGTTTTCCATTTGGGGGATAGCTTTGTCAAAGGTTAGTTTGAGATTCTGTGTTATGAAATTGATTGAAATGCGAGGTAATGACCTGTATTCTAACTGTATGAAGGATTAGTGGAGAGGAGTGGAGGGGAGTTAAAATTTAACTACATATGCTTTGGTGGAGGGGATCAAAACAAAAATACTTCAACACTAATGATCCTACATGAGCAATCTCACAATAATAGCTCCAAATGCTAAGAATGTTTGTTTTCAGTGCTAAATGCATGTTTTATCATTTCAACACTCTCTCCAAAATTCCTAAATGATTATTTTTATTTTTTCTGGATACTTTTACTTATAAAGGACAAAAAAAGCCTTTGCCAGCCACCCCACACATGCACAGGCCTTGATGCCACAGGTAGCATTTCAAGCTACATGGAGGAAGGAGAGAAGGATGCTTTGCTTTCGTTTCTACCTCCATCAATCTCAATCAAGCTCAGATCAATCAATCTGTCTGCACTGACCAGAGAGAACGACAAGCTTGGCAAGCAGAGCAGCCATCATCCCTCAATAAATGTAATGCCTTTTGAACACACAGCCATTTAAAAAACGTGAAACAATTATACTGTAGCACGCTTTCCAATTTAAACAGAGATTCAAATGAAAGCTGGCATCCCAAATTTCCTGTGCCCTTCCAGTACATGCTAAGTTTCCTGATCTGCTGTAGGAACCGATGGGACTCCCCCCCCCCCCGGCTATAAAGAGGTATTGATTTGAATTAAACATAACAGATAAAAAAGGGGTACTTTAGAGCTACATACAATGCTCATAAACAAAGCATACAAACCAGAAAGCTTTAATGTAGCCCTGGCAGGGACCCTTGTGGATAAGGAGTTAAACACTTCTGCTTGTGTTTTAAAGCCATGGTCCACAAATGAAATGTACAGCAAATCTTTTAATAGGAAGTATATAAAAATACATTAGCTTTCAGAACTGCAAAGATCTCTTCTTAAGGTGAGTGAAAAGTAAAGAAAGTTCCTCCTACCAGTCAGTTCAGCATCAGAAAATTAAAAATGCACCAGAAAAAAATAAATAAATAAAGGCAGGCATGAAAAATTTGTGAACTCTTTTGCAGGAAAATGCAAACCAATTGGACAATAATGTTGGCCCACCGAATATTTCACTGTTGCACATATCAGCCCTTGATATCTTTATTTTGAATTAAATAAGATGAATTAAAAAGTACCACTGTTAAGCTCTGTGGACACATTGGGACAAACATTGTAAACACAGTTTCCACGGGTGTTACAAATGAATTCTTAATTACCACAGAGTTTTCACAAGTTATTGTTTTACCACCACGCTATAATGTTCCCTTCCAGGTAATAGGAAAACAAAAAGACAAACTGCAAAACTTGTGAGAACACAGATGTGCTGATAAGAGTAAAGTGATTGTTTTTTTAAAGCCTTAGTTGTAACATCTTTAGTATGCTGATAGACCCTCATTAGTCTCCATGTGTACTTCATGTATTATTAACTAGCGATTAGATTTTTTTTTAAGAAACAGCTGCTTGTCTTTTTAAACTGGAATGTTAATGATGCCGAATGCACGCTCTTTCAAATGCATTTTGAAGATGTGGCTGTCCAGATGGCACAATCCCAGGAGAGTGAAAAGCAACTGTTTAAATCTCTGTGGGATCATATAACGTTTACAGTTTTTAAAAAATACAAACGGTAGCTTGTTCATTTATTTATTTCAACTAAAATGGGTTATATAGCTGAAACCACACAAATAAGTCTTTTAAAATTCTGGGATACTTAGCTTTACTTTCAATCAAATCCAGTTAAACACTGACCTGCATGCCCTGTGTAGGAAGCTAGACATCCACAATCATGGTAGTTATTCTGGATAAGATATCAAGTCATTAATAGATACACAGCGTAAAAGGTTAATGTCTTTACTAACTAATGGACAGAGCAAGTCAGGCATGGAATATTCTCCAATCTGTGGTCTCCTCCTCCTTCAATAATTACAATCTTGTTTTAATAATACAATGACAATATGCTTGACTGCAAGCGTAAATAATCCATAGTGATTACTTTTACATACTGTCAGCATCCCATTACAACAAACAGACTTCTTCACAGACTGGCATTTTCAAGGCGCTAAAGCTATCGTTAACGGGAAGATCTTATTACCAGATCAGTGTTAAAAGGACAAAAGGATGTAAAATCCTGTGCTGAGAATGATTTGATTTTATTAAGAAACACAAAATTAGCCAGATAGCTGGGGAAAAAGGAAATAATGTGCCACCGTCCCATACAGTCCGGTACACTGCCTTCTAAATGCTTATTTTCACTCAACTTTTTAGTTCTGGAACACAAACAAAAAAAAGCTCAGGTTTGCACTCATCAAAAGTGCAATTCTTACTGTGATCCCCTGGTGATTTTCAAATCAAAGAGGATTTACAGACATACTGTACTCTCTGTTTAGCTCTCAACATTTTTTTTTCATTGATGTTTTGTAATAAATCTCTCTTCACAGAAACCGAGCCACAAATTAAATGATAATTTTGATAAACAGTAGCTTCAAGTTTCATTTTGTTATGTTTTTTTTAATGTCCCCATACCTTTTCATGATGTGTGCAATCATTCTGAGTGATTCTTACAGGAGCTGCTCTTCAGTTCCAGCTGTCTGCCATAGATATGTGAACCACAGGCTAGATCAACCAAAGAATCTTTTATAGGAGTAAGCACCAGCACCACCTAGTGATGTGGCACTTCGGATTAAGTTTGCTTTTGCTGTAATTGCACAGCTGTGCATTACAAGGTGTACTGATCTTTCAGTAATTGCAGTAAGAAACCACTCAGATACTGCAAGCATCACAGAACAGTAAATAAATAAATAAATAAATAAATAAACTAAGAAAATGTCATTAAGCTATTTACTCTTCACATCATTTATATATGCAAGCAGCAGCTGGTTGTGCATCATGTACTAAAATAACCCTATACTCCCTTTAGTCACTGCGTGTATAAATGTACCATCATAATTTTCCTAACTACAGTATGTATCTATTTTATAATGCAGAACTTTTCAGCAGAGCAACTTCCTGAACTTCATAGAGTTCACACAATTTCTAAAAATGTCATTTAAAAAATACACTGACACCTATGAGGCAGCATATTCATATTATTCAAATCAGGTATGACTTCCTTTAAATGTTCCACAGCTTCTATAGTAGCTGACTTGATACCTACAGTACAGATATATTTTGCCTCTCTCAGTTTCAACTGTTTTTTACCACTCAATACAGCAATGCTCAACTGGGCTACAGACCAAGAACCTTGATATGCTGTCCTAGTGTTAAAACATTTAATCAAAATCAATATTTATTGCATGCTACCTAGGGGAATAACACTAACAATGAATAGAGGGTGTACTGTGTGTGTGTATTAACACAAACAATCATTTCCATGTATAATCATTCTTTACCAATTCGTTTTATACTCTAGGCTAAAGAGAATGCTCTCCAATTTTTTTATTTTTTTTACTCATGTACAACTTAAGTTCTGGGAGAAAATGCTTCCTACACAGGATTTCAATGCATTTCATGGCCCATCAACTAATAAAATGGATGAGGAACTTTGAAATACATTGTTAAGAACAGCAAGTAAAAGCAGAAGCAAACATTTATATTTCATGATCTACATCCTGAAGTTTTTTTTATTTTTTTATTCTTTAGGTCAAATAACTTCCTGACAGGGTCCATTTGGCTCAAAGTTGAATGCATGTATTTCTAGCACATAGAGTAGGAGACCCAACTGTATTTAGGCAGCCAGTCAAACTTTAAGCCATTACTGCAAAGTGGCCACATCAGTGCAATAAGCTTCAGTTTGCCAGCCAAGCATGGCAGGTTTCATTCCTGGCAGAGGACTTTAAGTGATGGGTATTACAAAGTGGCTTCCTGTAAGAGCAGCACTAAGACAGATCGGTCATTGGAATGCCCTACTGTAATCAAGCATGACAGGACATTGCGTTTTTAAAGGTATACTGGACTGTACACCGTCTTCACTTCCCTAATATTTCATAACAGATTGTGTGTCTTGAGTAGAATTTCCTATAGCTGTTTCAGCTTAGATCATTATGACTTATGCTTACTAACTACTTCTGCGCTACATGGTAGAATAAGAAAAAGCATGGAAAACAACAATCCAAGCACCAATACTGTGACCCGTCTATTAGTTCACAGAGAGGACTTCATTTAAGTATCTGGACAATTCAGATCCTACATTTCTTTAGTATACAACCCATTACATACTGGCACTTCATTGTAGGTGTTCTTTTATTTTTGTAGTTTTTGAAGTCTACAACGTTTTGGTTTTGCTGAAGAAAGCAATCTGTGTCACTGAAGAAGCCCGAGGTGTTCACTGCTGAATACCAAAATGACATTGCGCTGGGTTAAGCAATGCAAGTTCTACATAACACTGACACAGTCCCAGTGCTGTACAGCAGGAGTTTAAACGGCTTGTATGATGAGCATGTGACAGATCTGGCTTGGAAGTCACAGAAAAGCCTGGCCTCGTTGCCCTTGGCTCCACCTTGTTCTCTGACCTTCTAGTCCTAAACTTTGAGGTCCAAAATTAAGATTTAGGCTACCACAGAAAACCAATAAATGAGAACCAGGAAGGAAAAATTGCAAATCAATTTCAAATCAATACATCCCCCTTGCTAATCAAAACTGTTTCTGATTAACAAAACCGCCGATCAATCCATATTGACCTCTTACAGACAGTTTGAACAAGCATCTCTTAGAATGCATCTCAGTATCATAACCTCTGCCATCCAAAATATTTAGCAGTGTAATAGTGCTGGATTTGGATTGGGAGGTTGAGCATTTGATCGCCTGCTGGGGCTGGCTGAGTTTTTACACAGGTTTCATACTGATCTGATGGCTGTGCAGAGCCATCGAAATAGCTGGAGAGGAAACATAAGCCTTGATGCTCTGTGTACGCATATTCTGATGTCAATATGTGTTAAAAGAAAAAACATAAAATTACATACAACCATACAATAAAAAGCAGAACAGGGTCAACCACTCTCTTCCTTATAGTCTGTTGTTGGTTCCAACCAAGTTATATATTGTTTTTGATTTTACGCACCACATGCACAGGACTCACCCTGCACTCAGAATGGTAGTGCCTTTACTAGGTAAGCAACTCTGGACGGTCTACCTGACAAGGTTCATTGCACTATTTCGCATATTTTGGGTAAAGATATGTTAAGTATAAAAGTGTAACGCGAGTATAAACTTAGAATCAAATTAAAAAAAAAAAAAAAGCATTGCTATGCCATGAAAGATTCTAAAAATATCTCCACAGTTAGTTTTCAAACACGTGCTCCCTTGGGAAAGGTACAGACTGAAACTTTAGGCAGCTGGCATTTATGAGCAAAAAGATACATACAGTAGTTTTTGCTGGCGAACATGTGCTAGTATAAGACTTAGCACTAATACCAGAACATTATTACTACTGTGAATTTCTACAAGGACTGCAGTGACCTTGATAACATCTTAGTCTTATCTCCGACACCATGAGAGACCTACACCAGCTGCTGTCATTGCATTACGTGGATATCTTTTTCTTTCCTATTGGCGAGAGACACTTAAGGATTTGAAGAATCTTTGTTCGACAGCCAAGCTTTTTAATGTGGTGCAAATGGGTTTGGATGCTTTATTGTTTTTTTTTTCTTTTCTTCCCTCAGCGAGATAGTACATTTGTGAAGAAGAAAACAGGGCAGTGAAAATAATTCATCTGTTCTTCCCTTCTCGATGTTGCTGGAATCAAAAGGAATGAGATGAAAGCCACAGTGTAGCGACCTCCCTGTACAACCCAATCCCCACAACATCCATCATGCAGCTCTCTGGCACTGCTGAAAGCACAATGCTCTGTTTGAGGAGTTCTGAGCAATCACTGCGTGAAGGGGTTAGGTATACTTTTAGACTGCAGGACCACAGGTGGAAATAAGAACCTATACATATACATACATATGAACTAAATCTAAAAAATTCTGTAATTAAAAAACTGTAACAGCATGTGCCTTTAAACACATCTCTGAATGCTTAATCAGTAAACTGTATAATCTTATCTATAATCTTATATATTTATTTAAATGTCAAAATTGCTTCAGGACTAAATAAATTGTATACTAAGACCATGCCAGAATGCTAAAAAAAATCACATTTGTTGAAAAAACAAACAGATTAACCCTTAACCTACTTACACATTTGCCTTTTTCACTGGTATTATCAAACTGGTGTTAAATCACTAAAAGCAACTCCATTTTCAAAATCTAATAAAATATGACACTTAGTGTTTATTGTAAATTGTTGTTTGATGATAGTTGCAGCACTGGTTGAATTATTTTGAGGCTGTGGTCTTAAATCTTAAAACACATGCCATTCAATGCAGAAGAAAAGTTCCTCTCAGTTTCCCTCGATCTGTGCTACTCAAGTTCCCCCCCCCCCCGACCGCCCCCCTCCCACCGCCTTTCCCCTGACTGACTCTGTAACATACCTGACTTCTTAGCCATCAAATCCTTAAGAAAGTTAAATCCTCTACACAAAATGATAGAGGGGATTACTGGAGCTCCTGTACTTGAAGGGGGTGTGGGATAACGTGAATCCTGATCTCCTCTGGAACTCAGAGTATAAAATGCATCAGCTTTCACTGTGGAGGGTCAAGGTGGGGACTGATCCGTTCCACGGATTCACACTGGATTGTTCAATCTCTTTGCTTGGCAGTCCAGTACAGTCTCGGCACTGTAAGGCTTTTTGTAAGGCTTTATACTTTAGCATCCTGCTTCAAACCTAGAAGCAGTTGCAGGACTTAGAGGCTTATAAAGAGGACTGCTTATAGGTACTGTACCACTGAATAATGAGATTGCTGCTGGTATTTACCTCTGAAGATAAAAAAGCCACTCTAATCTGATTGAGTAAACACGTCTCTAAACGTTTTTGTCCCTTACAACACAAAATACAGCTTGTCAAAAGTTTTTAAGTGCTTAATTTGTTACTTTGTGTAAATTACTGTGTTGTTAAGTGTACTTTCAGTTGTATCTCATTTGAAATTTTACATACATTTCCATAAACTATTAAAAAAAAAAAATCAGAATATAGCAAGGTACCTTCAAATCTAACTGTGCATCCCATTTCTCACAAATATATTGCAATGTCTCAGTACATTATAAATAACGGAATTTGATTCAGCTAAGCGTGAGTTTTTTCATATAACAGTACCTACCACTTTGAAGGTGTAGCCACGTAGGCTATAACCATGTGGGGTACTTGTTATACACAGAGTGCATATTAGACTGTAAAACTGACGAAATTAAAACTGACAATGCCTGTTTATACAGATATAGAGTTTTAACTGGTACTCAATAATGGCACCACAGCAATCAGTGGACATAAATCCTTATTATGACAGCAGCAAAAAGCTGTGAAACAGAGCTTCTGTCCCCTGCTGTTTAACTTGACAGGCAGCCTAATAAACACTTACTTGGATGCGATTGTGTTGTTGCAAAAAAAGTGTGTTTGTTTTTCTGTCCTCGGTAGCAGATATTTGGAGCACCGCTGTACTTATTAGAATGATTACTGTTTCTATGCAGGGAATACCCAGATAATTATTAAATAAGGGGATTTGGGTAGAACCTCCAATGCTGTAATCACTAGTCTGCTGTGTCCATCAGACTTCTCTTTCCTGAGAGAGATCCGTCGCAGGCCACTAATGATCCTTGTCTTTTTCATGTTACTCAGCAGAATGAGAACTCCTGAAGTGATTATATTATACAGCGCATTGTGTGTCAATATTCCACAGATAGCACACTGCGGTTTAATACTCCTGCCCTTAGGGTGTGCGCTGTGTCGCCCTTGAAGAGGAGCATTTCATTCAAATCAATAACACTACAAGGTCACTTAGAAATTCAATTCATGAAACAAGTATTATTCCTTGCACTGCTCGTTTTGGGTCTGTTAAGAAAAAAATCGGTTCGCTTTTGGAAAACACTTCAATTTTAACTGTTGGGGTGCCAGTGTAATTCATTTTGTAGTGCCTTTAAGAAGCGCTCTCTGTAGAATCTCAGCGAAGCACTTTTATTATGAAAACTCACATATCTTTTTGATAATGGCGTATTCCAGCTAATGAGCATTTCTAGAAAAGCTTAATCAACATATTATTTTGATAATGGCGTCTTCCAGCCAATTAGCATTTTTAGAAATGCTTCATTACCTTTGGTTCTATGTTGTACAGATCTTGTGTAGGCAATCCACAATATTATCCAGTGCAGATACATATTCTATGAAATACTGTATACAATTAAGAGAATACTGTGCCAAGGAAAATAAAGGGGCTCTGATGAACCCTCTCCAGCATCACAGTCCAAACACTAATGAACAATTTGCATGGAGAGGCTGCTTCACAGGAATTCACTCACCTGCCTCGTGTTTAAACACCACAGTGCTGCTGTGTCTGGAACATAGATAACAAACTGCGAAAACTCTCAACATTGCATCCAGCAGCTTGCTCATGAACTACTGTGTGCCAAAAAAGTGCAAGGAGAACAAATAAACAAACCTTTTCTGCTTTACAGAGACATCTGATAAAACTTTTTTTTGTTACACACTGTGCTAGGCATAAATACCTACATCCATCCATCCATGAGTAGAGTGAATCCTGGGTGACTACCTCCAGTCAGAAACAAGTTCCACCTGCTTGTGGATTGGGCTTTTGTGCCGTATTGCTGGTGTCGGTAGACTAAACTGGTGAACAGGAGCGACGACGCTGTTGTTGTTAAGAGTGCTTGTTTTTGGTGAGTGGGGTGCAGAAGGAAGGCAGGAATCACAACACATACAGCGTGGAAGATACATTCCCAAAAGAAACAGCCAGTTAATAAAAGAGACATACAGTGGGCATTGTTTTCAAGTGAGAAAAGTCACAAAAAAGGGATTACGTATATAAAACACAATGGGTCAACAAGAGTCTCGTCGATAGCAAGTGAAAGATGCCCAAGATAAAATGATGCAAAGATTATAGTACACACAGCTCATACAGTCCTAGGCAACATGCCAAATGTTACACAGAACTCCCATGTTCTACAAATAAAGTATACACTCCCTTTCTACTAGTGCACCTCAGAACGGCACACTGCATCCTTTGTTACTGGCAACGCTCTCAAACTCAGCTGCTCAGTCTCCCTCAATCTCGCTCTCTCTAATGTCAGATTCTGCCGTCATTTCATCTCAATCAGACGTGGCAGCAAGGGTCCAGAGGGAGCCCCTACTCCTGCTGCTCAGCGCTTTCTGTTAAACAGCTTCTGTGTACAAGCTTCATCCAACCCCAGGGGTGAATGCACAGGAATTTTCAGCCTAATCCCTCTTCTCCCGGGTGCTTTTATATGTGTGCTACACGCTGCACCTTTTCCTCCAGAATCGCTCCTTAGTTGTGTATTGACATTTGTTTTATTACTGCAGTCCTACAGCTTGTTATCTTTGACAGGTAACATTTCAGGGATGAAGGAAATACATGTGGTATGTCTCTTCCAAGAAACACAAACTATATTGCAGTAAAAGTTGACTGGAGGACATGAATGTTGCTGGTAGAAGTTTTGAAAAGATGACCACAGAGAAATAAAACGGTCCCAGGGCTTGGATGCAGACAGCACATTGCGTTATTGTAAGGCAATGGCTACGGATGAACCGTAGTGTGACCCCAACACGGTTCCTTCCAGTAAGGGTCTCCCCAATGGGAAAGGGTTTCAAGCAGTATACTTTTTTTTTCTATGTATATTTTTTAAAGTAAGAAATAAAATCAGGTTTTAATAATGCAAAAGATAACAATGCCGATCATCGAATAAGCACAGTTCAGAGAACAAGCTTGTGTGGGGACACGGAGGGATCTAATTGAAACAAGTACGCTTTTCTCCACTGCAGGATTCTTTGATCTAAATGTTATTGCAGACCTCGGTCTCACAATAGGCTAGCACTGCTTTGAGGTGTGCTGTGTTAACGGGCCCCGTTAGTGGCGATGTTGCCAAGTCAGGCAGCAGTAACGCTAATGTGCCACTGCTTATTGGTACCACTGTGTCCTTGATGCTGCTTTTCACCCTGTGACTTGAACGCTGAAAGAAAACCCCGCGGCCCAGAGATAATGACCACAAATCTTATTAAGTTACCGAAACACTCCAGTACAAACCCTCCCACTCGCAAACCCACTCTCTCTGTGGTGGTGACTTCTGATCATTTCAGCTTTAATTGTAAGGCTTTAAAATCAGCATTTGTGACTCTCCATCTTCTGCAAACAGGTGACAAAATATATAGAACATTTATGTATGTGGTTAGCAGACTTTGCCTGTACAAGTCTAGTGAATAAATTGTAACTTATAGCAAGTGATGCTGGGAGGGAGGGAGAGAGAGAGAGAGAGAGAGAGAGAGAGAGAGAGAGAGAGAGAGAGAGAGAGAGAGAGAGAGAGAGAGAGAGAGAGTATATCTTAAGATATAACCAAATAAAAATAAATAAATACAATCATTGAAGCAGATATTACAAGCCAGTCAAAAGACTTGTAGCTTGTAGCTAGACTAAAGAAGAAAAGACACAGAAATGAGATCCATCTTTGTAGGATAAGTGAAGTGGAGTTTAACTTTGTGCAGCAAGATCATATTTAATAAATGAAGAACTTTGTCCATGGCTTACCAGGAGCACTGCGGAGGTTCCGTTGGGCCTGAATAACTCGATGGACATGTCAGGAAACATTCTGCCGATCCGAGAGATCACATCATCAACATAGCTGGAAAATACAATTGGAGAATAGTTAATGGGGTTTAGTGGAGAGGGGATAGGGAAAATTATAAAAATGCAACTTGGGGTAAAAGGGATCATTAGAATTGTCACCATAATGCAAGTACAGCTACAGAGCTGTAACTCCGGATTACACAAAACTGTGATGATCCAACTTCACGTTGCTGTAGTAAAAGCATATTTGATACAACCTTGATCGTTTAAAAGGTACGACTCTTAGTGTAAAGGTTAAAGTATTCAATGAACGTGGGACACGTGATCTAAGTCTCACTGCCAATGTCATCATCTCTGCTGGCAACGTCAAGCTCATAATTAAACTCAGACAGGACCAGTCCCCTCACATACCAAATGCTTTCCAGATATCAATACTGCTGGTACAAGGTCCTCAAGACTTGGAGCTGAATGTGCCAAAGTCAGCAGAAAAGCTGCTGTCATGCTGTCACGGCGTACAAGCAGAGGTCACTGCTAACTGTATGCTAATCAGCATTTTAATGAATATCTGTTTACCCATCAACAATCAATACACATCACCAGTGTGTAGGACATAATGCAAAAGGAGCCTATGGGACAAAAAAAAAAATTAAATGAAAGCAATTAACTCAATAGGGGTGAATCCGATCCAACTTTAACCCCACAGTACTGTAGCAGGGCGCAGAATTAAACAGTTCCTGGGGCTATCCTAGTATATCATCCGAACAGTCGGTTGCCACTGCTCCATTAGTTTCAATTTGATTGTCTTGTACTGTAAAGTGATAAAATGATTTTCCGGTCAAGTAAGTCAAGCCAGACACTTCGCAGACAGGGAAGTGGCTGATTAAATCAGCCCAGGGCATAGCCAGGATCAAATGTCGACTCAACAGTCAAAGTCATATATTTTAGTCACAGAACATTAAAACCTTTCAGTGCCTAGTTTACATTATAGAGAGTGCGGCCACTCAATTAGGGATATTCTTATTAAAAGTGAACAGCCATGCTACGCAACTCCCTGTGCACTGCTCTGATTGAAGCGATCTCCCTGCATTCAGGGTTTTAATTTTTTACTTTTTAGACTCCTAATCCTTTGCAGCCACCTCTTTCCCATCGCTTACCAGTCTACTATGTCTACACTGAAACCCATCAGTAATGGTTGCTGGAAAAATAGCCATGCCATAAAAGGCACACAATGCAGTGGCCATTGATTTCACAGTCATAGTTACAAATGATCTGTCGAGCAGGTCCCATCGACTACTGTATCTGCTTTAAGAAATACTACAATGTGATGCCTGTTTTACTTAACTAACAGAATCTCCGATGCTGGCAAGTTTGGGTCCATAGGCTTCTTGTTTTTTTCTTTGACGAGCCACTGAACCCTGCAGAGAAGACCCTGCCTGGTCCCCATCAGGATCCTTAACAATAGGTACCGATAATCTGAGCTATCTCCAGAGAATTTTCATCAGCCCACAGCAACGCAAAGAGCAATGCAGCGCTCCCTGCGGACTCCCAGACAAGCTCTATGGTCAAAAACCACTAAACTGAGCTTGCATGCCTCACTCCCTGTAAAATAAATATAGTACTGCATTGAGTAGAATCACAGTTATTCCCTAGTACATGCTGGGTTATCACTGTCATCCGCACTACAGTCAAATCATGTGGAACAGTGGGTCTCCCAAGTGGTGCATCCAGTAAAAGCACTCGCGTAGAGTGCAGGATGTGCCCTATAGTCTGGACGCTGCCGGTTTGAGTCCAGGCTATTCCTTTACCGACCGAGGATGGGAGCTCCCAGGGGGTGCCGCACAATTGGCCGAGCGCCGCCCGGGGGGAGGGAGGGTTAGGTCAGCCAGGGTGTCCTCAGCTCACCACGCACCAGCGACCCCCTGTGGTCTGGCCAGGCGCCTGCGGGCTTGCCTGTAAGCTGCCCAGGGCTGCGTTGTCCTTCGACGCTATAGCTCTGGGTGGCTGCATGGTCAGTGTGCAGTGTGTAAAAAAGCGAGTGGCTAACAGCACGCGCTTCGGAGGACAGCGTGTGTTTGTCTTCGCCACTCCTGAGTCAGCGCAGGGGTGGTAGCGGTGAGCTGAGCTGAATAAAATAATTGGACACTATTGAATTGGGGAGAAAAAATAAAAATCTAAATTGGCGACTACCAAATTAAAAAAAAAAAAAAAATCATTTGTAATAGTCGCTCTTTTTAAGGTACAGTAACTTGACTATATTCTCCTTTCTACCCGGTGCATCATTAAAGAAACATAAGCACCCAAATCATATCTATCACCGGGCAATTTACTTATTTCACAAAGAAAGTGTGGAGCTGAAGACAAAGGGCAACAAACAATTATACACTTGTTATCTGTTACCAAAGGTGTTAGTGATTGTCATGTTAAGGCTTGCTTTGTGTTTCCAACCCTATTAATTCACTATACTGTTTGATTTTAGGTGTAAAATAATAATTGCTGCAGTAAAACGTTTATTACTTTTTCACTGCAACCACATACCCCCCACCCTATTCCCCGATCACAAAAGGTTTGATCATTTCAAACAAATGAAAACCTCTCAGAATGTACCACAGTTAAAAGTAAACATCTCTACAGCTTGCATAGTCATTATGAAAACTGTAGTATACTGTTCCCCTACATAGTCATTATGATCCCTTTCATCCATCTCTATTTTTCCACTGCATTTTGTTTCAAAGCAGTGTGCATTTTCTTTGGATCAGGCAGAATTAGCAGAAACAGGGTGGAGAATCCCAATGGAAAGTCTACATCAACACAGTACCTAGATTACACCTCCAAGAAGAAAAGAAAAAACATCCACTGGCCACCCCCCATGAAAAAGGGTCCAGTGAACTATTACTAGAGAGTTTCAGTAGAACCATTTTACATTAGAATAACACAACGCTTTGCTTGGCCTCTAATGGTCAGAAGATCATTTCAAAATTGAACTAAACCCGATTTTCTGTTGCAATGTCATCAAGATTTTAAAGACATGGGAATTTAGACTATTAATTCACTTTCCCTAAATTAGCTTTAAAAAAAAAATGTAGCTTATGTTTCAAAAGCAGCCTGACTTGCATATTTCTACTATGGGAAGTGGGATATATATAGCAATGTTTTGTATTAAAAATCCATTAACTCAAAACAACTGCATCAGGTCAGCCTGATCTGCAGATCACATTGGATAATGAGGTTGTTTAGCTGCTGCTTTCTGGACAAAGGTGGTAACCAATTATTTATAAATTGGGGTCTCATACTTTGACATTTAGTTTTTAATAAATATGAAAAAAGCAAGCTGTTATCGTGTAACTACACTCCGAAAACATCCCTAACAACGCAATTTAAAATTCCAAGAACAAATGCATTTAAACAAAGTACATTCTTAATGAGAAAAGAAACAGCTCACTTCCTGCAAAAAATCTATTGATTAGCAATTCCATCTTACAGTATTTGTCCTTGATATAAGAAAAAATACAGAAAGCTACATGCAGAAAACACCTTATTTTATTAAATAAAACTGCAGTGCTTAACTGCACCGACTTAGACCAAATATCCCCTAATAAAATGCCAGGACACCAGAAGACCCGTCCTGAATCTACCAGTTATTCTGTGACAATGCTGGCCCCCTATTTGAACGTTTAAAAGAAATAATAAAGCAAAAAAAAACCTCTCATCTGACGGAATTCAATAGGAAACAATACTTTCAGTTCATATGTAATTTAAATCTTATCCACTTATTGTAAATGTTATTAAAAACAGAAAAGTGTCATTATCTGAGCTGAACATCTCTGGAGCTTGGATACATGCCAGTACATGTTGGAAAGAAATTGCAAGCCTGTACCTTTCCCAACAGTTAGCAGTGTTTAATAAAAACGAGGGTGCTTCCAACACAAGCGTACAAAGCTACAGTACTACAATGCTGGGAAACTGTCAAAGCACTTCCCTTTGTGGTGCATTATTCCCCCAGCTCATAGCTACCACCACAGAGCTGGAAAGAACATGAGAGCTTTTCATGCTGAACTTCATGCCATTTTTGCACACAGTTAGGAAAGCTACTGGTTTATAGATTATAATGCTGTTACAGACTATATTTATAAAAAGAAAGTACTACAGACTGAACCTCCCATTAGATTAACAAAGTTAACTGCTCTAAAAAGTGCATGCAAGTTTCTTTCTTTCATGCAGGTTCTCATTTCAAATATATTTTTCCATTGAAG